>NC_092357.1:26195248-26798076 GCF_963676685.1 Mytilus edulis | reverse complement strand
CTCGTATGAATTGTGTATACAGCCATGAATTCGTGTATAAGATGTAGCCAGTTCCATCCTTCGATGTACTGTACAAATTATTCATATAACAAGAATAATCCTCGAAGTTCTGTAACTTCGGACTATTCTGCTCCTAGGTATCAAAACTACCCTAGGGTACCTGATGCAAACAATTTTGCACCAAGGTATCAGTCCAGTGCTAGAGCTATCAAACAGGTTTTTGAATACACATGGACATTTTAACCTAAATACTCGTTTTTCGATAAATAATTAAAGATTTCCCTGTCAGCAGGCAAATGTTCCACGGATGCAATCTAATCATTTCAAATTTTATCATTTTGTTTATAGCTTGCAATCATCGTATGATATTTGGTATTTTTGGTTGTTCCCCTATTAATACTACGGTTTAAGGGAATATGTTGACTGACTACCCCGTTAAAATATTGGCAAATTTATTATATAATGGTTTTAAATATGGTTTTCGAGCACATCATACAAGCAAAACATGAAAGTCTGTTTTACAAGATCCAAATTTAGCTTGGAAAAATCATGAGTGAATTAAAAAATGGTAGAATTGCGGGGCCTTTTTATTATCGACCTATTTCTAATCTACGTGTTTGGAAAATAATTTTAGAAATTATAATGGCATTTCTTATATTTTGGGTGACTAGTGGTTGTCGAGTTCTGTTTTAAATCTCTTTATCGGTATTGTAAGAGTTATTCAAATACTTGGCTTACGTATCAAATGGACTAATTTAATTTCAAAACTTTAAACATAAACTAAACCTGTATGACGTATGGCCATGCCCCGTTTCACATTTAGTTAATAGTAGCTGACATGTTTAAGGATGAATATTCTTATTCCACTGGGAATGCGTACCTTTCAGGCATTAGGTTTAATCATAAGATCAATGGTTTATTGGACAACACTCATTCTTTTATTGTTCAAAAGATGCTCAGTGACATAAGCGACACGTCTGTCGTAAGCCTATAACTATTGGTATATTAACTAGACTTTTAGATGCGCTTAATTTAGTTTGTTATTCAGTATAGGAAACATGTTTATTCAAAGCTTCATTTTCAGCTAGAATTTTTGGTTTCTTAGTTTTGGAGAAATTGCAAATTCAAGTGTTAATGAAAATCTTATTGTGAAACGATCCAAGATATAATTTGATGCTTATTCAGGGTCACTTATAATAAAAGTTCCTTCTTAGAAAACAGATCAGCTGGGTAATTCGGTAACGACAATTCTGGAAAAGAATAAACTACTTCAATGTGTCCTGTCCGGTTGATGTCGGACTACATTGCTGAGACACAAAGACGATGGACATTTTCATACACTTTAAAAAGGTTATGTAAGAACAAACCTTGTATAGTTGAAACACTTAATTTCAGGGTACCTGAAAGATATTTGGGTAATTGGCTCTTTTATTGTCACAGGAGCTGTCATATTAAGCTTATAGGTGCATCGTTCGGATTAGAGATAGTTGGGTGTATTCCTAAATCAGATTCAAGGAGCTCTGAAAATGTTATGTATATATTTTCTTTAAATTTCCTCATTGTTTGGTTTTCCCTTACAATGAATAACATAGCTTAGATGTTGACAGTATTGCATTTTAGCTGGAGTTTATGTTGATGTTGCCACATGAATATCAATTTATTGAAGTTCAAAGTATTGAATTTAAGTTGATGTTGAAGTTTTTGATGTTTGTGTTGAAGTTGATAGTAATGTTGAAGTTGATAATAATGTTGAAGTTGATAATAATGTTGTAGTTGATAATAATGTTGTAGTTGATAATATTGAAGTTAATAATAATATTGAAGTTGATAATATTGAAGTTGATAATATTGAAGTTGATAATATTGAAAATGATAATAATGTTGAAGTTGGTAATATTTAGGTTGATAATAATGTTGAAGTTGATAATGATGTTGAGTTGATAATGATGTTGTTAATATTGTTGATGTTGAAATTGATTATGATGTTGAAGTTGATAATGACATCGAAGTTGATAATGATGTTGAAGTTTATTGATGTTGATTCTTGCTGTTAAATTTGTCATTCGGTAAATTTTATGGCGGATTACAAGTTGTGCAACTAGTTACTCAACTTGTAATTTTGGCGGAATTTACTTTAAGCTGCTATGGACTACCCAGTGGCTCCTGGTGTAACTTTGTTACTGCTGGATCGCCCTTTAGTAATTCAATCGTTTTGATTGACAAGTTGATTGTGTTTATTTCTTGCAATAAATGCCATGACAAATTTACAGCCAAATAAAACATAATTTCTTTAGTGATTTTGATTTATAGTTTATTCGTTGGATTCATTAATTACATCATGAGGTCAAACAATGAGAATACAGATTTAAACACTACAAGTACACTTACATTTTATCTAGGCCCCCCTTTCAATCTATGTATATATATATATATATATACAACTCGTCTAAACATCAACCCAACAATGTGAGATCTGTAAATTTGCTTTCGCAAATTTTTGGTTCTTCCCTCGCCGGGATTCGAACCCATGCTACTGTGATATCGTGACACCAAATCGCCTGCACTGAGCTGTCCCGCTAGACCACACGACCACCTGGGCTCTCAAAAAAAGAGCTTTCGGTGGCCATATGTTACCTTTCCACGTCAGTTTTAATCTAGCGGCGTACTACAGTACATGATATATAAGGCATGAAGATGTTATTGTTACAGATCAGCTAAATTATCTATAGTAAAGGATCCTACAAATTAATGTAAGATACAGTCACAGAAAATAATTATATTCATAAGTACGTCTGAGTCAGTGACAACCCTACAACAGATGTATCCATCGGATCGCCATCAATGATGGTGATACATGGCTGTGTACATAATGTATATACAACTCGTCTAAACATCAACCCAACAATGTTAGATCTGTAAATTTGCTTTCGCAAATTTTTGGTTCTTCCCTCGCCGGGATTCGAACCCATGCTACTGTGATATCGTGACACCAAATCGCCTGCACTGCAGCCGTCCCGCTAGACCACACGACCACCTGGGTTCTCAATAAAAGAGCTTTAGGGGGCCATATGTTACCTTTCCACGCCAGTTTTAATCTAGCGGCGTACTACAGTACATGATATATAAGGCATGAAGATGTTATTGTTACAGATCAGCTAAATTATCTATAGTAAAGGATCCTACAAATTAATGTAAGATACAGTCACAGAAAATAATTATATTCATAAGTACGTCTGAGTCAGTGACAACCCTACAACAGATGTATCCATCGGATCGCCATCAATGATGGTGATACATGGCTGTGTACATAATGTATATACAACTCGTCTAAACATCAACCCAACAATGTTAGATCTGTAAATTTGCTTTCGCAAATTTTTGGTTCTTCCCTCGTCGGGATTCGAACCCATGCTACTGTGATATTGTGACACCAAATCGCCTGCACTGCAGCCGTCCCGCTAGACCACACGACCACCTGGGCTCTCAAAAAAAGAGCTTTCGGTGGCCATATGTTACCTTTCCACGTCAGTTTTAATCTAGCGGCGTACTACAGTACATGATATATAAGGCATGAAGATGTTATTGTTACAGATCAGCTAAATTATCTATAGTAAAGGATCCTACAAATTAATGTAAGATACAGTCACAGAAAATAATTATATTCATAAGTACGTCTGAGTCAGTGACAACCCTACAACAGATGTATCCATCGGATCGCCATCAATGATGGTGATACATGGCTGTGTACATAATGTAGACAACATTATTTGAACCAATAATTTACAATAATAGAATTTATTTCAATAATAATTAAATTCAGTTATTGTAATTTTATAACTTGGTATGCCTATTATTGATTTAAATTGGCGGTGTGTTCGATTCATTTTATACTGGTCACTTTAATATGCTAGTTATTTTAGCCCGCGAAATGTTAGTCCGTGCAATTTACCTCGTGTGGTTTGGTCATTTGAATTCAAACCTTACACGGTGCTTGACAAAAGCTATAGAATTTACCCGCCCTCCCTTTTCCCCATTATGAATATTTTCTGCTGCTTTTCATTTATCGTTTCAGTTTTGGAAGAATGATTATAGAACCAGCGTCATGGCATATATAACAGACTGAGTTTGGAGCTTTTTTGTATTGTGAATGGACAGGCGGAATTTACTTTAAGCTCCTATGGACTACCCAGTGGCTCCTGATATAACTTTGTTACTGCTGGATCGCCCTTCAGTAATTCAATCGTCATCAAGTTTTGATTGACAAGTTGATTGTGTTTCTTTCTTGCAATAAATGCCATGACAAATTTACAGCCAAATAAAACATAATTTCTTTAGTGATTTTGATTTATAGTTTATTCGTTGGATTCATTAATTACATCATGAGGTCAAACAATGAGAATACAGATTTAAACAATACCAGTACACTTGCATTTTATCTAGGCCCCCCTTTCAATCTATGTGTGTATATGTATATATATATATATACAATAAAATTCTGGTATTTCATATCGGTTAATGATTAGATTAATGTTTTGATGCGTATGGTTTAGATATGTTATATCAAAACATGTATTGAATATTCCATTGTTATGCAATCGTGGACAAGCATGAAATCTTTCGATCTGCATAAAGCTATGTTTGTATTTTTACTACATAGAATTTTTCTGATCGTCACTGCTGTCCATTAATGTTTTTAATTTTCTGACTTTAAATTCTAAAGCAGCATGAAGTTAAAACGACTATGAGTCCCCTGTACTAAATTCTAAAGACTGTTTTATAAATGATTCAATAATATATAATTTAACACTGGGATGTTGTTGTAGAAAGTTTATATACCGAACAGAAAATTTGTATACGATTTAGTAATTTAATGGGAATATATGTTATTGTCCTTCATTAAATCACAGATATAAAGTAGAGGTAGTGATTTTATTAAAATTAAGAACACCTTTTTCATATTCAAATTTTCTTTAAAAAATCTGGACCATTTGTCTAAACACAAGGCCAATATTAAACACTGATTTTTTAGGGTTCAATACAACGAAAATTTGCCTCTTTATTTTGATTAAACATGCAATATATTCATACTTAGATGGTAAGTTATTTGAACAATTCACACGTTCCTATAGTTAGCTCAAACAGGAAAATAATCAAATCTAGTAAAATTATGATAAAATAAAACCACAGTCTATAAAACACAGAAACTCTACAGAAAGAAAACAGCCAGACAAACCGGTAACTTCTTAACGAAATTACCTCTTATTAGTTCATCCTTAAAATATTGGTATAACAATTAGATCAACAGTACTGTATAGATTAAGAGTGCGATGTTCTTTATGCAGTCAGAGTTCTTCTTCGTCAAATTGATATCCCCATGACACCAACTAATCTTTATAATCGTAAACATTGAACCGTACAAGTTATGACGCGTTTGTAATTTACATGATTGAGCTCTAGTAAACCGATAAATTTATCCACATAGTACCGTTGCAATTAAATACCAGTTCTATTGTAAAAGACAAATGGTTATACTTGCTATTGACCTTTATCTAATGTACTTATATGCATTTCGTCAACTTAAAACTACTATCTGATCTGTTGATAGGAGCGATTTAATACCGTTTAAAATAATTAAAAACAAAATCTTATTTAATATTTTGTGGAAGAAAAGCAGACAACAAATTTTCAGATGTTGAAGATCAATAATTTCATTTTTTAATCAAAAGATAAACACAAGCTGTTTT
The DNA here is from genome assembly GCF_963676685.1 of Mytilus edulis. Classification (NCBI taxonomy): domain Eukaryota; kingdom Metazoa; phylum Mollusca; class Bivalvia; order Mytilida; family Mytilidae; genus Mytilus; species Mytilus edulis. The sequence continues at coordinate 26,792,332 of NC_092357.1, read as the reverse complement.
TTGTTAAATTATTAGTAATTTGTGTTTTATATTAATATTGTATGTACTTTTTATTTTTACAAATAATTGAAATACTTAAAATGTTCATGAATGTAGAAAAAAAAACGTTATTTTTTGCTGTTAATCCAATTTAAGAAAATGCACTATTAACGTTTTCATGACAATTGGTACTAATAATCTTCTTATGTAATCAAACCAATTGTCATTTTAAAACTGAAATCGTTTTCATTTCAAGTTAAATCGGTTTGAATAATAAAAACGGTCGAACACTGCATCTTTTACCGAAAAGTCACAGTCCGATCTCACGAAAATAACAATTTACGTTTGCAAATTCATTACCTTTCCTATAGCTGTATCGTATGCCCTTACGGGGACGGTTCGGCGCCTGCAAACATGTTTAAACCCGCCACATTCTGTATGTTTATGCTCCAAGTAAGGAGCCAATAATTCAGTGGTGTTTGTTGCTGTATATCATATTTGTCCTTCTTCGTTGCGTTGCATATCAACCAATTCGTAACTTGTCCTGTTTAAATTGTTTTATATTTGGTATTGTGGGCTATTTGATAGCTGATTATGTGGTAGGGGTTTTAATTATCTAAAAGTTTTACCATAACCTATAATTGTAAAATTGAGAATGGAAATGGGGAATGTGTCAAAGAGACAACAACCCGACCATAGAACAGACAAGAGCAGAAGGTCACCAACAGGTCTTCAATGCAGCGAAAAATTCCCGCAGCACGAAGCGTCCTTCAGCTGGCCCCTAAACAAATATGTATACTAGTTCAGTGATAATGAACGCCATACTATACTCATATAGCTATATAACCAATATATAAATCAAAATATATAAATTTGTGCAAACCACATATATTTCTAGTTGTAGACTTCTATGTTATTTTGTTTCTTGTTTAGTATTGTACTATTGCCAATTAATCCAAATCTTCTTATTTCATATTTATCATGCTAGTACCTAATGTCTGACTAATGATTTGATGAAACGTGTTCCATTTCCCAAAATGTGTCCGACTCCCCCAAACGTGTCCGGTTTCTCAAAACGTGTCTTTTTTCCCCAAACGTGTCCTTAAAAGCTGATAATGCAAATAAGTGTCCGATTTCATAGCCTTAAACGTGTCTATCTACCCCCCCCCCCCCCCTGTTCAACGTGTCCGATTCCCTCAAACGTGTTCGATTCCCCCTAACAGTTCAATTCCCCCAAACGTGTCCAGTTTCTCAAAGCGTATCTATTCTCCTCAAAAGTGTCCTTAAAGTTAATAACGCACAAAATTGTCCGATTGCATAGCCCTAAACGTGTCCGATGATTGGTATTCGCCAAAACGTGTCCAATGAAAACCGCCTGAACGTCTTAAAACTTTCAGCGCTATTTTGTTCTCAGTGACGTGAAATATATTTACAGTATTCCCATATGTTAAATGATTCTATTAAAAATATCAAGATTCTATATAAGACACAAGCCGCATTCAAAAGACATGTTAGAGTATGTTGAGTACAATTACTCGAACTAAAAAATGGAATAGAGTTGAAAGAAGGAAATTCTAAATTCATAAGAAACTTGTTTGTTCAACGCTAATTGTTTATATGTAGCATCATTGCAAAGTTGATAAGCAACATATACAAAAACATGACTGTTGCCAGCTGAATGTCTAGTTGCAAGTAGTTCATGCATATTTGAAACTTACAATAGTATTTAAGTACAGTTAGATTATTGGTTTACTGGGTAAATCCTTTTGTACTAATACACTGCAGTGATGTGTTAGTTTATTAATCATGTATAAGAATATTGTAAGGTCAGCTTTCTACATAGGTATATTTCAACTTTTTCCCCAGTCCTGATTATTATTGAAAGTAATAAACTAGTATTTTAGGTTTTATATAACCAACTGATGGTTTCGAGCATCACGTTATGACACGCCATCAAAAGTCATTACTGTCAGTTGCAAATATTTCATGCATTATCAAGACAACAACATATTAACAATAAAACCTGTAGGTAAGTTCCATAATGAGTTGAGGAAGAACATTCACCGGGACTTTCGGATTGAATCTTTATCATTCTGTGAATTTGGGATTTGACTTAAATTTGAAAGTTTTTTTTAGGCATTTACACCAATCAGGACTCGACATTAAATATTAATTCTTGAGAATGGACAAAACGCTTTATTTTTACGGGGCATCAGTATAACAATAATTGTTTCCCCTTGTATAATAGAGGCCATTTGAAATTAAAGTCTTGGAAGCTCTAATTGCCACTACCTAATAAGTGTAAATATATAAGGATTAAACTGGTTCCCTTCTGTATACCATCGACGATACCCTGACAGAGTTCTTACAAAGATTTCATTGTGCAGATAGCGGACATTGTCCCTGCACAGAAGGTATCTGATTCAAAATCCAAAGCATTACCGAACATTGCTGTGTACTTTCACACCTCGCACAACCAAACGTAGGGTCAACTTTAGCACTGGCTATATTGTGCGATTGATCAAGACCTCATGTAGGCACATTTTGAGATTGACCATGTTTGGGTGTTTCCTCCAGGAAAGGGCAGTGGTCATTGTTAGTATAAGCTTTATTTAAAGAAAGTAAAAACATTTCTGTTTGTTTCTTCAGAACTATGGCACTTTCAATTATGTTTAATGCAGTCTTAACACAGAGTTCACTACTTCCTCGCACTTATACTTTAAACTTCACATATGGTTAACTCTAATGATGTTTGTCTAAGGGGCATTATGAATTGTGTAAGATATTCAAATCTGATCAATAGATTCAAGTACATTTGATGCATGTTTTTAATCACTAAAATGTCTACTTAAATCGATTAAATATGTTGGAATTAATTATATATGGGAAAATAAGGCTTTAATATGTAAATTAAAGTAAGTTAATTTTAAGCAAACAAGCCGCCCAAAGGGAAGAAAACAGCCGACGCCCAACAATGTATCTTCAACACAGCGAGAAAATCCCGCACCCAGAGTCGGATTTGACCCCAGAACAAAATATGTACCTGTTTGATGAAAGAGGGACGAAAGATACCAAAGGGATAGTCAAACTCATAAATCTAAAACAAACTGACAACGCCATGGCTAAAAATGAAAAAGACAAACAGAAAAACTAGTACACACGACACAACATAGAAAACTAAAGAATAAACAACACGAACCCCACCAAAACGGTACTCTTCAAGGAGAATCATTTGTGTTTAGTCTTAACATTTACATATGTGCTGTTTAATCACCTAATACAAAATACATTTAAATATTTTGGCTAAAAACAAATGCGGCTTTTTCCATTTTAGACAAAACCCGTCTTAAGCTTAGCACTAATGTTAAAATTTTGAGGTCTCAATAATATTGCAAGACTTTATAATGCTAGTATCTGATGGTTGTGCATTGTTTTAAACAGACTATATTTATTTAACAGAATTATCATATTTTCAAATAGATGGGTACAAGTTAACACTACAACATTTTTTGCAAAAAAATATGATTTTAGAATCAAAAAGGAATCTTCAATTTACTAAAATCAAATATAGGAGAATAAACCAACGACAACCAATTAACTATAGGCTGTTAAAGAATACGGCGGGGTTACACATATTTGTGTATGGTAAACACGCCCATAACCTGGGGAAGTGTTGTAACAACACAACATAAGAGCAATATACTCAGATCTGAGAGTACTCGCAATTATTGACGCCTAGTCAAAACTAATAACAACTGATGAAAAAAACATGTATCTATGCTTACATATCGTTCAGTACACTTTAAACATCCAGCATAAACAGTAAAAGAAAGAAAGAAATGACAATGTTATAATCTACGTAGTGGCATTTTATAGTATCGTTAAAAAGCATCAGTGCATATCAATAATATCTAGTATGGCTTTAATTTACTGATACAAATGTGATACTAAACTCAATATTGATACGATAGAAAACAAATTGTAAAGATTTTAATTAATACCACATTGATTTCCACTATAAGAGTCTGTTAAATTTGCACTTTTCCAAAAAAATGCAGAATTATTCTTTGTTTCGAATAAAGAAATACTTGACAAGGAAAGTTTTATCCTGTCCAGTATTATAGACTTAAATCTAACATACCATTTCATTTCATATAAGAGAATAACCATCACTGGAAATTAATCAATCAAAAATTCACTTCTTTTTTACCTGTGTAAAGCTTTTGTAACCTAAACAATTCAAAATATTCTATAGATATAGGAAGATGTGGTGTGAGTGTAAATGAGACAACTCTCCATCCAAATAACAATTTATAAAAGTAAACCATTATAGGTTAATGCACGGCCTTCAACATGTAGTCTAGGCTCACAACGAACAAAAAGCTATAAAGGGCACCGAAATTACTAGTGTAAAACCATTAAAACCGGAAAACTAACGGTCTAATCAATATAACAACGAGATACGAGAAACACGTATAAATTACATTAACAACCGAAAACTACTGTACATCAGATTCTTGACTTAGGACAGGTTCAAACATTTGCGGCGGGAATAAAAGTTTTAATGGTACCAAACCTTCTCCCTTTTTCTGAAACATTATCATAACATCACAACATAGAAAATCACACGATAAGATATCAATTGGAAGGCTAAACTCATTCAATAAACGTAAATTAACACACTATGAACGAATAAATTTGATCTGCGAAACCTGAATGCAACAAAAGAACACCAACTAAAATAACCAAGGTGCTTTTCACCATCTAAGATAAAAGTTTACTACCCAGATTATTTTTACAACAATGAAATGTAAATTTATTTCGTACAACTGTCAAGTTCAAAGAACATCTCGTCGACCCTTTTTTCCGTATGCAACCGGATGTGACGTACTATGATTTGGTTGTATTACACCTAAAGTGTTGAATGTGTAACCTTTTAATGTGTTTCTTTATCATTATGAGGCTGACTTCATCAGGGAACTTCTTAGAAAGAAAGATAAGAAGTTACCAATATCCTATAACTCTCCTTCCCGCTATAAAGATGATATTCTTTCACTAAATAATTCAAAATATGGTGGCTATGTCGAATGCATCTATCCCGTTGAACTAAAAATAAAGGATACAACATATCCAGTTAAGTCGGCCTCATATCTTGATTTGCATCTAGAAATTGACAATGAGGGTGGATTGAAAACAAAACTTTACGACAAAAGAGATGATTTCAGCTTTCCAATTCTGAACTTTCCATTTCTAATAAGCAACATTCCAGTAGCACCTGCATACGGTGTATGTATCTCCCAATTGATACGATATTCCCGTGCTTGCATTTACTATCATGATTTTCTTAATAGAGGGTTGTTGCTCACAAGGAAGCTATTAAATCAAGAGTTCCAAATGGTGAAGTTGAAATCATCTCTTCGTAAATTTTACGGACGCCCTCACAAGTTTGTGGACCGTTATGGAATAACCGTTTCACAAAAGATATCGGATATGTTCCTTATCTCTAGTTCGATGGGATAGATGCGTTCCACATAAACACCAAATTTTGAATTGTTTAGTGAAAAAACATCATCTATATAGCGGAAAGTAAAGTAAAAGGATATTGCTAACTTCTTATCTTTCTTCCTAAGAAGTTCCTGCATGAATTCACCCTCATAATAATAAAAAAAAAACAAGTCGGCAAGTAGAGGGGCACAGTTTGTTCCCATTGGAATGCCGTAATGAACGTAAAAAATATGTTGTCAATCAAGAAATCAAGCATCTTGATAACATCAGTTTCACAGAATTTGTTGTTTGAATCAGAGTGATTCTTTACAAAGTAGGATTTATCCCTCCCTAACACAAGATACTTGTATCTACGTTGGCCATTCTTTTTTATGAAGCAAAGTAATACCAACTCTTTCAATTTGTCTTTTAGTTTGGAATGTGGAATACTTGTGTAAAGAGTAGAAAAGTCAAATGTTTTAATACTGTTACAAGATGAAAGAGAGTTAAATTGTATGTACTCTAAAAGATCTTTAGAATTTTTAAGTATCCACATCTGATTCACGCCACCTCTAGAATAGGCAGTTTCACAATAACTTTGAAGCCCGTCTTTGATTGCTGATACAATAGATGTTAATAGTTTAGAAAGAGGTTTCGTAGACCATTTGGATGACCCAGCAATATACCGTTGTTTGTAAGGACACTTATGTAGTTTAGATATCCAATACAGTGATGGAAGATCCAGTTCTTCATCTTTGGTTAAAATTCCAAAAGGAACATAGAACAGACCTATGATTATCCAGGATTTCCGCTTTGGTAAGTGTTAATATCATGCATTGAGTACCTCCGGATTGTATATATATTTTAATATATGTTAAGACGCGGTTAAAGACATCACCGTAAAATTAGTGATGTTATAAGTAACTTTTTTTAGAATTTTTTGGTTCCAATAGTTTTTCTATTTTGTACATTATTTCGGCGGGTTTTTTTACTCACTGTTTTGATTCGAGCGACACTGCTGAATCATTTGTAACGAAAATCGCGTGTGGTGCAAATACACAATTTCAATCCGGGTACAAAGGATGAGTTTATTTGTACAGCTAGCTAGGTACAGCCAATTGACTTACCACATAATTTGAAGAAATCAGTACATTTTTAAAGTTATTTGTTGGAACAAAATATTTGACAAAAGTATTAAGAGTAATACATAGATAACGCTAATTTAAATCAAAGTTGTCATAACAGACTCTGGCATAGTGAACAGTTTGGATATATAAAAACTAAAGGTGGCGCAAGAGAAGAGGATATTGTACACATGTATGATTTCTAGAAGAAATGTTTTCGTCAATGAAACATATAATAAAGGGAACAAGCTAAAAGAGGAACAATATTTCAATTACACATAAGATGACGAAGTTTTTTTTAATATCGCATAAAAACTCAAAATTAACATTTAAAAGACCGGCTTTGGCATATAATTCATGTCTGATATCAGAGTTAAAACAACAATTAAAAAGAAAGTGCTTGTCATCTTTAATGTGGCCACTACCACAATAAAATACATATTAAACGGTCTTCTCTTGAACTGAAAACCAATGTGCGTATTGTTATGCCTTTACTTGTCTACATTGGCTAGAGGTATAGGGGAGGGTTGAGATATCTTAAACATGTTTAACCCCGCCGCATTTTTGCACCTGTTCCAGGTCAGGAGTCTGGCCTTTGTGAGTCTTGTATTATTTTTAGTTAAGTTTCTTGGGTACCATTTGGAGTTAAGTATGGCGTTCATTATCACTGAACTAGTATATATATTAGTTAAGAAGCCAGCCGAATGACGCCTCCGGGTGCGGTCATTTCTCGCTGCATTGAAGACCTTTTGGTGACCTTCTGTTGTTGTCTGTTCTATGGTCGGGTTGTTGTCTCTTTGACACATTCCTAATTTCCATTCTCAATTTTATTCTAGAGGTTGTGGTGGTCTCGCATATCGACCTGTTTCATCTGTAAGTTGTTATGAACCAGCTCTGAAAAGTGACAAAATACGTCGTTGGTATATATTGTTAACTACCTTCGAAAAAGGCTTCGTAACGTTACAAGTTTAAAAAAAATCTATGAAATTTTTATTTATTACTATTGACATTATTTTTATCGTTCCATTTTTCATGATGCCAAGATTTTTTTTCCAAAGTTTGTATAGAATCCCATACATTACCCATATTAATTACATCTTCTACATTTGAATCAAACTATATTTACGAGCTAATTGTAAAACTCTATCATCCAATGACGATTTTATTTTGAACGACCAGATATCAATCTGTATACAAATATTACTGGTATAGTCACATTTAAGACGATTCCGTAGTTTTAAAACTTCAACTTGTAGTAGTGCATCACCTGCAAACACAGTCTTGTTTTACTCCCAAAACGACAGGAAAATATGATGTCATAAAGTGATTTACTCTGACAACACAATTGACTGTATAAAGAAGTAATACAATTTAAAAGCATACCGCTAATACCATTTTAAATAATATACAGTCTCTATCAACCGTATCAAATGCTTGTTATTGCGTCAACAGAACATACAGATGTATCCGTGTTTACAAGAGAAGGCAAATGTTTAGTATGTTTAGTTTAATGCTCTTTGTGTTAAATGTTGAGGTTTTTTATATTTATTTTGATGTGAGCTCAAGTTGTGATTAAAGCACGTTTTTGTGGAATTAGAAGAAGATAGCCTTGATACATTTGATGCAATTTTCTAATATAGAAATGAAGCACAGTTTTGTTTTATTTTTTTCTTTCCTAATCGCTATTGAGGAATGTGTTGATCAAAATAAATACAAATTATGGGAGTTTATTTGTTAATTTGTTTTCAAATTAAAGATTATGTTGTAATTATCTAAGACAAATCTTCGAAATATGACTTGTTTAAATAATTCATGGTAATGAATTACATCTTATAATTTCTATTTTTATCATCTCATTTGATAATCTTTGTTTATCTAGTTTGCAAGCACAATTTTATGTATGTCTTCTGTGTGCGGTAATCAACGCCCAGTTACAAAAAGGGTTACAGTTAAAAGGTTGAAAAATACCATTCAAAAGCATAACTTATTTTTCAAATTGTGTTTAAATGTTTATATATACACTAGAACACATCCTCGAAATCGCGAGCATTTAGAGCTTGATTCTAAGTAAGAACACTGGTGAATTTTCGTTAAAAATTTTATGCATAAAAAGAGGGAGAAAAAAGATAGATGTCCATGTATGTATAGTACACAATAAGTTGGATCGAATACCCCAAAAGAAAAGAAAAGTTAAGCATGTAATATATATGACCGCCGTTGGTGGTTAACTTAGAAGAGATAGTAAATAGAAAATACTATGTACACTTTATTTATATTATATGTATGTTCATAGTATACAGATACAGCGGGGGGAAATATGTCCTGTTCCCAAAGCACCCGTATGAAAAGAGGGTAGTACTACCCTTTAAAGTCAGGCGTCAAACAGTCATTCCGGCTACAGTTAGCGTCAAATTGGATACAATTTTACCTTAGTTGGTTAAATATCCTTATCGTGATTCGTCAGAGGTCTCAATTAATTATCGCTACCGTTAATTTTGGAGAGAAATAAATAACGTGATTCGTCAAAATCAGTCGATGTTTTTATCGTCTAAAAGACAGCGTACATTTCATCGTCATACACCAAAAATTATCGTTTACCCCATTTGGCAAGAACTTTAACCGTTATTCGCCAGGAAGGTACCCCATTACGACCCTCATGAAAACAATGTGTCTTTTAACCGTCCTTTAAACCTTTAGTATGCAAAACTTTCGTCAAAAATAAAATGATTATTTTTTCAAAAAAAGTCTCCTGGAATAAAAATAATTGTAATTAGTTTTTCATCTACCCATACAAACAGAAAAATTTATCGACACATTTACTTATCGTTTGTCGCCTCTCAATCATTACCCTGAATTTCTTTTAAAGAATGATTTAAAACTTCACTGATGACTCCATTATACATGGTTCATTCTTTAAAAGCCTGTAATCAAATGGTTATTGCAGGTTCATCTCTTCTATATGTGATTTTCGTAAATTGAGAAGGGCCGTAAAGAACCTTTTTTTTGTTGTATTGTAAAAGAGGGACGAAAGATAACAAAGGGACAGTCAAACTCATAAATCTAAAACAAACTAACAACGCCATGGCTAAAAATAAAAAGGAAAAACAAACAACAGCACGCACGACACAACATAGAAAACTAAAGAATAAAATAACGTGTATCGATTTATTAGAAAATAAAATAACGTGTACCAATTTATTAGAAAATACAATACTTCTGTTCCATAAAAATGGTATTTTGTGACACTGCGATACACAAGAATCAGGAACAAGCATTATTAATTGATGCAATATTACTGAGATCTTCATATTTTATCTCTACTTATAATAATATTCCAGATAATAACCAAAAACTGCAAAATGTCGCGAAATTATCAAATTCAGGGTCAGCAAGCCAACAGTGGGTTGTCCATTTTGTCTAAAAAAAATTGAGGACTGATAGATCTTGACCTGATGAACATTTTTACTTTAAATGTTATAGTTTCAGATTTATAAGTCAAAATCTACATTTTACCCCTATGTTCTATATTTAACCATAGCAGCCATATTGGTTGGTTGGTCGGAATATCGAACACATTTTTAAAGGTAAATACCCCAATGATGAGTGTGGCCAAGTTTCAGAGGAGAAATTTTTTATAAAAATTAACAGACGAAGGACTTAAATATATTATTGAACATTCTAAAACGTCAGAGAACAACTTCGTTCAAATATGCAAAACACATACTTTATCATGTTCAAAAGGGCATAATCCGATATTCATATGTGTTTCGCTTTGACTGGCTTTTTTATGTCTGTATTGGTTATATAGCTCCTTCTACATGTATTTACACACTTTTATACACCTCTAGTAGTTTTAGTTCACCAGTTCTTTAGTTCAAATTATGTAAAGACAGGAAAAATATAAAATTAAAAGATGTGGAATAATTGCCAATTAGACAAAACTGCTCTAGAGAAGATTACATCTATAAGCCCGAAATACCAAAAGTGAAACAATTCAAACATGAAAAGAACGGCCTGATTGATTTTTAAAACATGGAAAGAAAACCAAATAGGATATAAAGCAACACACGTCAACCAGTGATCAAAAAAGCTCCTGACTTGGTTCTTGCACATATAGAAGATAGTGGGTCAATGGTATAACAGCACAACAATAACTGATTTATTTACAATTGTCAGGTGATGAAGTAGAATTTAATTAAGAAATTAAGATTATTTATGTCTCATTTATTTGGGGGTCAATATTGTCTTATTTCTCCATACGTGTTAACGTATTTATTCATCCCATACTTTTAAACTTTGAGGTTATATCATTCTCGATTGAAGTTAATATATAAATATCATCTGGAACCATGAAACTATGAACCACTTGTATTTAGTTTCTCAATATATTATTAGAAACGCAAATAACATATCGTCCTCAGATAATTTAAATTTGGCTCCAAAATTGGCAAATAACATGTCGTCCTCAGATGATATATATGTCTCTCTCAAACTGACAGATATTATGTCCATCTACAAAAGAAAGATTGATAAATATCAAATATGATATACTTATTTGTTTTAAGGTAGCAAACCCTTTTTTAAATGTGCAACTGTTTATGATAGTTGTAATGCTGTAGTGTTGCTACATTTGTACCTGCTTCTTTCAAAAGAAAGAGGTCTTACGACAATAAATCACCATTACATGAACAACCTGACATAGGAAAAATATATAACAATGAAAAAAAAGTTTTTTAAATTATCATTATTGGGTGAGTCGTATACAGAGACTGTTTCCAACCCAACATCAGAACGGACTATACAAATCAGTAGAAAAAAGCTTAATTGTTATGTTCATTATGGAGGCTAAAATTTGTAAAACTACTTTTGCCTTTTATTTACCCTGCAACGATTCCTATACATTTCTGGGCCTGTTATAGCTGACTGTGTGGTATTGGATTCGCTCATTGTTGAAGACCACACGATGACCTATAGTTGTAAATATCTTTTTCCTTTGGTTTTGAGGTGAGAGTTGTCTCTTTGGCAATCAAACCACACCTTCTTTATTTATTGTGGTTACAGTACTTGCAACCTTAGGCGTTACTGTTTTAGCATTCAATTAGCGGTCATCGATCAGTCACCGATCAGTCAAGTTCGCGCCAAACTCACGTCAGCAATCCGTCAGACTTTTAGTAAAAGTAATTTACTGATCGGACTGATCGGACGGATAGTACCGATCGACCTTGTTGACGGATTGAACTTTAAAATGTCATATGATAAACTAATACAAATTAGGGATTTTTAGTTTCGTTTGGTTAATTCAAATGGCGTCCCGTGTAATTTAAACGTTCAAGTACAACTGATATTTTTTTTTATTAGTTATTTATCAAAGTTTTATGAATTGAAATGAAAAGAAATGAAGAGATAAAAACTAAATTCAAATATCATCTTTAAAGAATTGTCTTTTTGTTTTTACTTAGGTTATATTTTTTACAAACCCGGCGAGTTCTGAAATGATGTCGAGATTTTTATTTTATTATTTTCCAAAAATACTCGGGAAAACAAAATAAAAGGATCAGTTATTGGAAATTTTAGTCTATATTTAAAATTTTTGTATCCTTATCAATATAAACATGATAAAATTCTTTAAAATCACTTATCAAAATCACGGACTTTCTATATGCCTGTCACAATCGAAGCCTTTAAAATAACAAATTACAAATAAAAAAACAATTAATAAGAAATATGAAAAATTTTGAGCAATGCAAACAACATTACTTTCTATTTTTCTAATAGTCTTTTTTACCTAAATAAAAAAATAACCCACTCCTTAACAATAAAAAGTACAAAAATCCAATGGTGGTAAATATATTCTATGAAAATAAAGAAATAATTGCATGTTTGTTCAACACAAACAAAACTTAAAGCAGATTTATTCTTAAATTATTCATATTTTCTACAAAAAACATATGAAATTCATTTAAAACAACTGATTGAAATTGAAGTTACAATATTTGAATTTTAGGCAAAGCGTACAAAAAATTTTTAATTATTTTTTTCCTTAAAGTAAACATAATTTATGAAGACCAACCATTCCTAATGAACAAAAAAAGTACTGAAATTATATGGCGGTTATTAATTTGTATCAAAATAAAGCAAGAACCGCATTCTAATTCCACAAATTTAAAAGTTTAAGTAATTTATCATTATATCTCATTTCTAATTAGAAGAGTTGTCTCAAGATGGTAAATATAATTGATTTCAAATAAAATACTATCATTTTTGATAAAATAAGAATAATTTTGGTTATTTCAAACAATGCAAACAAAATTTTAGTATGATTTTACTGACATTCTTTTAGTTCAATGAAAAAAAAACTATTCTAAACCATAAAAGTACAAAAATCCAATGGCGGTCAATAATTTTCAGTAAAATGAAGAAATATTTGAATTTTAGGCAACGCATACAAAAATTTAGTATCTTTTTCCTTAAAGTAAGCATGTGTTATGAAGAACAGCCAATCCTGATGAATAAAAAGTATTGAAATCATATGGCGGTTAATAATTTGTATCATAATAAAGCAATTACTGCATTCTTATACCACAAAAATAAAAGTTTAAGTATTTTAATTCTCATTATATCTCAATTCTAATTAGCAGATTAGAAGATTTGTCTCAAGATGGTAAATATAACTGATTTCAAATAAATACTTTCATTTTTGATAAAAATAAGAATAATTTTGGTTATTTCAAACACTGCCAACAAAATTTTAGTATGCTTTTACTGACATTCTTTTAATTCTATGAAACAAAACCATTCTAAACTATCAAAAGTACAAAAATCCAATGGCGGTCAATAATTTTCAGTAAAATGAAGAAATATTTGCATTTTAGGCAACGCGTACAAACATTAAGTATCTTTTTCCTTAAAGTAAGCATGTTTTATGAAGAACAGCCAATCCTGATGAACAAAAAAGTACTGAAATCATATTGCGTTTAATAATTTGTATCAAAATAAAGCAATTACTGCATTCTTATTCCACAAAAATAAAATTTTAAGTATTTTAATTCTTATTATATCACATTTCTAATTAGAAGACTAATCTCTAAATGGTAAAACTAACTGATTTCAAATAAAATAGTATCGTTTTTAATAAAACCAAGAATTGTTTTGGTGTATTTTAAACAATGGGAAAAAAATTCAAGTACGATTATCTGAAAATCTTTTAATCCTATGAAAAAACAATGTTCTAAACTATAAAAAGTACAAAAATCCAATAATCATGATAATGGTCAATAATTTTTCAGTAAAATGAAGAAGTATTTGCGTTTTAGGCGACGCGTACAAAAATTTAATATCTTTTTCTTTAAAGTAAACATATTTTATGAAGAACAGCCAATCCTGATGTACAAAAAGTACTTAAATCAAATGGCGATTAATAATTTGTATCAAAATAAGGCAATAACTAGATTCTTATACCACAAAAATAAAAGTTTAAGTATTTTAATTCTCATTATATCTCAGTTCTGATTGGAAGACTTGTCTAAGATGGTAAAAAAAACTGATTTCAAATAAAATACTATTTTTTTTAATAAAAGAAGAAGAATTTTGTTTATTTTAAACAAGGCGAATAAAATTTTAGTATGATTTTTCTAACATTCTTTTAATTTTATCAAAAAAACACCAATTCTTAACTATCTAAAGAAGAAAAATCAAATGGTGGTCAATAATTTCCATTCAAATGAAGAGATGATTGCATCTGCTTCAACAAGATCACAAGTACATATACACACATGCTTATCCTTCAAATATTCACATTTTATACAAAATAAGTAAACAAAAAACATTTATAACAACTGATTGCAATTGAAGTTACAATATTTTCCAATATGAGAAGAAATATATGCTTTTTAGACAACATGTACAAAAATTTAGTATCTTTTTCCTTAAAGTAAGCATATTTTATGAAGAACAGCCAATCCTGATGTACATGTACAAAAAGTACTGAAATCATATGGCGGTTAATAATTTGTATCAAAATAAAGCAATAACTGCATTCTTATACCACACAAATAAAAGTTTAAGTGTTTTAATTCTCATTGTAACTCAATTCTTATTAAAATACTTGTCTCAAGATGGTAAAAGTAAATGATTTAAAATAAAATGGTATCAATTTTAATAAAAATAAGAATAACTTTGCAAACAAAATTTTAATATGATTTTTTTTACATTCTTTTAACAGTTTGATTTTATGAAAAAACAACCTATTCTAAACTATAAAAAGTAAAAAAAAAATCCAATGGCGGTCAATAATTCCATTTTCATAGGAAGAAGTTTATGTTAATAGAGATATAACATACAATTATATGTATTATATGTCTCTGATTTTAACAATATTTAATGCAAAACTATTAATTAACACAAACAATTTAACGCTATAAGCATCTTATACTGTTATACTATTTTCACTTTTTATTGCAACTAATTTTATTACAAATTAACATGAAAATTAAGGTGTCTTCGTAGAGGTCCGCGTTCATCGAACGAATCACTGTCGCGTTCGGTTTACATAAGAATTTTAAATATATATGTATCCGTCCGATCCGT
The DNA here is from genome assembly GCF_963676685.1 of Mytilus edulis. NCBI lineage: Eukaryota > Metazoa > Mollusca > Bivalvia > Mytilida > Mytilidae > Mytilus > Mytilus edulis. The sequence goes on along the minus strand of NC_092357.1, from coordinate 26,777,159 downwards.
GCATAATTTTAATTTACTGATCGATCGCTGACCGTTGTCACGGTAACTCTCACATAGGTTATTTGACCTATATGACAGATCCTTAATTGGGTCACTGATCACCGATCACCGATCAGTCAAACATCCGTCACCGATCCTTCCCCAATCAGTCAAGTTCACGTCAAACAGTAACGCCTAAGGTTGCAAGTACTGTAACATACTTTACTTAGGTGCAAAGCGAGTGATAACATATCTGTCAACAGCGTAAAAAATAAAATCCCTAAAATACGCAACTCTGAGGAAAACTCAAATCAGGACTTCCCTCATCAAATGGCAAAATCAAAAACTCAAACACAACGAACGAATATATAACAACTGTAATATTCCTGTATCGGTATATGCATTTTCTAATGAATTAAACCTGGTTATAGCCAGCCAAACCTGTTATACACATGACAGTCGCACCATATTGACAACGACGAGCAAGCAAAACAAACAGACACAAAAGGCACAACTGTCACAAATAATAGTAAAACAGTCAACATTTTCTCTAAATCCAAACCTATATAAAAACAAAGGAACACAAAAGGCGTACAGACAAAGCACACTACGCGCAAATGCAAAATTTCAATCTTTGTATCTATGATCGGTTAATAGACCACTTTCGAGTTCATCTGTCACCGGAAAAAACTCGTCAATTATGCGCGCCTTTATGACGTCATTTACCAGATAAAGGGGGTCGCCTGTATCCCTGCTCTATTTACGTTCATCAAGCGTCTTACTGATCGTCATTGTGCAGGGTAAACTAGAAATAATGGTTCTTTTTTAGGTACTTAATGAAAATTCCCTAATGACAGCAGTACTTAATGTCAATTTTAAGAATTCAATTTGCCGAATAATTCATACAATATAGATTCAAAGTTTTCCAACCACTCGTTCAACATTGGAATGGAAGTGACGACGCCCCTAAACGCACAAATGAGGTTCACTAAAAGCAGAGTTTTTGACGGAAATACATCGAACTCGAAAGTTGTCTATTTACTCTTTATGATTCCAACAAAACGTTAAAATCTTTTACCATTCAATACTTTACAAAAAAAGTGAACCAACAAAAAAATACTGAACTCTAAGGAAAATGCAAAGCGGAAAGTCCCTAATCAAATGACAAAATCAAATGATAAAACGAATCAAACGAATGGACAACAAATGTCATATTCCTGACTTGGTAAAACAATTGAAATTTTCTTATTTCCTTTTTCCCTTTTATGGTCAGAAGAAAATAAGTTAAAAAGTCTAATTCGGTAGATCACATTCGTTAAAAGGGAACGGATTGTAGTTACGACATAAGGAACATATCCGATATCATCTGTGAAACGGATATTTCATAACGGTCAACCAACTCGTGATGGCGTCCGTAAAATTTACAAAGTGATGAATTCAACTAAACCATTTGGAACTCTTGTATCAAACCACAGTGTGCACCTGTCGAACCCTGAAAATTTAAATTATCTGGTTGCTGTGGTTGTCCTTGATACCTGTTGTTGTAGTTAAGTGGTTCACCAGACAACCACTTATATGACATTTCATCGTTATTGTCTGTAAGGCCAATCCAGAAAAATCTTAAAATAATGATATCAACATTATAAGTAAGATTATTGGCATGCAATGCAATATAAAAAAGGGACTGAATATTAGATTTGCAAACTGCATGAATTTCTTTAAAAAAACATTAACAAAACAAATTTCATCAAGAATAAAGTATGTGTTATGAATGAAAAGTCATAAATATATATCACCAGCCTAGTAGTCAGCACTTCAGTGTTGACATGGATATCAATTATATGGTCATTGTTTTTATAAATTTCCTGTTACAAAACTTTGATATTTTCGAAAAAAACTAAAGATTTTCTTAGCCAGCAGTATATTACTTTGTACTTGTTTGGCTATATAACTATTTTGATCTGAGCGTCACTAGTGAGTCTTATTTAGACGATTTATGAGCTGAACATGATATAGAATTCAAATGTGTAATTAAGTAAATATAAGATATAAAAGCAAGTTAAGTACAAATTGAAAAAAACAAATATCTTACAAAAAATCGATAATTCAGTAAAGCATTTCAGACCAACGAATTATATTGAGTATTTGTTCCTGTTTACATGCAATGTTTCAATACAGTTGCCTAAAAACTGCAAGTTATATATCATCCCCTGAGTAGTAAGAGCGTCAATAGATTTAGTTTTAGGACTATTTTGTAAAATTTCGAAATTTCATTGTCAATTTATTTTCGACTAATGATTAGGCATAGGAAGATGTGGTATGAGTGCCAATGAGACAACTCTCCATTTACATGTGAAAGCTCTCTCACAGGCAAACAACCAATTACTGAAAATATAAGGGTATACACTACTATCACGGGGACACATTCTACTGCATCCACACAGAATGAACAAGAAACCCTGCAGTAAATAGGTATAGGAAGATGTGGTATGGGTGCCAATGAGACAACTCTCCCTAGTTTGAATGTCCCTCTTTTATCTTTCGTCTCTTTTTTACATTCGTATGTAAAACTAAAATTTTCTATTATGTAGGGTAACTTTGTGACAATAGTCATCATGCTACATAGGATATTAGGGGGGTTCCGGCCAAAACATTGAAAGAAAAATCGAAGTAAGTCTTCTGCTTTGCATCTTATTTCAATCATAAAATTATAATAATTCTCCGTTTCAGAATTTATAGCGTTCGTGGTGATATTTTCAAAAGCATACACCAATATATTGTGATTTGTGAGTAACGTACTAAACAATTGAAATTTAACCAATGACGTAATGCTATTTTCATTTTGGTGGTGTACGGATAATTATATTACCCATAGTCTTTTAGATTTTAAAGAGGAAAATGGAAAAGCTTGAAACGTTTATCTTCTAGCTTTTAGCTTTTGTTTGAAAAAGATTTATAAACATGTTCTTCTTTATGGATACACCCGAAATCGAGAACGGAATCGAGGAATGTGTCAAAGAGACAAAACAAATAAAGGCAATAGTAGTATACTGCTGTTAACAAGTCATAAATCGATTGAGAGAAGAAAGAAATATAAAGCTATACGATGCTATCACATGTGAAAACAATCAACGTAACACTACAATGATACAGGCATACACTGGTTTAATTTGTTGTAATTTTTAGCTGCTGGTTTCTCGAATTAAACCTTATAGACAAACAATATATAGACTTTGTACTTGTCGAGGAAGTCGGGGTGCCGTACAGAACCGCCGACCTAGTTGGAAAACTTTGAATCATGATAGTAAATACTTGCTCCGTGCAAGATTCAAACTAATTTCCTCGGTTATGACTGGCTAGTTATACAGTAGTTCTACAACTAGGACCAATGAGGCACCGATGTCCCCTTTAATTAAAGACGATAACATAAAAAAATTAAAAAAAAGTGTATAAGCTAGGCATATAAAGTACCAGATGTATGTGTTTGGCCTTTAGAATGTCAATTTTTTTTGTATAAAGTCATGTGTTTTTTTGGTGACATGAACAATCAATTATATGTTTATGTTCTATAAATGTTTTGGTGATAGATTTTAAATCGATTTACAAAGCTAGGTGTTTCTTTCACCAAAAACAGATTATTTTATCTTTGCTTGCTACAACATTTAATAATTTTGCTAGTCGTTGCCCTCCAACTTCGTTTTTAATGTGTCCTTGTAAGTCTAGATTGGAGCACTACTGACGAGTCTCATTATCACGAATCACACATGTAGCCTAAGAAATTTTATTTCTAGGATTTTTAATCAAATTAAAGAACCTGCATCGTGCATTTATATTGTTACATATGTTTTACATTTTGCAGGGCAGGAATAAAACGTGTTTGTGTAATCTTACCGCTCTTTGGTGTAACATGAGTCATTCAGGCTTATGTTCTATTTGAGCCATGGTGGCCATCATGGTTAGTGGGCAGGGTCATCGGACACATTTTTTAATCTAGATACCCCAAATGATGAGTGGCCAAGTTTGATTGAATTTGTCATAGTAGTTTCAGAGGAAGAAATTTAAAAAAAAAAATTGAAAAATGGTTTAAAACTGTCCAAACAGGGCAATAAAATGGTTAAAAAATTGACTATAAAAGGCAATTACTCCTTAAGGGGTCCACTGACAATTTAGGTCAAGTAGACTTATTTGTAGATCTTACTTTGATGAACATTGTTGCTGTTTACATTTTATCTCTAGATCTACAATGTTATTCAAAATAATAACCCAAAACTGCAAAATTTTATTAAAAATACCAATTCAGGGGCAGCATTTCAACAAACAGTTGTCTAAATTTTCTGAAATTCCAGGACAGATAGATCTTGACCTAATGCACAATTTTACCCCAGTCATAGTTGCTCTTGTGGCTTTGGTTTCAGAGATAGAAACCAAAATCTACATTTTACCCCTATGTTCTATTTTTAGCCATGGTGGCCATCTTGGTTGATTGGCTGGGTCATCAGACACATTTTTGTAAAAGACACACAAATGATCATTGTGGCCAAGTTTAATTAAATTTGGCCCAGTGGTATCAGAGAAGAAGATTTTTCTTAAAGTTGACAAACGACTGATGACGGAATCAAGTGATGAGAAAACTCACTTGGCCCTTTTGGGACAGGTGAGCTAAAAATACAAATTTTACACTGTTCTCTCTAGACTATATTGGAAGACAACTAAAACCAAAGGTCCTTGGACCTTATAGGACAATGTAGGACAGAAAGACTTGACCAATCTAAATCAACTTTAGCATAACCTAAGCTTAGGAAAATATAAGATATTTGGCAAAGTTTCACGGCCTTATGTCATATATTATAGCCATTGTAGTATTGACATTTGGATGTTTATTTATTTACATCTAATTAAAAAATGTTTAACTGTCAACATGTTCAAGCTTTTAGCATAAAAATTTGATATGTTTCAAACACTGACTTTTTAAATGCTCTTGAATATCATATTACACAATGTATTTAGCCGTAAGGAGGCTCTCGGGTATAAGATTTTCAGAAAAAAAATTGAACATTTAACTTTCATTGCAAATTTTATAAATTACCTTAAGTAGTTATTACTTTTTCATATGGCACAAAAATCATTCCAAATAATCAATTCGTGTTGGTCCCATTTGACTTTTCAAATGTAGATATCATTGAAAAAGCTCAAAATTATCTCCCTTTGGTGCAAAAATGCTATTTTTTTACATTAAAATTGAAATATCTTTTTTTACTCATTGGTGACCTATATTTGTTATTATTGTTTTCAAATAAGCTGTACATTAACTAAATAATTGTAAAATTAAGCGATTTCTTTAATTAGGTTCTTTTTTATTTTGATATTACCTCTTTACTCCTATTAGTTCAACAGAAAAAAAGTACCTTCACAAAATTGTATGTTTCTTTCAAAGGCAGATTGTGAGCATAAATGATTGGTGACCCCTCTTTTTTATTTTATTTTTCTATTAGGCATGTTAGGTATAAGATAAAGTTCATTTATAGAAAAAATCTTATATTAAATATAAAAAAAAATATAGACCTGTGAGCCCCCTTAAAGCATCTAAACACTCATTTTATTAATCAGATAAATAAAAGAAGAATTATGGTAGCATATGAAATAAATAAGGTTGTAAATTGTCAAAGGTACATCAAACATGCTGTTGACCTACAGCCAATGACCATGAATACAAATATTTTGAACCTTTTTTCTGTGATAATCTAGATTCAGAGTTCACAAATGGTTACTTAATTCAGGAACATATATAGACAATTTTGTACATGAATGATAATGAATGATAATGAAACAAAATTTACTTACCAGCAGTTCTTTGTCTTCTTGTTGAACAAATATAGATTTCAACCTTCTAATTCATTGGTTGAATATGTCTTGGGCTAGACATTTTGGCACCAAAAACATGCATGTCAAAAAAAAATTATATTATATATATATCATGTATATCAAACATGTCAAATACACAAAAGTAATTAAACATTTAAATTTTTCACCGGTAGAAATTTTTATAAAAAAAATCTCAATTTTAATCTTAATCTAGTATGACTAGCATGGAGGATACCATCTAGTGCATGTAGAAAAGAAACAAAATTAAAGAAAAGATGTTCATGTATATATTTATGCATTAGAAAATAAATAATTCCAATAAAATTTATTTGCATTTGGCATATGATCAATTGATTTTCAAGATGTCTGGTGTATTTTTGTAAGCAATTAACGGATCCATAGAGGGTGAATAAAATCCATAAGTGATTCGCCCTCCGACCTCACCCCCTATGGATTTTACAAACCCTCTATGGATCTGTAGGGGGTCAGTAGTTAAACGTATAACAAATTTATCGCACACTAGACTTTTTCTGCTGCGTTTTGTTGAAAAATAATTAAAGAAACACAACAACATTTATAGATGACGTCACCAATACCGCGTCACCAACCCCCTACAGTCTCATAGGGGTCACCACATGACGGCGTTAAACCAATCACAAAGTGATAATTTACCCGCAGTGAAAGGAGTTTATGCAAGGTGTCAAAGAAAAAAATATAATAGCCTTTCAAGACGTCATAATTATTTGGACAAGGGGTGGGGCTGATAATCAGATATCATATTACAGTAACACATAGAACATGTAAGTTATTGTTACAGTATTCTAAGGCCTGATAAAATTGCAAGCTCTGCACAAGATAGGGTTTAAAAAATAAAATAGTCATGAAGAATGTGAACAAGCTATAAAACAGTGACCTATATCAACAATGATCAAACGGTAACAAGCTTATCAATTTTATGATAAAAAAGCATGTTCCATCCACAAAAAGTGTCACCCCTTTCCCGTCAGAATATAGCCAGTCGTTCATTATGACTTCTAAATAATGAAGTTGGTATTTTCTTTACCTGAGAGTTCAAATATTTCATAAAATTGTTTATTTTGCCACTCTCCTCCATCACCCATCGTGGACATTTTCCGTAACGAGAAATGTTAAAACAGTTTTGCGATATATACAATGTATATATTTATATATTATTTTCTTTTATTTTGACTTATCTATTATAATTGCAAAAAGTTATTAAATTGTTTTATGGATAGAACTGACTAAATCAATTCTAGCCGTAGAACTGACCAAACTCAGTTCTAACTCAGTTCTAATCGTAGAACTGTTCTAGCCGTAGAACTGTTCTAGTCATAGAAGTTAGAACTGACATAAAATTTAGTCAGTTCTAGGTAGAACTGTCTAAAACTGTTCTAGGGTAGAACTGTCAGGATCAGTTCTAGCTAGAACTGTCAGGATCAGTTCTAGGTAGAACTGACCAAATCAGTTCTAGCTAGAACAGTTCTAACCTAGAACTGACTAAAAGGTGTCAGGCTGACAGTTCTACATACTGTTCTAGAACAGTTCTCCTGACAGATTCTGACAGAATTTATGAGAGGTTAGAACTGATCTCCACTGTATTTTAGTTCCCCATTGGTATACACTGTATATCAGGTTTTTTTTTAATATATTTTACTTTAATACTAGAATGGTAAATGGTTGGACCACCCTAACACATGTTATTTCTAAATGTTTGTAGTGTGTTTTGTTGCTCGCTGTTTATCAAATTTGTTTGTTTGTAGCTTTTGACATTTGTATATAAATCAAACGTTCATCACTGTTGGTTTCTTATCTGATTTGTTTACATTGACGATGTTGCATGCATCATGAAGCATGGTTGAGCCTTTTGTATTGTGCTCATTTTGAAGTATTAGTTTTGATCATTGTTGAAGGATGTGCCGTAACTCATTATGTAGTTACTTACAAGTACATCACTTGGTCTACATGGTCTATGGTAGATGGTTGTCTCATAGAAATTCATACCACATCTCCTTATTCATGTTAAATTACAATTATACAAGCCTACAGCCATGACAGTACAATAGTATCAAACACTACTGGACGAAAAAACAACTGTCCATACCAGTAACAGTCGTTGTACGACTGTCTTAGTCTGTAAAAGACAAGTAATGACTGTCAAATCTGTCATATTTCGTTGCAACAGTTCATTTTTGTCTGTCCCAACTTTTCTACGGGTTGTGAAAGTCAAAAAATGCTACCATCAGTCATTTCAGAACTGTTGCAGTGGTTTACGGTGTTGTCACAGTCAAAATCTATGTATTACAGTCTTTCTAATAGTTGTGGCAGTTGCATAATGTCCGTCCCAACCTTTTAATAGTTGGGACAGTTAAAATTTGTTTGTGTCAACTTTTCAGACGTTGATGCAGTCAAAAAATGTTTGTCACAACGTTTTTAGAGTTGGGACAGTCGTTAAATGTTTGTTACAACTTTCTAAAGGTTGGCACAGTCATTAAATGTTTATTACAACTTATAAAAGGTTGACACAGTCGTTAAATGTTTAAAACAAACACTTCATAGGTTGATACAGTCGGTAACTGTTTTAATACAAATATTTTAGAGTAACGGTAGTCTATCAGTGTAAAAAAAATCACGTCTCACCCGGCTCTCAAGATTTGATTTTGTTGTGAAATAGTCCATTACTTATACTATTATCGTCTATCGTGCGATTGTAAACTTGTTTTGCTGTTTAATCACTTATTTTGCGATCGTTGTTTGTCTTTTGTTGTTTTCCATTAATTGCCGTAGCATTGTCCGTTCATTTTTGACAGTCATGTGCGTTTGACTTTAAATAATCCTTTTGATATCCTTACTTTTTATTTTATAATATCTGTTTTATAACATTTTCGTTCATAACTGGTTTTAAAAACCAGAAGCTTTCGTTTAAAATAGAGTTTTAATATTATTGCAGAAGGATGAGAAGATGATAATGGATTCATTCAAATTCATATTTGATAAATTCTGCGCAATAGAAAAATGTACAAGGGTGTACCTGAAATAAATTTAAAGATTATGACTAAGTTACCAATATTGTACAGCATAATAAACCCGTTTTAATTCGAATTACACCAAGAGGGACATTTCCGATGATTAAAAAAATAATTAGTAAAATCTGTCAAGTTTCATTAAAAACGGAAAACAATTCTTCACCGTAAACGATTTATCCACTTTAATTTTTTGTCGGCAAAAAAACAAAAAAACCGGGACTTCAGGTCGGCAAACTATATTTTTACACAGGTAACTACAGATGTTAGACCACATGTTCAATAATCTGAGCTGGAAAATACAATCATGACAATCGGTGAGTAGAAATTATCAATATTTTAAAGCATGTCTATCGAATAATCATGGATTCATAATTTTGAAGGGAAAATGTGCACATTTGTCGGCTTACAGACCTTACAATGTGTTCTCATTGGCGGATCCAAAGGGGGGGGGGGGGTTCCCAAGGGTTCGAACCTCCTTTGTTTTGGCCGCTCAATGCATTTAAATGGGGACATATAGTTGGAAATCCCCCCCCCTCCCCCTGTTTCGTTCTGGGTTGGACCCCCCCCCCCCTTTAGAATGGCTGGATCCGCCACTGATCTATCTGTATCTATATTGAGATACTCCGATAGGCTATATATAGCTATGAATCGACGTTCTATATTACCACACTCGTGCATAGTTGCATGTTCCAGGGAAAATATAAGCTTTGAGCCACCTTTAAGCTTCAATGTTAAAGTTGTGCTTCATAATAAATCATTGAAAGTCATGAAGGACACCCCCCCCCCCCTATGAACATGTGTATGTCATTTATTCCCTTAATTATTTTGCATACATCACCCTGAGTGGAATACATAAAAGGTTACTCTATATCTTCCCCTTTTTTGTGGGAATAATTTGGTCGATTATATAGGGAATCACTCAAGCATGACTGGATCCGTGCCCCTAAGGGCAGTCAGGGGCCCTGTCCCTTATGAAAAGTTCTGGATCTGCCACTGACCATGCTCACCTATACATCATGTAGTGTACATATTGTATGTTAACGTATTGCTAACTCGGGTCATAAATTTGCATGAAATACTTGTCACTGGACATTTTATAACCAACAACCAACCGATCTTTACATGTACGTATCCATATAAATGTGTTTCTTATCATGCTTATGCTGGATTACTAGTATTTCCCTAGTTTTGCTTTATCAGCTGATAGTTTTTGTTCTATTTAGAATGCATTGTGACGTCACGATTTCGATAAAAAAAAACATGCATAGTACAAACACATATGATTTGAACATAAAATGTTAAGAAAATTATTAACTTTAAGATTAAATAGTGACCTCTTTAGCAAGTGTCCATTTTCATTTAGATTTTAAATAATTCTCAAATCATGGACAACAAAACATTAATATATTTGATAATAGCATGCATATGCCAGGCATTAAAAGTGAATAAATATTTTAAAAATGGTTTAAAATAGCATTAATCATCAAAATAAAACAATATTATTAAATTAATGTTCCTGAAACAAGGCACAGAGTCGTAAACAGTTGCCATTTAAACACAGTTGATTAAACAAATTGTGCTAATTCAATTAGTAATTGTTTTATCATGTACTACATTGTTTAAAAAACACATATTAAAAGAGCAAAGCTAGCATCATAATTTTATTCGTTTTAGATTTAACATAGAATTTATATTAAATCACTATAATTTGTTAATACTTTGAACCCAAACTATATATTTTCATGTGAAATTTTTATATAAATTGTGCCCTGTTAGCATTGTTTTTCAAAATTCATTTGTGCCATACATGTTATCTAACTTACAAGTAGTAACATTCAATGGTCATTATATTTATTTGGCAATGATTAAGGACCTTCTAATCATAAGTCATATATATTTTTCGACACGCATTCAATTGTGTTTTGGTTACTTTATTGTTGCCTATTAAACTGTTGGGTTGATGCATCATTGATATATCCCACATCTCCTTTGATCATGTGCATTCACATACGACTGCAGATTTTTTGCATTTTTTTACATAATCATGATAATTATTTTATGTAAACATTCAATATGTCAGGAAAACAGGGTGTGTCTAAACACTGCTAAGGAGTCTTTAGTGCACTAAGGACTGATAACATGCCACTAAGAATTAGATGGAGAGCTGTTACATGCAATTTCTTTTCATATTACGGTAGACATTGATATTTAATGCATAAATTTCAAATTTTATAGAAAAATAATAATAAATTAAGGAGATATTCAACATTATTTAGACACGTGCCTGTTTTTCTTTGATATGCCGAAAATCCATGAACCGTTTGACACGTGTCAAATTACATATTAATTGATTACACGGGAATCCTTTTGGTAAAGTTGGATACTAATAAATGAATTGTTGTTGAAATTTTATTAACAAAAAAATCTGAATGAAGAAGTATTTTCTCAAGTGTATATTTCTTGTAAATAATAAATTTGTCACCAGAGAAATATATCTAATGTCGGATTTTTATTTGATGTTCATATTAATAAGTGACTGAAATACAAATTTTTATAGATATTTAATTCACATTTATATATATTTTTTTTAAAGTACGTGTTGAAGTTTGGATAACCGGCAGATGCTTGTTGCGTTTTCATTAAATTCATCTTGTTATTGGGCTGTGATAAGCCCGGTAGTACCGAAAAATTAATCTAATATTTCGTAGCGTTCTTTGTCTCTTGAACTTATTTTATTTTTCAGGTGGTCGGACAAATTATCTATAATGTGTTTTGTACCCGTATCTCTATTCTGTTTATTTTTTCTTGCAAGCGTGCTTTAATGTGGTGACAGGCGACGACGGACATGCGTTTGAACAATAGACTGGTTTGGAGCTGGAACACTTTAGTTTGTTTCTTATGGTGCACTGTTCAAAATTTATTTTCATATATGAAGACAATAAAATAAAGCATTTTTACTACATGCAACACACTAAGTTCATATATGACCCGTTTGAGTAAAATATTTCGGGCCTTCAACAGTGAGTAAAGCGCATAGCACATAGTCATTATTTCATAAATAATTTCGTACGATATGTTAAGCAGACAATTTGTTAAAAACAATACAAATCGGATTTCCTTCTGACATACTTCCCACAGGCATTTGTCTCAGAAAAAAATTTCCTATATACCTTTTCTGAGACAAGTGCCTGTGATACTTGTTCTTCTTTAAGAAAAGTAGATTTAAAGAAATTATAGTTGAAAATATTTCTGTCGACTTTTTCTTTTTTTCACGTGATATATTTAGGTTTAAATATTCTGATTATATTGCATTACAAAAAATAATTATTTACACATCATGTGGTAAAGGCATATTTTCAAGGCATTCATACGAAGCATGCTCTTTCTCTGTCAGAATTATATCTTTAGCTCTAAATTTCGAATACTGAAAAAAATTCGTGAATACTGTACTAAAAACTGTGGAACATTTTTAAAACATTTGTCTCTTATATATTTGAAAATGAAACTTAATCTGACTTAAAATCGGGAAATGATTTTTTTTAACTTCTTTTACTTTTAGAGGAATAATAGAATGAAATTCAAAACAGTGTGGCTGTGGCCATTGATTGACACATTAAATTCATCCATTGACTAGGACAATTTACGTGAACGTTTGTCTGTAACGACCACTGTTCACGACGTACCTACGATAGACATTTAAACTGTGGGGTCACCAAAGGTTTCTTAACGCCTTTAATTATAAAATAATTCGAAAAATTAATCAGGAATAACCTTTATGTTTTGATTTATATAATTGATATAAATCAAAACATCGTGTTATTTCTGATTAATTTTTCGAATTACTTTATTAAGGTGTTGAGAACCTATGGTGACCCCATAGTTTAAGTGTCTTTAAAAAGTACATAGTGAGCAGTGGTCGTTACATACAAAGTTCACCTAAATTGTCCCAGTCAATGGATGAATTTAATGTGTCAATCAATGGCCACAGCCACACTGTTTTGAATTTCATTCTAAAATGTCGAAATATACAAACAAATAAGTACCGTATGAAGCCTTTGTAAACAAATATCAAGCTGGTTGAAAACTAGTGGTTTGGATAAACCCCAAGAACGACACATAATTTTCTCTCTCTCAATTCCATTGTATTGTTTTAGTGAAACCATTTGTATATATACACGCATCTTTGTCGAAATTAGAATAAAAACAAAACACTTATCAATATATATATTTATTTTGTCTTCATATCTCTTACATAACAAGCTGACCACACTCTAACTTATTAGTCATTTAGTAGGCGCACATCAAAGTCGTGCACCTGTGGCAAATAACTTTGTCGGGAAAGAAGTAAAACAAAAACAAAATTATTTGTTTTGTAATCATTTTTCATAAGAACAACACATTTAATTATAAATATTAAGCATACATTTTTTTTAGATACAATTGTTTATTACCTAAAATAAAAAGATTATGATTGTTTAATGAATTGTTTTGTCATTTGGCACGTGTCAAACGGTTCATTGATTTTCGGCATATCAAAGAAAAACGGGCACGTGCCTAAATAATGTTGAATATCTTGTTTATTTATGATTATTTTTCTATAAAATTTGAAACTTATGCATGAAATATCAATCTCTAACATAATATGTAAAAATAATACACACAACAGCACTCCTTCTAGTCCTTAGTGGCATTGTATAGTCCTTAGTGCACTAAGGAGTCCTTAGCAGTGTTTAGACGTACCGAGGAAAACATAACAAAAAAATCTATCTGTATGCATATTTTTTTATGTTAACATGGTATAAACTTTTTTAAAGTATTTTATGAAGCTCAACATATTTTTATAGATATAGTATTATCCAGTAAGTTCTCATAAAATTTACTGTGTTAACTGCATTGTATGTGTTGTATCTACTAATTTAGTCTAAAACAATTTTTTTTTAATTCAAATTCAAAATTAACAATTAAAATATTTGTATTTACTGAATATGACCATGCACATATGACATTAAAATAGGTAATAATCAGGATGTTAACACTGGATATCCGATAGGTAATAATCAGAAATTCTTATATACATGATCTAGCTAATATACAAATTAAGACACAATAGTTTATTGCCCTGGGGGATGATATTTAATCTGTCATTGGTATAATGATACAATTTTATAATAATGTTCACAAATTATCATGATTAAAATTGTCCTCTTCAAAATTTTGATAACTTTTTCAAAACAAATTATAATTTAAGAAAAATATGAAACAGCAGGATATATATTATTTTGGATATTAAAATGCAAATTTTAAAAGTAATCTGAATATTGATTTATTAAAATAAAAATGGGTAAATAACTAAATTAAATAAAAAAGTGAGCTGCAAAGCATTATTTAATGCAAGCTGTTATAACAAATGAATAAGTAAAAAGTATTCAGGGTAACACAAAAGATGTAAAAATTATTAAACTCAAGGATTTAAAACATTAACTGGAATGGTTAAGTCTTGGAACAATATTTTTACATCACAAAGGTTTATTCATTATATGCACTGGACAAAGGTAAAGTCAATATCATCTACATGTATATAGTAACAGGGCATTTATTTATTTTATTTTTTCAATCCTTAAACTTTTCTTTGTCATGTTTGTAGTATCAATATATTTCATATTAAATCATAAACATAATTAAAATAAACAAAAGAAATAACCTGTTGTGTTTTAGAGAGGAATAACTATGTCCATGATGTCTGACTTTAAAGAATTGATGAAAAAAAGTATGGTGTGAGCCTCAATGAGACAGTAACCCTTCAATGAAAGTACACAATCACACTTAACAAATCATTAATGCAGAAAAAAAGACAACACTATATAGAATTTAGACCCCCTTAAAAAATTTATTTTTCTTGTTAATAAAGACTTGAAAATAGAATTGTATTAGTGCTAGAATTTTTTGGTCAATCAAATGAGAAGTGCTAGTTTTATCTAGGTAAATACAGTTATTGTAATTAACTTTCTTATTATTGCACAATGTATATACATGTAGTATTATATATTTATTATTAGTTAAACATTTACTGTACTTGAGTCTAAATGTATATTTTATTTTGTAGAATCATACTGAATATGTATTGGTTTGACCATGATTCCCACTTTAATAGAATATGACACCTGCTAGTACATGTGCACTTTGATGCATAGAAAATATAGATGTCACTGAGTCGCTGTATAGCTGCAAATTGTGAAACAATGGATTAATTCATTATTTAATGCTAGTTATCTATTGTTTTTGGAAATTATGAATATGGCGTGCAGCATTATTCCATGATGATAATGTGATGTTCTGATTAAATTGGACAAGAAGAAAATTGTGCCTTGTACAAATAGGAAAATTACAAATTGTATTAAAGAAGGACCACATTACTCAGGAGGACTATTAAATTACCTTGGATTATCATGATCAATTGTGAATTTGGAATAACAAAATTTCGTAGTTGCAGTGAATATTAATAGTGCAATCATACATGTACATTATTTCTGAATTCCATGAATACCCAGGATAACTATTCATTTGAAATAGCAATTTGCAATAATGAAAATGCATAGTTTCAGTGAATACTACTAATATAAATAGTGCATCATATCTGAATTCATGAATACTTTTAATTAGTGGATAATCAGTCATTTTAATATAATAACAATATGGATAATGTGAATTTCTAGTTTCAGTGAAATTAACAAAACAGTACATGTATATAACATCTGAAGTTTATGTTGGCATTGCAATTGTTAACTACCGCCAGCATGTCCAGGGTGTGTAAAAAGATCTTAACCAACTATGAGGGTCTCGTGCAGTCCGTGTCAATTGTTTAGAGTCAAATGACTGCTTGCTGTACTTAAATTATTAAAGTCTGAATTAGAATTAAATAAAAATCTTAATTAGCATGATTAGTCATGTTAGTGGCCAAGTGTTCATGGTTTTTGAAACAAATAAACCATGCACGTACATTAAAGTATAATTTTATTATGCCTCCTGCAACTTAAGTTGAAGTTCATGCATGCAAGCCAAGAAATATGTATTACAATCTGGCAGTGGCTACAGCGTACCGTTTTGTATTTAAGCTTCATCAGATACATTTTAGAAGCTGAAATGCCTGGATACTTCCTTTAAAATGTTATGAAGTTTCTGTTATTGATTTGTTCATTGCACTTCACCTAGTTTTCATAGTACACTACATGTACATGTACATGTAACTGTTTACAAAAAAATATTACTGTTTGAACAGTCACAGTGAAATACACTTAAAGTCTTAAATGTATAATGTATGTATATTAATTGAGTTACTGGATTAATTGTTATGGTATCTTGAAAGGTGTACATGTCTCAGTGTCTGTCAGGCAGGGTTGGCCTGATCCTGACTTCATTTCATGGATCAGTGATTAAGGTTACTTCAGTTACATGTACATGTAATTTGTCAAGTTTGTTTCTCACACATGTTTAAAAATACTACAAGCAGTAGGAAAAGTAGGTCAACTATATTTGGTTTATGAAATGAGTGTAAGATGAATATGTCTAATTGCAAGACTTACATCAGACTTTGACCCCAATGAAAATGTCATGGTTCATTGAACAATGCTTAGTTTTTGTGGTTTGATCTATTTCCAAATGTTTCTCAGATGCTACAGTATAAACTACATGTACATGCATGACATGTATAGGATCACTATTTTTGGCATATTATTGGATATTCATAAGTTAGTTTTCATGGTTTGGATGTTAAGAATGTTAAGTCTATTTCACAGACAGTATAAATCACTAAATTTTGGGTATCATGGGTATGGAATGTCAGTTTGTAGGGTGTACATCATCTAGCTGTCTGGCATGGTTAATTTGACTGCAACTTCATTTTCAAAGGTTAATGAAAATTGAAAGTTTATGTGATACTTGAACATGTAGTAAAACCTTCATACATGTAGGCAAAGCAGAGATGACATTTCAGCATTTGCACAGTCACTCTTGTTTACATCTGACACCAGTGATCTTGTCTACATTTTGATTATACACATGTACAGTAGCTGCTTTTTGATAACAAAAGTCTGACAACTATTAACAATTGTCATAATTCATTTGATAATACTAGGTATTTTAGTCTTGTATAACATATAAAAAAGAAGATGTGGTATGATTGCCAATGAGACAACTATCCACAAAAGACCAAAATGACACAAACATTAACAATTTAAGGTAACCGTACGGCCTTCAACAATGAGGAAAGCCCATACCACATAGTCAGCTATAAAAGGCCCTGATAAGACAATGTAAAACAATTCAAACGAGAAAACTAACGGCCTTATTTATTTAAAAAAATGAACGAAAAACAAATATGTAACACATAAACAAACGACAACCACTGAATTACAGGCTACTGATTTGGGACAGGCACATACATAAATAATGTGGCGGGGTTAAACATGTTAGCGAGTTCCCAACCCTCCCACTAACCTGGGACATTGGTATAACATGTATACTGTATGATAACCAGAGTAAGGAGATGTGGTATGAATTTCAATAAGACAACCATCAACCGTAAACCAAGACCGGGATCTCCATGGATGAAAATTGAATGATGGAGGAACTTCAAGTGAAGTGATGTAATTGTTAGTAACTGTACATCCTTCAACAATGAGCAAAATCAGTTCCCCATAAGTGTGATAATGAAAAACCTATAACAGGTCTAGCTATATTAGATAATGTAACACCGTGTAAACTAGTTCAGATGAGAAACCCAAGTTGGATTTTTATACCATGTATACAAAAGCAACATTGATACGTCAGTGATGACAAATATAATATTGTGGTTAATCAAAGACTTGTACTATAATAGTTGATCATCTGCCCTTTAATATTCATGTTTTTCTACAAATCAATTCTATCTGCTTTTGAATAAATGCCTTCTTAATATATATCCCAAGATGTTAAGCAACATTTTCCCATTGTTTTCCATAAACACAATAAGCATTACAAAGTCATACATGTATAACGCACTAAACCATTATAGGTCAATGTATAGCCTCAGGCGCGGATCCAGGGGGGGGGGGGGGTTCCGGGGGTTTGAACCCCCCTTTTTTGGATGATGAAGGCATTTGAATGGGTACATGTAATTGGAACCCCCCTTTGTCCTGGGTTAGTAACAACTCCTTTTTAAAATGGCTGGATCCGCTCCTTGGCCTTCAACATGGAGCCTCGGCTCACACCGAACAAAAAAATATAAAGGGACCCAAAATATTGTCTGTACATAATTATCTATCTAGTAACATTGTTAGTTTTCTTTACTGATTGAATAATATGTCATTATTGTACAAGCATTTATGGGATTAAATAATTTGAATTTGAACAATTGAAATGGGAAAATATTTTGGATAAACGTTAGTACATCTGATCAACTGAAACCACACAAGAGAATCCGATGTCAGTCTTTAGAATTTAATAAGACCGGAGTCTAAAGAATACATCAAGTTCTAAAAAGTGATGTGAAAAAAAATAAAAGAATTAAGATTTGATTTCCCTGTCTTAAACAATGCGAGTTTTCATGTTTTGAACATTTGAACTTTCACTTGCGCTAGTTATTTTGTCGGGTCTTGAACAGTACGTCCATCTACTAGTATTTACATAAATTATGTATGGTAAATTCTTTGCGAAAAATCCGGTGAAAATATGAATTTTTCTCGCGAGTGATAATATTTTTTTACCTCAATCATGAATGCTGACGTGCTATTTACCTGTATCATGTGTATCAATTACAATTGAACTTCAAATAGACCATTCCGTACAATGTACAATACATAAGTCGAGTTAATATTGACCTATTCAAAAATAAAATACGGTAAAATAAAATAAATTAAATTCAGATAGATTTAAGATTTGTTTTCCATAGCTGCAAAAGATGTGTTAAATGTCTGATTTTTTTTTTACATGTATAGAAATCAAAATGATTATACGGCAATATTTATAACTTTACAAGAAATGTAGCCCCCCAAAAATTAGTGTGTGAAATAAGCCCTCAAGAAAATATAAAGCAGTTTTATGTGGGGATAAGTTTGACAAGTGCGTGTATTGGGAGTTCCGCGCTAGGTTTAGAGTATATCATGTATATTCAGCGTTATTATGAAGTGATGTGATTCGTAAAACTACGGGTATTGAAAACAACCGTGTATGCATGAATGATTTTACACCTAACTAATTTAATAGAAAAATAATTAAATTGTTATTTAGATGATATAAAAATTGTCAACTTTTAATTCAGTTATAAAGATACATTTGGTATAAACAAATATATTGGGTAACGTTTTTCGATTTTTCTGTTAGTAGATATATCTTTTATCTAGTGAAATTGCAGGCAGGGCCGTAACTAGGGTTCGAATTCAGGGGAGGCAGGGGTTTAGGACCGCCGATTGAGGCCCCTTAGAGATTTTTTTCTCGCAGTAAAATGGCTAAAAAAGACCCGTTTTCCTTCGATTTACTTACTTTAAGAAACATCAGTATTGCTTGAATCTGGAAGCAATTTTTATGCAAAAACAAACTGAGATTGCTGTTCGGGGTAAGCCAAGGCTCCGTCTTGAAGGCCGTACTTTGACGTACAATTATTAACATTAAATACATTGTGACCGCGGATTTTGTTCTCAATTGATCCTTGAATCAATTTATTATAAAAACAATTATTATCTGTATTTAAAGATATTTTTGTTAGAAATCAAACTGGTAAGTTAAAAAAAACATATAAAGCAAGATCATAGAAAGCAAGATATTTTTTTGTCGAGGACCTTGACTTTTAATATTGTTGAAAGCTGAAATTTGGTAAAAAAATTTATCTCATTTGGCATTGAAATTAGAAAGATCATACCATAGAGAACATGTGTACTAAGTTTCAAGTTGATTGAACTTCAACTTCATCAAAAACTACCTAGACCAAAAACTTAAACCTGAAACTTGCACTTTCATTTTCTATGTTCAGTGGACCGTGAAATTGGGATCAAAAGTCTAATTTGGATTTAACATTAGAAAGATCATATCATAAACAACATGTGTACTAAGTTTCAAATACTGAACTAGTATATACTTAGTTTAGAAAGTCTCTGCTTCAACAAATGGGAGTGTTTAACTACTAAGGTATGGACCATAATGTTCTCGTACGATCGGCCGGGAGACTTTAAAAAAATGACACAACAGCTGATTCAGCCGGTAACGAATTTCCAATATCATAAAAGATTCACAATACGAAGGGAACTTCTTCTGCTTAATGGAGCCCCTAAATAAATGTGAATAGTTAAGTTTTATTCAAAATTGTCGAAAGCAAAGTTTCAAATGTGTTCTCGTTCGAATACTGAAAACAGACGGACGGCCACACGAAAAATAAAATACTGAAACGGTTCACTTTCGGTAAAAAATCCAGAAAATGACAGATATATCACGTATCATGATAACACTGTTAAAACTGTAAACTTGTGTTGTTTATAATATAAATTCAAGTTCTTCGTGTACATATTGTCAATATTTTATTTTATTACATATATATCATTATATTAATATTTATATAAAAAAAATTTGGTGTAAAAAATTCAGGGGAGGCAACTGCCTCCCCTGCCTCATAGGCAGTAACGGCCCTGGCAGGTATCTAGTGCTGATTCCGATTTTATTGGTTCGAAGAGATAAGGGCGAGGAAGTGTTAAAAAAAAATATATATAAATTCAGCACATTCACTAAATAACCGAGGAATACAAAAGTGTGTTCAGCGGCAAATATTTCAAAATACTTTTTTTTTTAAATCAATATCTATCTAAAATTAATGTATTACATTGGAGTGATAGTTGTTTCTCTTTGTCACAACCTTATATTTCACACAGTAAATTTTTTTTTACAAATAATTGAACCTATATCCCTGACTGTTAGACATTTTGTATCCGTGACTTTTAAGTGTACATGAAGATCAATGTTTGGAAGTTGCTACGCTTATAAATTAGCTATGCCTATACAATGGTTGTAGCTATCATATTTTAACTGTTACAACTTTTTCTGCGTTTAAACAGTTTATTTATGACTGTTTCAACGTTTTCCGTGTTGGTACAGTAATTAAATGACTGTTACAACTTTCAAATGGTTGCATCAGTTTTATTACGACTGTGACAACCCTTTAGGCGTTTAATCAGTTTATTTATGACTGTTGCAACGTTTTTCGAGTTGGGACAGTTGTAAATCAACTGTTACAACTTTAAAATAGTTGTATCAGTCCTTTAATAACGGTGACAGTTATTTCTTGCGTTGTTACAGTCGATTTATGTTGTAGACAAACACTTTTAAAGTTGGGACAGTTACAAAAAAACTGCAGCAGTGAAATTTAACAACTGTTACAACTTTAACAAACATTATCAGTCTTAGAACGACTGTTACTGGTATGGACAGACGTTTTTTCGTCCAGTAGTGAAATGAGTTGTGTCTCATTGTTGATAGTTGTCAGACTATTGTTAACAATAAGCTGCTATGATTGACAAGGTGGTGATGTAAATAAAAGGTAGCTTATACCATCTGAGAAAGATTGAAAAATAGACAAAACCACACAAACTCAACATTGTTCAATTAACCCATGACATTTATCTCAATTTCTAATGATTTGGCCTTTAAACCCTTATCATTGAGTGTCACTGATCCTTTTTTGAAGACAGGGTTCAGCCAAACATCAATCTAATTCTGGTATCTTTTAATCATGTTAATATCTACATACCTTTTTATATTAATTGGTTATTTTGAGGGTGACTGTGTACGGGTATTCATAAAATTTCTGAATTAAGAAATTATTCGACAAAACCAAGTTTCCCTGTAGAATGTTTAAACTAAGTTAAACTGAAGTAAAATCAGGAAATCCTTAAACTTTGAGATGTTTTATTACACCAAAAAAAGTCTGAAATAGAAAATGTCCCAATCTATCATACAAAGTACAGACAGCTTCAAACACGAGTATTAAAACGTGAAGGTCCATACAGGAAACAAAATATAAAGATATGAAAGATAAAACAAATGCATGCAGAGTTCAAGATTGTAAGGCAAACTGAGTGCATAAATATTGCGATTGGTTTGTGAAATTTTCATAAGTCATCCGGTTGTAGAAATTGGAATTCGCCAAAGGGTAATAATTGAGAAAATAGTGTACAGTCCCAGGTACTAAATAAAATAGTCCAGCTTGAAAATGTATATTCAAATAGAAGATGTAAATATATACTTTTAACCGACTTCTAATCACAGTCAAGTATTTCAATCCAAAAGCAAACACAAATGCAGCAACAATCTTTTGGTAACCCGGCAGGCAGCATTCTAAGGTCCATGTATTGCTTTTCTTTTTTTTTTTTTTTTTTCAAAGAAAACAGCTTCTTTTATTGATATTTTTTAATGACTTTTGTGGCAGTTGAAACAATAGAATGATACTTTGAAGTGCATGTATTGTTTAATATGTTTGGATAGTATAAAATGCCAGTTTCAGAATGAACAGTAATTCAGGAGATTATCAATATATACAGGTATATAATTTAGACTCTTATAACATGTATAAGTACAATAAGCAGTCATCACTTGACCCTAACCAACGACCATATCAGAGCTATTAAGCCAGTCAAGGTCGATAAAAACTTCAATATGGCATCATGCATATGACACTTACCAATAGTGACGGACTGCGACAAATCCTCATAAGTAGTCAAGGTGGTTTAAAGCCCCCTGGTGGTACATGTAGCTAACTGTAAACAACAGCAATGCCAGAATTAGAACAATGTAGAAATTCTCATTACATCCAAATTCTTTTTTTAAATAAATAATTACATTATCCATGGTACTCATGAATTCAGATATGATGCACTATTATTATTAATTGAAACTATGAATTTTCTTTAATCCAATTTGCTATTCTTAATGAATTATAACTATCCAGGTATTTCACGGAATTCAGGTATGATGCACTATTGATATTACCAGAAGATTATGGATTCTTTATTTCAAATGAATCATTATCAAAAGTATCCACTGTCATCAAATAATGTAGTCTTTCTGATACAAATTGCAAGTTTACTGTTTGTTCAATGCACAATTATCGTCTTGTCCAATCCAATCTAAACATCCCTTCAGCTGACTTCATGGCCTAATATTGCTCACAAGCCCTATTTGTCATTTCCAAAAGCAAAAGCCAATACTAAGTACCACCAAAATATGACTGTATCCACTATTTCACAATTTGCAGCTATGATAGTTCCTTAGTAACATTCATATATGTACATGTATTTCCTCTAGTCTATGCTGGTTTCTTAATCTGGTGGGAATCATACTCAAACCAATGTTAAATCTACAAAAAATACACATTAAGAATAAAGTTACTGAAACTATAAATATGATATCAAGAATATTGTATATATTTACTCTTGTATTTATCTATAAGACAACTGATAATCCTATTTTGTTTGTTAGCACAGTGCAATGACTTATACAATAACATTTATAAGTCAAATATAGCAAGAAGAATAAAACCTTTTTAGGGTTCTTTTTCTTAAAAAAAATTTTGTCTGTCTTTCTACATTAATATTTTCGTATGTGTGTTCTTCACAATGAATGATTTCTGTCTAATTGACGCTAGCATCATACTTGTTTTGATCAATTCGATAAAGTTAGACCAGAGACATATATATGTATATTTGTATCTGGTTAGACATATTTTTTTGTAATCTAAAACAACTGCAACAGGTGATTTCTGTTGGTCACTTTGATAGGAATAAATTACTACAAAGATGAGTTAGGTTCAAAGAATGAATAAAAAAGAAAAAGAAAAAAATGCACGTTGTTACCGTTGTTACCGTTTAGATTTTCCTTTTGTCTAGTGCATAAAAGGAGCTTTGTGTCATGAATGATTTTTTTAGGTTAATCATGTAAATGTAGAATCTTTGTCCAAAGTTCACCCTCTCTTTTAACATTTTAAGCAACCTAAACAAGCTTATCGGGGACTTTTATAGCTGACTAGGCGGTATGTGATTTGCTCATTGTTGAAGGCCGTACGGTGACCTATAGTTGTTAATGTCTGTGTCATTTTGGTTTTTTGTGGATAGTTGTCTCATTGTCAATAATACCACTTCTTCTTTTTTATATTATATTCCCTTCTCATATAAAAAAAACCTCGAGTTTAATTTAATTAACATATTTAATGTTACCCAGTATACTATTCACTTAATATTAAAGCTGATATTAACATGATGAATCAGAAATAATGCTTTGCAGTTTATTTATCCCAGGCAACATATTTTATTTATCAATTTTATTTTAGTTATTTACCCATGTTAATACTGATTTATCAATACTTAGATAACTTTTAAAACCAAGATTTTATATATATCCAAAATACCAGAATAAAACTATATCCTGTTGCTTATTTTTTTTTAAATTTTCAATCACAACTTTAATTATGAAATTAGCCATAATCTGAAAAGGGCATTTAAAATTGGTGAACATCATTATGTTATAAAATCATCTTCAATACCCTTGAAAGTTTAATATACATCCCTCATGGCAATAAACTGTTGTGTCTTAATCTGTCTATTACATACATGTACATATTAAAAGTATATGAAGTAATGAGTATTACCTTTTCAGTGTTAACATTTTGATTATTACCTATTCTATATCAATATCACATTTAGACTAGACATGCAGTCATGTCCATGAATTCATGTTCAGTAAATATATTTTCATAATTAAACTTAAATTAATTCTCAGACATACCATGGTGTTAACTAAGTCAATTTTGTGACAACTTGTGAATACTCGCTAACTAAATATCTATTAAAACAAATAAGGTTCATAATATACTTAAGTTTAGACCATGTATTTCTTTGTTACATTAAAAAATATGCTTACAGATATATTCTTTGTATTTGTTTACCCCACATACTGAAGGTTAAACACAAGTGATTATATAAATAAAATATTTATCATTTTGAAAAGGAAAAATAACTACAGTCAAATGTGAATGTGCATGATAAAATTAGGGGGATATATATCAATGATACAGCAACCTAACAATAGAGTAACCAAAACACAATTTAACACAGAAAATATAACTGATGAATAGAAAGTCCCTTAATGGTGGAAAAAATTAAAAACTACTTAAATATTAAAACTTAAGAATGCTTACATTTATGCGCATGTAACAATAACATATGTGTTGATGTGGATGGCCAGTCATGCCAATTCCAAAACATGATTAAAAGGAGAAGTTGGGTATATGCCAAGAGACACTCACTAAATAATCCCCAAAACCAAAAACCAGTAAAAAGACATAAATGAATTCTGACTAACCATGCTAACAGGACACAATTTATATGAAAACTGAGTCCACATGAAAATCTTTAATTTTAAAGGCTATTTCAGATTGATTAATATATCATTGAATTGATAAGATATGACACATATGTGTGCCATGTGCAGAGTCCGTCCCTCTACTATAACATGAGGACATATTTATAGATATTTTAGTCATTGTTATAATCACTTTTGAGAAAAGATGCAACCACAACACTTATTCAATATGAATCCTAAGCATTGTTTGGAGACATTAAACAATTAATTAATGTTGTGTAATCAACTGATCTTAAATGGCAACTGTTATGTCTCTGTGCATTGTTTCAAGAACATTCTTCTAATAATATTATTTTATATTGATGATTTATATTGATTTGAACCATTTAATAATTGTTCACTTTCAATAACATATATTTGTCACACATTTGTCCTTCCGATAGACATGCTTCAAAATATTATTCATTTCTAATCACCGATTGCAATTTAAGCTCAGCTTATATTCTACTGTAGATTCCCGTCTAGCATGTCTACGATTTTGTGTAAAAATATGATGCAACAAAAACAATGAAGGTACGGTAACGTTAAATCGTTCATGGAAGAAGAATCATTTTCCGTTTTTAATAAACTTGACAGATTTGATTAATTTTCATATGCGAATGTCTCTAATGGATAGTAACTAGAATTAAACCAGCTTTACTATTCTGTATACATGTAATAAATGTAACTTAGGAATATTCTTTATATAATTTTCTTCAGGTACACCGGAGTAACATTTTCATAATAATTTATCAATCCTATAAAATTCATATTAGCCATCTTCTGCAATTACATTTAAACTTTATTTTTATAACGAAGGCTTCTGGTACGTGAAACAAGTTATACATAATTTCATGATTGCATCACAGCTGAAGATTGACCAATCAGATAATTAGATTGTGTTTATCTATTTGAATATTGGAGTTGACGCGGTGGCATATTCTCGGGTTTTACCATATATAGTACACAAACTTAAAACTCAATTTATTTTGTGTTGAATCATTTAAATTAAATTTTAGATCGATTTTTCAAATCTCCTTATCATATATATTAGACATGCTTTTTAAAAACCGTTGTGATATCTTTTACCGTTTGGTTTTAATTAGAATTAATAAATGTATTTCACATAGAGTTTGAGGTAAAATCCCGAAAAATGTCACATTTGTCCTTCCGATAGACATGCTTCAAAATATTATTCATTTCTAATCACCAATTGCAATTTCAGCTCAGCTTATTTTATACTGTAGATTCCCGTCTACCATGTCTACGATTTTGTGTAAAATGCAGTTTGCCGAACTTCTGCCGACATGATGCAACAAAAACAATGAAGTTACGGTAACGTTAAATCGTTCATGGGTGAAGAATCATTTTCCGTTTTTAATAAACTTGACAGATTTGATTAATTATTATCTGAGAATGTCTCTAATGGATAGTAACTAGAATTAAACCAGCTTTACTATTCTGTATACATGTAATAAATGTAACTTAGGAATATTCTTTATATAATTTTCTTCAGGTACACCGGAGTAACATTTTCATAATAATTAATCAATCCTATAAAATTCATATTAGCCATCTTCTGCAATTACATTTAAACTTTATCTTTATAACTAAGGCTTCTGGTATGTGAAACAAGTTATACATAATTTCATGATTGCATCACAGCTGAAGATTGACCAATCAGATAATTAGATTGTGTTTATCTATTTGAATATTGGAGTTGACGTGGTGGCAAATTTTCGGGTTTTACCATATATAGGTAAACAAACTTCAAACTTAATTTATTTTGTGTTGAATCATTTAGATTAAATTTTAGATCGATTTTCAAATCTCCTTCTCATATAAGACATGCCTTTTAAAAATCTTTCTGATATCTTTTACCGTTTAGTTTAAATTGGAATTGAAAACTGTATTTTCACATAGAGTTTGAAGTAAAATCCCGAGAATTTCATCTCCTAGAAATTTAAAGTGCCAGGATTGTCAAAAAATAAATTTATACATTTATTTTGTATCAAATCTCAGTTAAGAAAGTGGACGCGGTCGTGTAATTTTTTTTTACAGTCGCAATCGTCACGCTAAAATATTTATATTGAAAACATTTATCGACTGTATCAACCTATGCAATGTTTTTATAACATTTCACGACTGTGACAACCTTTTATAAGTTGTTATAAACATTTAATGACTGTGACAACCTTAAAAAAAATGTAACAAACATTTAACAACTGTCCCAACTCTAAAAACGTTGTGGCAAACATTCATTGACTGCATCAACGTCTGAAAAGTTGATACAAACACATTTTAACTGTCCCAACTATTAAAAGGTTGGGACAGACATAATGCAACTGTCAAAACTATTGTAAAGACTGTAGTACATATATTTTGACTATGACAACGCCGTATACCATTGCGACAATTATTAAATGACTGGTAGTAGCATTTTTTGACTTTCACAACCCGTCAGAAAGTTGGGTCAGTTGCAACGAAATATGACAGATTTGACAGTCATCATCAGTCTGTCACAGACTAACACAGTCGTACAACTACTGTTACTGGTATGGACAGTTGTTTTTTCGTCCAGTACTGTTAATCATCAACGCTTAACCAAAATAACCAAAGTCAAGGATGTCGAAAATCCGGTTCTACATGCATATAGCCAAGAATGATTTAAAAGAATATTTTACAGGATGTCGTACCTAGTTTGAACTTAGTTTCCAAAGAGATGATCAAAAGATACCACAGGAACAATGATAAAACATTTACATGATGTAGAAAAAATAAAGAATTTAGATCACGAACACCACCAAAAACAATGTATCATGGTATGACAAACTAAAAAAGAACACAAATAATGCCAGTAATGCTCTTACTGCAAGACTGGCGATTAGTTGTAACTTAATAACAAGGTATTTTATGAATTGCAAATGGTATTCATAGGCGAATAGTCAGATTCATATAAATGATGAAGTATTATGATTGAAATTTATATGGTTCTTTGATCAAATCAAAGGTGTGTCTAATTTAAATTTAAAAAAGTGGTATCTTAATGATATTCAACGTACCTTTTCACAGTTATCTTACACATGAAGTTCTTAATAAACAGTTATACTCATTATTTTCTATAACTATTGTTGATATTTTTTCTTTTTAATATAGGAATTTGTATATTTCGATTTATGCACCATTATCGTTATACCAGTTATAGTAATGAGTACTTGTTACATGCTTATAATCGTCAAATTACGGAGGAGAGAGACATTTGGAATAAGCAAAGTAAAAACAACCAACCAGGTACAAAACAATAGTTCTATTTTTGGTATATGTCGCACAATGAAATCCTAATTTTTCATGGTATTACATTTTTCGAAGTTGATTGGAATCTAAGCTAACAGATATTATCAATAGTCCATGAAAAACACAATTACTGTCTCCTGGTCTGGAAACCACAAAACCAAAAAACTGCAAGAAGCTTGTTTCATCCTGTATCCAAGAAAACTAGTACTCACGAAAGTATTTGAAGCCACGGTATTTTAAGTTGTTTAATTTGACATCAATATTTTAGCGAGGCATTTAAAATACGTATTAGAAGAGAGTTCCAAGTAGAATCAAGATCCGTTCATGAACGCGTCATTTTTGAATTTTATGTTGTTGTTATGATTGATGTGTCAGTTTATATTTGATTAGGAGTGGATGTCAACGGAAGTATTCAAATACCAGCTATTTCAAAAGCAAAGATCAGAACTATTAAATTACTGCTGGAAGTTGTTTTTCGTAAGATTAAGCCTTTCTTAATTTTAAATAAGATTGAGAATGGAAATGGGGAATGTGCCAAAGTGACAACAACCCGACCATAGAGAAGACAACAGCAGAAGGTCACCAGCAGGTCTTCAATGCAACGAGAAATTCCCATACCCGGAAGCGTCCTTCAGCTGGTCATTAAACCAATATATACTAGTTCAGTGATAATGAACGCCATACTAAACTCCAAAGTGTACACAAGAAAACTAATAGTTAAAATAATGCAAGACTAACAAAGGCCAGAGGCTCCTGACTTGGGACAGGCGCAAAAATGCAGCGGGGTTAAACATGTTTGTGAGATTTCAACCCCCCCCTATAACTCTAGGCAATGCAGAAAAGTAAACGTTTAACAATACGCACATTAACATTCAGTTCAAGAGAAGTCCGAGTCTGATGTCAGAAGATGTAATCAAAGAAAATAAACAAAATGACAAATGCATAAATAACATCAGACTAAGATCAGATCAGCAGTTAACTGACTTGCCAACTCCAGACTATCATTAAACTGATTGAAAAATTATGTCTTCATCATAGCAATATCAGGCAAAATACTCCCTGTGAGGGGTCAGTTTCATACCATCATAACATATCTGAGAAGAACATAACCTGTGTCATGCCAACAACTGGTTTTTAAATAAATGTGTTTAGTTTGATGCAAAGACCCTATAAGTGAATCAATATTAACGCCAAAATATGCAATCTTTAATGACCTTACAACAGTATCGTAACTATATCCCTTCTTAATAAGTCTACTCAAAGGTTTTGTTAACGTTTTTGAAATGAATACTGACATTTTTGTGCTTTATAAGGATATTCCCATACAATATTGGATGTGAAATACCTGAACGTACAAGAAGTATGCATGTTGAGCTATATTTACGAATGATGTCCTTATACCGATGATAAAATTTAGTAAATGTTTTGACTAGTTTGTGATATCGAAAACCTTAAATGTATGAATCTTGTTGTTTCGATCCTTTAAGAAATATGGTCTATACCGTGTTTGACACTACTTTTGATTAATGTTTGGTTATTCATTTTGACTTCTTTTTTATATGGCGTTTTAACCTTTCAATCGACCGCACTAGTTCGATGATTGTTGTGTAGTCTACACAGTTGACGAACTACTGCGGTCCCGAATCCAATAATGACGTTCACCAGTTGTTACGTTTTAAAGAAGTACTGCAGTTGACCAGACAATTAAGATGTACTACAGTTGTTGAGAAAATTGAGATGTGCTATAGTTACTAAGACAAATAAACCTAATACCACGATTAAATTTTGTATGTACACTAGGCGCGCGTTTCGTCTACAAAGGTTCATCAGTGACTCTCGAATCCAAAAAGGTGAAAGGTCGAATAAAAAACGAAGTTCAAGAGCATTGAAGACCAAAATTCATAAAACTTTTGGAAAATACAGCTGAAGTAATATATTCCTGAGGTAAAAAAGCCTTAGTATTTCAAAATTGAAAAAGCTTTGTACACAGTTAATTTATAAATATGACCATTATAACATTAGTAATGATAATCCATGTCAGCACAAACGTGTTGACTACTGGGCTGGTGATACCCTCGGGGAAATGCAATGTACCGCATTGTTGAATCAATTAAGATGTACAGCAATAAAGATAATTGAGATTTATGGCAGAAATGGAGACACCTACCGCAGTTGTTAAGACAGTTAAGATGTACATCAGCTGTTTTGACAATTATGACATACTGCAGCTGTTAATTAATGTTAAAGGGGTATTGTAAAGATATAAAGACATACTGTATAATTCCATTGTGTTAACTCGTTACACAGTACTGAACTTAGATTTAACTTAAATAATAAATAGTGTGCTATTTTTCTTTTTGTTTTCAGTATATATAATTTGTTGGGCACTAATAACAATTGATTCGCTTTTGCTTAATCTTAAAGGCATTGAAGGCGGAACGTGGAGTGTAGTACTTTATGTCCTCGCTCCAATAAACAGCCTTGCAAATCCGTTTGTATTTCTGATTTTTTTTTATCAAAAGATGTTCAGGAGGAAGAATAGATGCTCTGAAAGGAGATAATAGTAAGGGATATCATATGAAGTGACCAATATACATGGAATCAGATTCAAACATGATAAAGAATTACTAGAAAAAAAAAATACATGTGAATATCAAGTAGCACGTTAGGAAGAGTCATTATAGAAAAAAATTAAAAGAAGAATATATGGAATAGCACGATATGAGAAGAGATTATAGAAGAATGTAAACAAGACTTTATGAATTAGCACGATACGGCCAGCAATAAAAATGATCATTTGAATATATACCTTCCTCATTTTATTGTGACTTGAATAGCGAGTTGTCTCATTGACATTCATACCACATCTTCATATATCTACATGTATATACGAAAAGAAAATGTAACGAGAATAGAAAGCAGATTATACTTTGTCAAAAAATAGATATTTTTGTTTTCAATTGTTTTTTATTCTGCATTTGATTTGATTTTCAACCTCTTTAGATTAATGTATTATTATTATATGGCGACCTGTTATCGCCAACCAGTATAATTACAATAAATCTACCTTTAACGCAAACACAGTAATTCACAAAAATGGCTGGTCCGAGCTACGACTAACTTAATTGATTAGATACTACCAGATATTCTCAATTTTTGACATCAAAACCCTCAGTTTAAGTAGGTCAAGATTCAGATACACTATATTAATCTCTTTTTTACAGGAAATTAACAAATCAGTCTATTTCAATTTATTTTTTATAGTAAACTTTCATAAAACGAAAATTCTACGAAATGGTGTTTTGGCATTACAACGAAACAAGGTGACGTCAAAAGTATGTTTCCATAACGAAAATAGAAAATGTAAATACCGGGCGTTGATAGTATGGTATTGATAGATTGTAGAGCCTTGGAAAAGCATATGTATACAACAATAATATATAGTGGTTTTGATTTACGAATGACAAAATCATTAGTAATACAGTCCGTGGAAGGTGTAAACGTCCCATTAACACCATATACCATTCACCGGAACCATCACACCATACACTCTGTGCCGTTAAACCTTACACGTTGCACCTTTGTACCATTATCTTTGAACACGTTTTATCTACACCATCCGAAATTACCAATAATGCAATTATATTAAAAAAAAAGAATGCTGTACACAATATTGTAGATTACTGTAATAAACTTTGATAACCACACTTATATACACGTTACATAATCACATCATTCATCATACACCGTTACACAATCCTCTTACACCCTACACAATATCACCATAATATTGCACCATATGCCATACACTATTACACACCATATACGTTTTTTTAATGTTAACACTATCCACATGCTGTACCAGTCGAACCGTGTTAAACAAGTAACCTTCTTGAAAAACATTATTCCAATGATTGACACGTTAACAAGAATCATTTCGTAATGACCGAGCACGATAAACACCATTTCCGTTAGAATAATATGCTTTCCCGTTTGAAATAGGTGCACAACCAAATCTTTATATGCATGGTCGATTCTAATAAGACTTCAAATAAGTTGTGGCATCGACATCTCCGACTTATTTACTTGCCAGTAATACATATATTACGTTCATTAACATCCAAAACGTCACAACAGACAAAGGAATAACAGACGAATTGTATTGAAACAATAAGATCGTCCCTTTGACGTAAATGTTTGTTTGGAGTTGCCATTGTACAACTAAAAAGTGTTTGTTTTCGATTTCGCTTTCGTTTTTGATTTATTATTGATGACTGTTTTCTTTTAAAAGTATTTTTATTTCAGTGTTTGTTTTATTTCAAAATTCAAATTTCGTTTCATTAAGGTTGTTTATTAAAAAAATCGATTTAGTTATTTTTATTCATTGTGGTGTAGCACATGCGTAAACATGGCTGATATTTGTTTTTGTTTTTTTTTCTTCATTTAAGCATATAGACTGATTTATTGCTTTTACATGACATGTAGGTTTTTATTACAACGTTAAATTGATACTATGGTGTACATAATGCACATGACAAGCATTTAAGTTGAACAGGATTGTTTGATTTGATTTTCTTCAGCCTGTACGAAAGACCATCTTGGTTGTTTCCAGAAGCGAGTTTGTTCGATTAGCAGCTGGATTATGCTTAAGACTAATATACTATTATGTACACACCATTTCGGAGTAAGTGCAAATACTATTAACCAGTACGCATCGATAACGTTTGTTGAATTTTAATGAACACCTTTTTTTCTTCGTTTACTTGCATTTACCCCATAAAACTGTTTGTAATTCAATAATGAACAATAATACACCTAATATACGATACATAAATTATAATTGTTGTTTAAAGGATAAGATATATCATTAGTATACATTTGTTTTATTGAATACCTTTTAGTAAACGTAAAATTTAAAACCAACGATTATTTTAGTAATTCAGGCTGTGTTATTCACGCCTATATACTTTCGTAGACAACATTATATTCATTGGTGAGTGCATGTAATGGGTTTACATAAAGAGAATAATAAAAAAAGTGTGCAGAGTAATTGACCAACAATGTGTAGAAAAACAAACTCGTGCAATTCTTTTTTGTTTGTTGTCCCTTTAATGTCATATTATAGGTAAAACGTTAATCATTGTTTGTTCCTGTGTAAGAATGCGATTATTGAACTAATCAATTCATCACATGATTTATCTGTGTTTCATTAACAATTTTGACATTCATTGTTTATAATAACTGAACACGTTCACCCGTGTGTAATCATTAACTAGATAAAAAGCCAGATTGAAGCACATATTAGTACGGACTCGACGTGGTTAACATATTCACTTGCAAGTTGACAAAGGAGGGACGAAAGATACCATAGGGTAAGTCAAACACATAAATAGAAAATAAACTGACAACGCCATGGCTAAAATTTAGTATCAATGTTTGTTAGCTTTTTCGTAACTTTAATTAAATATATTTTTGTTAATATAACATAACTTTATCTAGATATACTACAAGTATTACATATAGTATAATTATTACAAGGTACAAAATGTGCACTTTAAACACAGCTTAATTATTTTTGTATACACTTCTAAAGAATCGCCTCAATAGAAAACTTAGTTTTTAAAGTGATTATATTTACAATTTATTTTGTATGGTTTATTTTTATCGACATTAGCGTTTCTTTTTATATATGCGTAGAAATTCTTTCACGATGTAATTAAAACCAGTCTGTGTTAACAAAATTGATATCAAGCTTGGACATCAGCATTTAAAATCTTAAAACCGGTATAACGATATTGATAGTGCTTTTTTCCAAATTACATTTTAACTATCACACTGTTGAGTTCAATTCCTAATTGTAATCGTTTGTTTTGATATTCATTGTGTGTTTTTCATATTTAACAATCTACATAACTACATAATTTGGCATTACATCGATATTGTTGTTATTGTTAAATTATAATTTAAAATGTAACTACATATAACATGTAGTTTTGTGTTTGTCTTGAGTACTTTTTGTGAAACTGATTTGTCAGTATTGCACTATGCCATGTTTCATACAGTTTTTTTTTTTAAAGTTATTTAAAACAGGGTCAAGCTGTAAAAGTGAAGGTAAACGAAATGCTGAAAACAATTAAATAACATGGATACCTATTTTAAATGTTGAATGTTGAAAATATTTCTGTAAATGAAAAAAAAACCAAGGAAAATGGACTTGTAATCCGTAATACATGACGGTTTGTCATATAGCATGTGTTTAAATTTGCATTGCCTTTAAATTCGGAATGGCAGACTAAATGGCACACCAGTCATTGCTGCAACACATATCCTGTAATTAATTAAGATGCGCCAAATTTTCATCTGGCTTATACTTTAAAAGGAACAAGATACTTGAACACGGCTTTCACAGTAAAATAAATTTTAATGTGTTCCATTCAATAAAGAGTGTTTCCCATTCAATCATAAATATGTGATAAAGATATAGTATTGGTCTAACTCTACCATATATCGAAAATACGCTGCCAACTCTGTGGCCAAAAAATAGAAGAATACAATACAAACAACAGTACACAAAACACAAAACTTAAAACAAAAGACTGAGCAACACGAACCACTCGAAAACATCTGGGGTATATCATCGATGTGTTAATAGTTTTACTTCGCAAAGAATACGCAATCTTTTTCTGGTAAATTTAATTGACACACTGTTGCTACGTTAATGCCTCCATATAATGAAAATACTATAGTTGTTATTCTTATTCGACACCCATTGTAGACAATTGCAAAAGCATTAAAATCGAAATAATTATGTCAAAAAATCTCACAAGAAAGGCGGTCGAAAAGGTGAAGAAATGTTACAAAGATCACATTTGCATATGTATGTAAGGGATTTGACCGACATACCTGAGTATGAGGTACAGTGGGTGTGCATACTTGATTATAAACACATGTTTTTATAAATCTTCAATTTCATAGTCATTATACAAATAGTTTCATAGGTAGAAATGTTATTTTAATTGTGTAATGCTCGTAACTAACATATTTGCAATACAAAAGCTATAAATAACGGCGAAACTACCATTTCCCTATAAACTGTAACAAATCAAGCATGCACACATCATGCCTCTGATCATAATCAGTGTGCATCTAGCTGCACAATGTTACTCTCTGAGTTTCTGTATCAAACGTAGTTCTGTTAAAACCCTTTTTCTTTTTATGCCGAAACATTTTCTGGTTGAAAACCAGAAACACCAGTGGATTTACCAGGCTGTTTAACGGAGCAAGCATATAAAATACAATAAACCACAATCCATAGTGTGCGAGATTATGATGAAGCATAATGGCTGCAACTGTAATTGGGGACCAACAAATAATATATGCTGAAAAATGAAAGAAAACTTGGAATTCATTTTTGTTATATTGGATGTTTGGTTGCATACCATCTATCATAGATAACAGAGTTCTGACACTGGTTATGTATCTCTTTCACTAACTGAGTAATATTTTATCTATATCGTCTCATAGATCATGCTTGTTGATTGAGTATATGTTTACTAATAACTGTTTTAATTACACCTTATATAAGAATGCCGGATTTTGATTGGGTTGAAGCAAGTTTTTTTTGCATATTCAAAATTGTTACCTCATCCGAAATGAAATGCCCTTTTTTTGCCACTGCCGGTAGATATACCTCAAATTCCCCTGTATGCCGTGATATTTGGCTTTTTTTAAACCGTAGCGAGCCTCTTCCCGCCAAAAATATTCGAATGAGACAGCACTAATGTGTTCAAGTAAATTCAATAGTCCATCAGACTATGATAGTCTTATCGGCTTCTAAATTCCACAGTGCTTTGACTGTTTCTTTTCTCGCAAATATCTCTTCAAAACATGAAAAATCTGTTTAAAAAAATAGGTTTTATTGAGTCAAGCCATTTCAACTGATGTCTTACAGTGTGTCATTTTATGTCGTAATGTTACAATACTGTCTCAGAATAATTTGAAGTTTGGCGCCTGATAAAATGATGAAACCGGCTGTATTTTTAAGGACCCCTCCTTAGTCAGGTGCCTGTTGCTACGTGGTTGTCGTTTGATTGTTTTCGCTTCTCGTCGTTTTTCCGTAGATAAGACTGTTGGTTTTGCTGTTTGGATTGTTTTACACTTGCAATTTGTGTTGGCCCTTTATAGCTTGTATTTCGGTTTGAGCCAAGGCTCTGAGTTGATGGCCGTATTTGGATTTAAAACTGTTAACTTGTTCTGCATTGTGAGTTGAATGGGATGTTGTCTTATTAGTATTCACACACATTTTAGTATGTCCAGCAAACAAATAAATAAATAAGAAGAAAACTGCATGTAAGAAACATTCTTACCGAAAAAGACAACACATACTATTTTGATAGTTCTGACCTTGGCCTTTGTTGTAGCTGGATGTTTAACATCTATATCACAATCACCATCTGTAATAAGGGAAAATATACACAACAGAAAGCATGAAAAGTAACAGTGCTAACAGTACTATTCTATATCCGTATCAATTTAACAAAACCAAACACTCTTTAAGAGTTAAATAATGTAAGTATGAACAATTAGGAGATTTTGTTATAAACTGATCAGGTTCTATCGAAGTTATACATTTTTCATATGTTATCATTTTGTACGTAAGTTTTTTGTGGGTAAGCATACATTTTTGGGGGTTCGTATAATACACAACACACAGCTTTACATTGTGAATCAACTTTTTGCTGACAAATTGATAAATCACTACAAGAGTATGGTTCCGAATTTCACTGCGATGTGATAATTTGTATGCTGTTTTTCGTTATTCAGCCCATAATGTATTTACTCATCTATGTTTTTTCACGATTTAAATGATAAGAATTGAACAAATTATTACGAAGAGTTACACAACTCGTTTCAAAGAATACATATAGACTCGATGACGTGGATAGGGATTTCATGATACACGAACTTTCTTTTTAAAGTTGACAATCTTTCATAATTTTACGAAGCTTTCATTTTAATCCTTGTCGTTTGATTCTCATTCATATATCTGTTTCATCTTATGCCACATTTTCATACGTTAGTTATGCATGACCTTTTATGATATTAGTAACACTAGTTTGAGATTAATAAATATTTCTTAGGTTCCGACTCATTTACCAAAAAATATGGTATTAAAGATATATAAGAAACACTAATTAAATAAATTTGAGTAGATAAACAGTGTAAAGAATAAGGATACGGGGTATGCCTGATTATGGGAAAACTATGTACAACAGTTTAAAGTTAGTGAATGTAAACAATTGTAGGCAGCCGTACGACCTTTAAGATGAGAAAAAAAAATACAGAAAATCGTTTATAGAATTTCCATTGTGGTTTTGTGACTTTATCTGAATCTTTATTTAGAATAATTTAGCATCTTTTTCGTTCACAAAGTTTGATTATGATTATTATGTATTATCAACAGTGGAATTATGATTATAGTACACAGATCCAAGTATAACATCACCTATAATTAATGAAAACATCATTGTATAAAGTAACAAATTTTTGACATTCAATCTTTAGTAACACATCGATAAGGTAGCAACCATTTAACTTAAAAAAAGTAGGGTTACTTTTTTTTTGTCTAAATCAGTTGGGTTTTTTTTTTTCGAGCATAGCGCGAACGTTTTAGTTTTCGTCGCTTTCTATCAAATTATTTTTTTTCAAAATTTAAAACTATGAGGTTTGGGGGAAATCTGGATTCAATATACATTTTTTGTCATTTGTTTGACCACTGTATTTTTTTTTATCGAATGGAAGATCAGAATATTGAAAAAGTAACATATCAGCCATCCCCGTTGATGTTAAATTGGCGCTCCTTGAATAATACGAATTCACACAATTATATTTTTTTTGCACGTGTTATTGATATTCTTTATCAGATTCATGCATGCATAGTGAACTTAGAAAGTTTACAGTGAAAATGTAAAATGATGCATTGTCTAGAAATCAAATTGAATATTGAAAACCGATGTAGGATAATTTCATAGGAAATCACGTTATCGTTTACAGTAGATTCAATGTATTCATGACATAAGTCTTTACTACCAAAATTGAACTAGTTATAGCGTACATGTAACTGATTAATTACAGACACATGGTATACTTGCTAATCCTTACACAATTTGATCTTCAAATTGTACAACAAAGTTATATTTCTATTGAGTTAAAACATAATATTGAGAATGGAAATTTGAGAACATAAATTACAATGTACAGGTTAAATATCTAAGAAAAGTTGAAATACTTATAGCTATAGTTCGAAAGGCATCTGGTAACATGATTGTCGACAACCAAGGGTTATACACACACAACTATAAGACAAATAACCTTTTTGTTGTCAAATACGATTCAATTATTTGATAGTCCTACAATATGCAAGTACCAATATACTTTTCAAATAAAAAACTACTTTTATTTTGTATCTGCAAATGTACGGATTGATTTTGATAATTTTATGTTTAAATTTGGCATTTGTGTTTTTTTATCAATATGGTTTGTTGCGCAAATCAAATATTTTTGTAGCGAATAAAATGTCAATGGCCACAAAACCAAAAACACTAGCAATATCGTTAAATACATTTCATCACATATACTTTGAATGCAATTTATAGATTGTTATTTTTTTTTAAAGTAGCACTATATCAAACATTGCATACAACAGTATCCTGCTTTAATACCCGGAGACCAAGCTTTTGAGATGTTATTTTACATTTTTCTGTTTATCTCTACTTATTATATCTATGGTATCTGAGATGATTAATTGAATATAATGATTTTTTTTCTTTTATTTTCTCTATCAACCCGCACATGTGTAACATTGGTTCAACTGATGTTCAACAAACACTAACTTTTGTCAATGGTGTTGTATTTGTTTTGGCTTGTGTTTGTTATCAATTGCTATCATCTTCTTTAAAAAAAATCTACTTACTAAGCTTGGAGCCTCATGTGAGCAGTACACTTCCTCTTCGCTATATGTACCAAAGACCTCGTAAGGAATTGCAAGGATACATCCAATCACCCATGAGGATATTGCCATTCCATATCGGTATATTTTCCTTTTAGATGCAGACGCAAAGGGTTTTAAAATAACATATGCACGGTCAATTGATAAAACTACGATTGCATAGGTTGACACATAAAATGAAACCATTGAGAAATACACGTAGAGAATATAACACGCGTATGGATTCCATGAGACATCAAACCAATTGAACAGAGTTTCAGGCAGTACAAATAACATTCCCACGCAAAGATCTGAAAATAGAACCATTGACATTAGGGCAAATGCCAAATGTATTGTCATGACAAATCTGCAAACTTTTCTTGTGAGAAGAAATAAGTTATTGATAAACCCACCAAAGTTAGCAGGATCATAATTGTGTACGCAAAACGGGTATCTCGTCTACAAAGGTTTAATAAATGACGCTCGAACAAACAAAAAACAGCAAAAACGTAAATAATTGTTCTTATGAATGAGTCTTTTAACGCGGTTTTCAATCTGAATTTTTTCTGCTTTTTGTACCATGCTAAATAATAGTTGTATGGTTTAGAAGGTGAAGTACAAGAATTAGCGAGTTTCGGCAGTTTAATATTTGCAAAAATGTAGATCAATATCTGACAAATGAAAAGAGATGTTTTGTTTGTATTTGTGGTGACACTTACCACAGCACTGACATTGCCATTTATCATTTTCGTGCTTGCAACTCCTTAAAAACACGTTTTATGAAAGCTCACCTATATCCTTGACCACAAAATAGTACATTAGTTTTAGTTTTAGTTTATCCAAAAAATCCTTCAGGATCACCACATTCATATTATTCATTTTAACTGATCGATTTATGATTTTTGAACAGGGGTATACTACTGTTGTCTTTATTATGCTCTACCATTCATTTTTTTTAATTCTCCAATCTATTTTGTGAAGGTGATATTATATGCGGATCTTTCCAGTATCATCATAATCCCAGTAATAGTCATTACTGTGTGCTACATCATTATAATCATTACGATACGTCGTCGAGAAATGAATGGATTCATGCAACGGAAAAAAAATAATTCACGTAGGTGCCTTAATATTATTTATTATGTACCTTAATAGTAGATCTGTTTCTTTTGTTCTGTAGAATGCACAAATATTAAAATCGCAAACAAAATTAGCTCCGAGAAAAATTAAAGAAGGAAAATCCCTTATCAATTTGCCAAATCAAAAACTCACACACATCAAACGAATAGATTACATTTGTCATACTCCTGTCTTGCTACCAGCATATTTTTATTTAGAAAGTGATGGATTAAACCCGGTTTTAAAACTAACTGAACTTCTCACTCATATGAGAGTCGAATAAAATGTTTGAAATCAGTTTCAACTCTAATATAACTTGCCATTGAATATTTGTGATTTTCCAATCATAAGAATCGAATGTAAAACTTATTGATGAAAATTTTATTAATTATGCCATGCTAGGTTTTGGCCAATACATAGTTTAACTTTAAGCTTTCCAAATTTTGCTTAGTGTGTTTATTATCAATCAGTCTTTTAACCAGTGCGTGCAAAATTGATAAATAAGTATCAATAAAATATTTTGTTTAATAAAGAGTTCAAAAAGACAGAAATACAACTATACATAGTTAAAGGAACACTAGTACATTGATGTTTACCGATTTGACTCAAATTATCATACGTGTATTAGATTTATAACAATGTAAAACATGGTTTCGAACTATTTCAAGTCTCAAATAAACAGATGCACATTTCAACAATTAATGTTTCCGCAGTTCGAAAAATTAGTTGTACTCATAGTAATAAATAACACCTGTTTTGTATATCATGTTCAATGCATGTTTTAGATAAAGACTGCTGTACCGATGCTGTCGACACAAGAATATCAAAGGCAAAGATAAGAAGCATTCAACTATTGTTTGTTGTTGTTTTTGGTAAGAATTGTCTGAATCGAAATGGTCGCTAGTAAAATATCTGGATCTTAAACTACAATATTGATCTGAAAATGGTACACATAGGTTTTTTGTCTTGTCAAAAGTTTGAAAATTTTAATGATTTTTCATAAACCATAGTAGATGGGTTCCATCCTACAAACACCAACCGAATCACAAAACTATCAACAATGAAAAAATAGTATCATAGTATATAGCTAGATCATTTAAACTCGTGGTTCACCTGTACCAACGAAAACCACAAAATTTGGCATTCAACGAGTAATGATGAATCCACAATAATAATCGTTTTTATCAAATCAAGTCCCTTAATGCATGTTTGCATTGATTAAGTCAAATTGTCAAGTCAATGTCAACATGGTGAATATCTATTTTGTTTGAAGTACATTCACCCATCTATATAGCACTTATTTAAACGTTGTACACTGTCGACAGTATACCCTTAAAACTATTTGTTTTGATTGTGTAAGCAATTTTTATACTTTATCACACACAGAGGTAAAAAGAAATGCATGCGATTGCGAAAGATATATCCAATTAGTGGATGTGTTTATGTTTATATGTTTAGACATTAAAAGTTATCCTTAACTGATGTTCTTTACGCTAATGGTTTAAATTGCCGTTTACTCTTTTAAAACCAACAGGAGCCACTTACTAAGAAATGACTGGAAGGGATTATCTAGTGGAATAGGTCATCATGTCATGTTCCATGATATACGAAAAGGGTGAGAAATGCAAATAAGATATATTACTTGGTTGATTTTATTACTTGCATAAATATCTGCAACTTATTAGATGTCGGAATTAATTTGTGATGCAGTCATAAATGCATCACTTATTTGTCAGACCAATTAATCTCTATTTATTTTCCAATGTGTTTTTTCCACTGTTGCTAGATATAAATGGTATACATTCAATTATTGAGATATTTGAACCTACTATTAACATTCAAAGCATTATATACATTAAATATGATAACAATTTTTAAAAGAAATTCCATATTGTCAGCGTCCTTTTCGAGGAAATTGCAATGTAACTTGTATAAGCTCTTCATCAATATACAGTTGAAAGTGTTTATCACTAGTGTGTACCTATCTGAATTTAATGTTATGCATAATTAAGAAAACAATATGGGTAAGTAAAAGAAACAGGGAATATGTTTATATAGGTCTACCAACGAAAGATCTGTTTTTAGATCATTTGCTTATCATCACAGTTACGAAATTAAATATACTATGTCTTTTGAACTATATAACTGATGTTGGCTTTCAGGTCAGAAATATGCTATAAATGTGTTTGTGTTCTTATCAAACGTGAAGTTACGTTATGCAATGAAGTTGTTATATGACTTAATGTTCATGTACTTGTTATTTGTCTTTCAAAAGATTTGAAACAAATCAATTATTACACTAATTATAATTGAAAAAGCAACGGATGATTTCGTGACGATGTCAATATTTGTAATGGGTTGCTGAAATCATTTGATTATTGCATGTGTAGCCTATTGTTCATTTCATCTGACTTTTCAACCGTAAACTTACAAAAGAAGTGTGATCGTTACAAGAGCGCAATTATTTGTTACATTTTACCGGCAAGTTTTTTTACCCCAAGATGGTACTCAGAGTAGAATCCTATACTGCTACTGATTGGATGATACAGGATTGGAAATACATTTAATCGAAAGCTTATCCAATTAGGTTAAAAAATTGCCGAAAGACATATTCACATTTTACGAAGTATAGAAAATATCTTCAATTTCTGCACGTTGGAGCCATTAAAAATAAGCCTTTTTCATTAAGGGAAACAAAAAAAACGATCCTTTTCAACTGCATTTTAAGTTACGTTGAGCCGAATGGTCCTATACATTTTTTTGGTTGTAATGCAACACTGGTATTTTTAGCAATAGGAACTGCTACCCGTTTTTCCCTAGTTTGTGTAGTCTTCGAGAAACAAAAAACGGAACACCAGTTGTACCCTATGGAAAATGCATTACGAATAATGGCGCTCTTATAAATTGATACTATTCAAAACAAAGTACAGACATGTCGTCTTTCCCCTCAACACCTATTTAAACTTTTAAACAAACTTATTCAGAACGGTTATAGTAACGATACTGTTGTAAAGTCATTTGAGATGGAAGTTGTTTAGACGCATTATGTTGTTATGAAATGTGTTTTGTTTTACTGATTATTGTCTCTTTTTTACATTTCCTCGTTTCGATTGTCTATTCTGCAAAGTGTTTGTCTCGCTAGTATTTAAAAAAAATATTTATATAATTCTATAGTTTTTCTTAAACAGATATAATTTTTCATTAGCAAATTCAAGTACCAAGTAAGGAATTCAACAGTTGTTTTCCATTCGTTTGATATTTTTTTTATTATATGGTGTTTGTAAAGAAACGTAAATAGTTAATGTATCAAATACTAAATTCCAAAGGAACAAAGAACAGAAATATGATTATCCAGAATTGTCAAAAGTAAGTATCGTGAGTGTATATATTGAGTCTTCAAAGCGAATTATCAATAACTAATTAATTTATAAAGCGGTTAATTTAGACTCTACCTGCGGGACCAACAACAGTTTTGTCATGGGAGTAGGATAATTATTTTTCAACATTTTGGTCTTGATGGACTAAACATGGGTATTTGTAAACTTATTCAGTGTCTTAATGATTACAGATATTGCAAAACCTATCATGCATTTCTTCCCTAAGCAGACAGGGTTAATACAAGCTGAAAAAAAGGCTGAAGCTTTAATAGTTTTGATTTTTTTTTACAAAGACATGATACTGTTTGTCATTGAATAATATCTAAACGAATACAA
Organism: Mytilus edulis; assembly: GCF_963676685.1. Taxonomy (NCBI): domain Eukaryota; kingdom Metazoa; phylum Mollusca; class Bivalvia; order Mytilida; family Mytilidae; genus Mytilus; species Mytilus edulis. Next base: position 26,732,751 of record NC_092357.1, on the reverse strand, counting down.
AAATAAACACATTTTCATCAATAAGGAAGGAAATCAAAATAATTTAGCTTTTGATTTTTTGTTCATTATATTGATCATACATATTGTAACGAAAGCAGAAAGACATTACAATGTATCAATGTATGTATGAAAATGGTTTATAATTTCACCGGGGATTCGTTGTAACCAATGCAGATGTAATGAGACATGTCATACAAAAGGCCCATTTAAAAAAAGTAGCGAGAATAAACAGTCGGAAAATAGACTGATTAGGACTACAAGTTACAACTCCGAACAGTTCTGGCATTAATAGAGTTGACTTATCGGAAAAACATGATATCACATATATATTCAAATACTGATTGTTTGAAACTTTCACACTTCCGTTATAAATATACTGTATTCCCGATAAACCTGAACAATATTTACTTTTATACAAGTGATATTATAAAGGGGGAATATGCATTGTATCGTATTATATCACACGATTTTCACAAAGTTCAATCATCTCTAGAATGTTTAGTTTGCCTTAGAACATCTGTAAAAGGTGATATATTATCTCGAATTTTGTTTAGATATGACGTTATCTTAGGGTAAGTCTCGATTTTATCTTTTTATAACTCATTGTTAAGTAATCTATTGATAGTATAGTCTATTTTGAAAAATCGAAAGTGTCCGTAGTAAATAGCATAAAACACCACATCAATTTGAATAAACCACAAGATTTTATTTTAAATTCAAAGGCAACAGTAGTATATCCCTGTCGAAATCTATCTTTTATCATATCACGTGTTTTTATCGTATTTTGATATATGTGAGCGCTTCTATTGAAATCAATAAAATATTGCGGGTGTGTGGTATTTTTTTATTTATATATATAAATAGAAACGAAAGTAGAGTAAACGGAAATACGCAGTTTGTGATCGACACTCAACAGGCTAACAAAATGGCAGGTAAATAATAACTTAAACTGTACTAAATTATTTATCCCTCAAAGTAGTTTGATATATATTCTACTTCATGTTATCGTTTACTTAGTGTCTTTGTTCCTATATAGAAGATTGAAATAAACGGTATTTGGTAACTTATAAAGAACAGTTTGGAGCGATTACCTGTAAACGAAAGTGAAACGATACAGTTTAAAATATTCACCACAAATAATTTAAATTGAAACGAAAAACACGTCTTCTTTATAACAAACTGATCATATGTTACATGTTATTATAGTCATTTTTTCTTAAACGTATTCAATTTGTGTAAGCAATGTTAAGTTTGTTGTCTGAAAATTTTAAGTGGATGAGTAAAAAAAAAAATATATATATTGCAACCAATGTAAATGTAATTAAAACAAATATAAAAAAGACATAACCAAATTAAACAAAGCAATAGCGATGATAAGACGTCTGAAAAATGACTGAACAGGACTACAAGTAAGATGTCCCAACAGTTTTGAAATAACCAGAGTTGACTTATCAGAAACATAAATGTTCCCATAGTATTTTGTCCAGGTCTACCTGAATAATATTTAATGTTAAACAAATTATATACAATGGAGGTAAATATTCTTCATCGTCTTACACTCTGTTACATCACTTGAATTTAACAAGTTTCCCGTAGTTTTTCTTAATCTATTTGTTGAATATGATCATTTATGTAGAACTTCCTTTGTGGTAAACTACTTCTATATACTTCGAAAATCAAAAATATTTAGGCATTCCCAATCCATTGTTATTGCTTAATGGTAAGTATACTATAAATAGCAATGAATGAAGTATATTTTGTTTAAAAAAAAGATTTAAAGTATCCAAAATAAATAGCAAAATAAACCATATTAATTTCCACATCTTACAAAGACAGTTTTTTTATTTATCTTAAATATTAGGATATATTAGTTGAATGTTATATTTAATTTACAAAGTAGTAGATATTATTTACTTAAATAGAGACGAAAATAATCGGAAGAACGTAGTTTGTGACCGACACCACCAGGCTATCAAAATGGCAAGTAAATACTGTTATATATAATTGTACCAAAAATATCAATCCCTAAAAGAAGATTGATAAATATTCCACATCATTGTATTATTAGGTCCTTTTATATATATATATATATATATTATATATATATATAAATAGAACATTGAAATAATTAATAACTAATAAATAAAAGTATGGCGCGTCACACTGAAGACGAAAGTGAAACAATGCGGTGTTCACAACAATATGATCACATATGTGTATGCGTAAATGTATTCCATTTGTGTAAACAGTCGTACATTTGTCACAGTAATTGAATGAGAAATGAAATCTAGAACTTTAACTGAACTTGTAGAAATTTAAAACTTTATATATCTAAAGAACTGATTTACGAGAAATACATTACAAACAAACAATATGAATAAACGTACGTATTTTATGTTTCATGGGTAATGTGGTTGCTTATATCAGTCAGGGGCGTGACTTAAACAAGTAAAAAGTAAAAAGGTAATTTTTGTTTTAAAAAAATATAAAATTATTCAATAGAGTTATTTTTAATTTCAATAGAAGCAGGGACTAAATGTAGTTTTTACATCATTTTATATCATAAATTTAAGAATTTGTAAGATTTGAGAGGAGAATAGACATTAAAACGTTTAATCCCGCTGCAAATGTTTGCACCTGTCCTAAGTCAGGAATCTGATGTACAGTAGTTGTCGTTTGTTTATGTAATATATACGTGTTTCTCGTTTCTCGTTTTGTTTATATAGATTAGACCGTTGGTTTTCCCGTTTGAATGGTTTTACACTAGTAATTTTGGGGCCCTTTATAGCTTGTTGTTCGGTGTGAGCTAAGGCTCCGTGTTGAAGGCCGTACTTTAACCTATAATGGTTTACTTTTTAAATTGTTATTTGTATGGAGAGTTGTCTCATTGGCACTCACACCACATCTTCCTATATCTATATAAAGGGTTACTTTAAAAATAATGACAAAAATGTTACTTTTATAAGTTATTTTGTACATCTTTGAAAGAATTAGTATTAACAACTAGTTACAACTCATAAATAACTTTAAGTCTTAAGTAATCCATCTATCTATTTATATCTGTCTATTTTCAAGATTTTGAAGGAAAACAATATTTTAATAGTCCCAAGAGACCAACCTTTGACCAAGAAGCGTCGATATCAAAGATAAGTGCGTCAGAAAAGCAATGAGTGTTTTAGAAGGATTAGATTTTATATTTCATGAGGAAAATAACCAGATGACTGTAAACATTTGTTAAAAGTAGTAACATTTGTAGAATTGGTCACCTATAAAAATAATATTTAGAAAAGTTACTTATATAAAGTAATTTTTAAAATAACCTCGTTACTTATATAGGTAATTTTAAAAGTTACTTGTTTAAGTAATGCCCCTGACTGTATATAGGGATCACTAAATCAAGACAAGAATTGACATCCAGTTAGTCCCCCAAACACCCGAACACACGTCCCTGCCTCGAATGCTACTTGACTAGCCCCAGTGACAGCAGTATGCAAAAACAGAATGTACCAAGAAGATAGAAATCAGATTTTGTGATGAGCCTATAATAGTGAATTTAGTTTCAGTGTGATGTTACATGACCCAAAATCAAAAAACACTATAAATTTGGATATGTTTATTCCTCCTTCTACTGAGGGTAAAAGACTACAAAAAAGAAATTATTACAATGTAAATGACAAGCAAACATACATGTATCAATCATAAGTCATTTATAACAAACAATCAATATCAAACATAAAAATATTAGATGAATAACGCCGACTTTATACTAGTAAAATCTTGAAAATAAAAAATAAACTTTATTACGATTCACACGTTCCATACAGCGAAAATTAAAAAATCTGACATGACCCATGTGATCAACTCATTTGAAGATTCGCACTTTTCATACAGTGATTTGAACAACGTGATTTGTGTGTGAAATAATTCAAAGCGTATACTTTATAATCAGTAAAAATACTTATGTAAACTTTATCTAACAATAGTTTTAAGATAAATAAATGTAAAGAACTTACTTTATGGCGCTTATAACCAGCAAATATAAGTGTTGAAAGCAGAACAATTTTGACAGGAAATGTGTCTGACATTACAAAAATACTAATAAAGGAAACAAATCGGAAATCCGTTCCGGTAACATTACAATCCCCTTCCGATATTTCTAACTGAAAATCGCTATTAAAAATTTACTCATTTATCTTTAATCACATGATAAAAAATTATTACTTCTATAGCATGTTAAACTTGAAAAACTAGAGAAAAGATGTGTGATACATTGTTACCCACAATACACATACATTAAAAAAATGAGAATGAATGAACATAAAAAATCATACTAAATTTCTCAAAAATCTCACAATGTATCTATAATATAAACCACTTGCAATTGTCGAACTGAAGAGTTTTAAGATGCTTCAATCAATCGAACCAATTCGCGTATTGGTCTCACATACGACTTCCTTTGTACATCAACGACTATAGACACTTGGACCTTTCTAACTTAAGAATCATCACTTTCAAATACTTTGTCAATAACACCAAGTGGCCATTGACTTCTAGGAAGCTCGGTCTTCCGCATGAGAATGACATCACCTTCAAGGAAATTATCACCTCCAGATTTCCATTTCGGACGAGCCTGAAGGCTATCGATGTACTCTGTTTGCCAACGAGACCAGAATTGATCGGCTAGATACTGAACAAGTTTCCACTGGCTTCGCATCGCATCCTTTGTTCCGAATTCGACTTGTCCAAAAGATCCACTTGACGACGCAGGCTTCTGAGTTAAAAGAATAGATGGCGAAATAACTGACGGGTTTTCATGATCACTAGAAACTGGAACCAATGGCCTCGAATTGACCATGGCACTGACTTTGCACATTAATGTTGAAAGTACTTCATGTGTTAAATCCTTGGACTTATTTTGCAATAACAATGAATCTAGAATACGTCTACATGAGCCTATCATTCGCTCCCACATACCACCAAAATGTGATGCATGAGGGGGGTTGAAAATCCAAACTATTTCATTGTCTGATAAAAACTGCTTCATCGGAGTGTCTTCAACGAATTCTGATACAATATTAAGCTCCTTCGCAGCACCTATGAAATTAGTACCACGGTCCTTAATTGGTCCACGCAAAGCAATAAATCTTCGCAAAGCGTTAATAAAAGAGGCACTACTTAATTCCTCAATAAGTTCCACATGTATTGCACGAGATACTAAGCATGTCAATAATAGACCCCAACGTTTGTTTGAAGAACTTGCTGCGTGTGTTCGACGGACAATAACTTGCCATGGACCGAAAACACTTAAACCTATATAAGTGAACGGTGCATCAACTTGTAACCTGTCAGCTGGCAGGTCTGCCAGTTGATTCCAACCTAACTTGCCACGTAATTTCCTGCAAAGTACACAATTATGGATGACACTATTGACTTTTCGCTTAACGCCTAATCTCCATAAACCAGCAGAACGTATTGCGCCTTCGGTCTTTGTCCTGCCCTGATGTTGAACCTTCGCATGATAATGTCTTATGAGAAGAATTGCGACATGGTGGTTTCTCGGTATAATATACGGATGTTTGTCTAGTGGCAAGTCTGCAGTATTATCGTCCTTAGTAAGCATATGTCTGATACGACCTCCAACTCGCAAGACACCATTGTTATCTAAGATTGGGTTGAGTGATATTAACGAAATATTCTTCGGTAAATTCTGACCACATCCTATTGCTTCAAGTTCCGTGTGAAAACATTCGTTTTGCACATGTTTTAAAGCCACACGTTCAGCTTCCTCTGTTGTAACAGCTGATTTGTCGCCACTTTTTCTACGCATGCAACCTTTCATAAGTCGAACCAAACAAACTAATTTTGACCACTTAGAAAATTTATCAATACTGTTACATAACAGACAAGATGTAGATACATGTAGAGTTGATTTAGCCGTTGAAATAACAGTCCTTACTTCCTTATCAATATCGGGATCCACTAACGGGAATTCAGATCATCGGTAGTTTTTAAATTCGTTGTTATGCAACTCGGTCCTCTTATCCATTTGCTTGATGGTAAATCACTAGCAGAGAACGGGCGTGTCGCAAGAACAGCTGGATTTTCTTTAGTCGGGATATGATTCCATTGTTTGGGCATACTAAAAGCTCTGATTCGGTCTACACGGTTTGCGACATACACAAAAAATCTTTTTTCATCGTTTGAAATATAGCCAAGTACTATTTGGCTGTCAGTATAGAAATGAAAGTCTTCATTGTCTATGTCTAATTGATCTTTAATAATCTCTGCTATGTCTATTCCAAGCACAGCAGCACATAGTTCAAGACGGGGTATAGTATGTCCGTGCTTCGGAGCAACCTTCGTTTTTCCAAAAAGGAATCCTATATCACTAGTTTCTCCTGAGAACACCTTTAAGTACGGCGGCTACAGCTTCCTTCGATGCATCACAAAAAACATGAGCTTTTAACCTACTTGCATTCTCAATTGAATAAATACAATACATTCTTGGAATACGCAAATCACAAAGGTTCTTCAACGAGTCAACCCATAATTTCACGCGTTTATGAAAATCTTCCTCTAGCGGATCATCCCAGTCGGTAGATGAAGAGCATGACATAATCTCGCGTAGCAATAACTTTCCTTCTAGAGTTACTGGTGCGGTAAAACCAATGGGGTCGAATAAGCTGTTGATAGTAGAGAGCACCCCACGGCGCGTGAATGGCTTCGGTTCTGTATCGACACTAAATACAAAGGCATCTAAATTAATGTCCCATGATATGCCTAGACTTCTTTGCAACGGTAAACTTTCTTCGTCAATGTCAAAGTTTTTCAAGTCTTTCGTAAGATCATCTTTAGCAAATTGTTTAAGTACTTCTGTTGAGTTCGACGCGATTTTGTGTAGCCTTTCAACAATTCACTTTGTGTATTCTTCACTAAATCAACGACTTCGCTCACACTTGAACAACTTATTAGTCCATCATCGACGTAGAAGTTCTTAGATACAAATTTCTGAACGTCTAGAGATGCGGTTTGGACAGATCTACGCAAACCATATGTGTCAACAGCTGGTGAAGGGCTGTTGCCAAATACATGAACTGTCATTCTAAACTCCTCCAGAGGTTTACTTAAATCACTATTTGGGTGCCATAAGAAACGAAGATAGTTGCGATGATCGGTCTTAACACGGACGTTATGAAACATTTGTTCCACATCAGCGGTTACTGCAACGCGTTCACGACGAAACCTAAGCAGAACTCCTTGCAGACTATTCGACAAGTCTGGACCCGACATTAACACATCATTGAGGGCTACATCTCCAAATTGAGCGGACGAATCAAAAACAACTCTGATAGATTCTGGCTTTCGAGGATGGTATACCCGGAACATGGGCAAATACCATCGCTTATCATTCGGTAATAGACTTGGTGCTTTTTCAGCATGACCACGTTCAAATATTTTGTCCATAAACAACTTCACATGTTCCAACTTAGTAGGATTACGGCGCAAATTCATGTCAAGAGAATTGGCGCGTTTTAACGCAAGAGCTTTGTTATCTGGCAATGGTTGAATATTCTTACGAAATGGCAAAGGTGCGGTCCAATGCCCATCAGTGTCTTTTTCAAACTCCGAGTCCATTAACCTTAGAAAACGTGTATCGTCCACTGAAAGTCCTATTTTGTTATCCTTATCTGTTTTTATAAATAAATCGGTTTCAACCTTAATTTTACTTTGACAAGGTTCAAATAATGTTGGTCGACCGCTATTTGTGATGTATGTTTTGTATACAGTTATTTCAGGCATATGTGCATTTCCAAGACCGACTTGTCCAACAATGACCCAACCTTAGGGTAACTTTTGTGCAAATGGGACCCGGTCTCCCTCAGTTCTCTGATCTAATACATAATGCACTGCAGATAAGTCTCGATCAAATTAATAGCTCTATTTTTATGTCTTCCATCACTTTAGGAATATATTGGGATATTGGTTTGAGATGGGGATATTGAAACGCAATTTCTGGAGACGGAATCTCGTCTCGGTTGCAAGGAATGTCGTTACATTCTATAATATTTGGCAATCTAAACATACAACTTCCATCTAAAGACTGAACAGAATATCCAGTTCCTTGCCTACCACTTGCTTGAACTTTACCAGCACAAGAAATCAACGAATAATTTACATCAGGTCCATGATCCTGGAATGCGTTAAAGAAATTAGATGTTTCTAATATATGCGAACTCTGATCATCAATCATTGCGTAGACAATACGATGTTTTTCAGGCATGTTGTGATTTACAATTCTTAACGGAAAAATTTTGGCGCAAGATTTGCTTGTATTTTCAGGATACCCACAAACCTGTTTACTCGTCACCGTAACATCATTACCAGAGTCCTTGGTCCCCTCCCCTTCATGGACTGAGACCTCCACATGAAGTGCTGTGGGATGTGATTGACTCTTATATATAGCACATTTAATATTGTCACATTTACAGTTTGCAGCCCTGTGCTTTGTTGGACCACAACATTTGAAACAAATACTGTTTGTTAGAATAAAGTTTCGTCTTTCCGATAAGGGTTTCTTCCGGAATGCCGTACAATCATTAAGAAGATGATTTGTCTTGTGTATCGGACACAAATTTGCCTTGTGTAACTCATTGTTTGTTTTTCTTTCCTCAATTGTTTCTGTTTTATGAGTAGAAATGTTCACATTTCTGTACGATTTCCTATACGTGTGATCTTGTTCGCTTGCACTACTTGTTTTCTCATGAGTACCGGTAAGTTGAAAACTTGGGTCATTCTTCATTTTAGCGATTCTCTGTATGAATTGTTCGAAAAATGTAAACGGGGGATAGACACATTGTTCTCGTTCCTTGTATCTTGTTGCATCTGTTGTACATTTCTCACGGAGATTCCATGGCAGTTTGGAAATGAGGAGATTAACTCCTGTCGAGGAGTCAAAATACGAAAACAGAATGTTATACTGAGGTTGACATTTTATTGAAGCTATTTCAGAAGCAAGGTCTGCTAACTCATATAAGCGTTTTGGGTCTTGTTTGTCGATGACCTTGAATGACGAAATTCTTCTTTTTAAGCATGTCTCTATGACTACTGGCGAACCGAACCTTTGTTCTAGTCGTTCCCAAATTTTCTCAACTGCTAAACCTGGATTTATCGCATTACATGCACGAATGGTTGACGCCTGTTTTGATGACTCAGGCCCCAGCCAACGTACTAATAAATCGAGTTACTCTGTAGAAGAAGTGTCTAATTCTAGCATGATGCCCTTAAAACTTATTTTCCATGAAACATATAGCATGGGATTATCGTCAAATTTCGATAGGCGATTTAAGATGAGATCTTTCTTAATCAAAAAACGACTTAGTCCAGTGGCAGATTGTAAGGTTGAATCATCTATTGTTTTTGGTTTAAATGTGGAAGCAGATGCATTTAGCGTTGACACTGGTTCAATATGACTTGGTTGTTCATAATTATCACTTGTGAACTTTTGGCTAGCCTGGCCATGTGGAGTACTAGATGAAAAAGTCACATGGTTGTTGTTATTAGAATCTGTCCTTGTGTCACTACGAAATCGTTCATCAGAATCTATTCGTTTAACTAAAGTCTGATCATGATCATCTAAACTTAACAGATAGTCACTTTGAGCACTTTTCAACTCTAACAGTGCCTCTAACGCTGCTGTTTGCTTCCGAATCTCAATCTCAGTTTCTAAACACTTTAATCTAATACGTTTGGCTTCAAGATCTTTTGATTGTCTTTGTTGGGTAGCTGAACTAGCTAATGTTACAGAATCTGTACTCACAGATGGTTGTTGTGGCACAGGAGAACCTATGCAAAAAGATTGTTGCACAGGTAGACTTCTATCAGGAGACGCTTGCACAGATGAACGTCTTTGTTGAGATGGCTTATTACTAGCATGAACTTCATCAAAGCATTCATCAAAGTCTAAAAGTAGTTGTTTAACCAATTGAATGTTTTTGTCCAATGATTTATCGTAATCATCTCTACTTTCACAAAATGACTGTAATTTGTCTGAAAACGCATGTCCTTCAGCTTGACTCATCTTTGCTGCTGCTGTATGAGATCTTTTACTGTGATGTTACATGAACCAAAATCAAAGAACACTATAAATTTGGATATGTTTATTTCTCCTTCTACTGAGGGTAAAAGACTACACAAAAGAAAATATCACAATGTAAATAACAAGCAAACATACATGTATCAATCATAAGTCATTTATAACATACAATCAATATCAAACATAAAAATATTGGATGAATAACGCCGAAAGTAAAATCTTGAAAATAAAAAAAAAAAAACTTTATTACGATTCACCCGGTCCATACAGTAAAAATTAAAAAATCTGACATGACCCATGTGATCAACTCATTTGACAATTCGCACTTTTCATACAGTGATTTGAACAACGTGATTTATGTGTGACATAATTCAAAGCGTATACTTTATAATCAGTAAAAATACTTATGTAAACTTTATCTAACAATAGTTTTAAGATAAATAAAGGTAAAGAACTTACTCTATGGCGCTTATAACCAGCAAATATAAGTTTTGAAAGCAGAACAATTTTGACAGGAAATGTGTCTGACATTACAAAAATACTAATAGAGGAAACAAATCAGAAATCCGTTCCGGTAACATTACATTCAGTAATTAACTAGTTCATACAAAATAACAAATTTCCAATTCTATTATTCACCATTGAAGAACGTGCAAACAAATATATAATGAATTCCAACACTGAACTCGTCTTTGTTACATAAATCACCAACTCTACAAACAATATATACTAACAGACTACCGATATAAATCAGTGAACTAAGACTATTTGGTGGAATTCGTGTTGCTTAGTTTTCTATTTTGTGTCTTGTGTGCTTTTATGTATACGTTTTTTTAGCCATGGCGTTTTTTTTTTATCTATGACTTTGACTTTTCCTTAAGTATATTTCGCTCCTCTTTTATCTCAATCTACAGAAATAGTGTCTTCTTTTAAAAGTAAAATCATAACTACCAGCAACTTTCAAGTAACGATATTTCAAAACTCTGCGTTACACAAAACAGCCGACCGTAAATATTTTTGAAAAAAAACCACGCATAACTGAATATTGAAGAGATTGACAGAAAGTTAATTTGCACTCTGTTTCTATTTCTCTTTAACGATATAAAAGTTCTGGACAACTTTAATATATTTTGCGATTGAATGAAATGTTGTTCTGCTCAAAACTAGAAAATTTCAAAACAAATGGTTGTGAAACGTTTTTTAATGCTGCTTTCAAAGTATAGCAGTGTTGTTTGTAGGCTACCGATTTAGATACATGTACAAGCTGAGCTATTGATTGAAAAGGCAATAAATTACCTTGACCAACAGCTCAGTATTACCCTTTCTTAACTTTTCTATTCACAATGTGTGCAAGGACACACAATGTTACACTTTTATCACGATTGATTCATGATGTATCTTTGTTTAAAGGGCTTCAAATTTAGTTGTGAAATCCAATTGACTACATTCATATTTGAACTTGGTTTTTTAAATTACCTTTATTGCACCTTATTTGGAATTTCAAAACGGAAATAAGTAAATTGATTTCAAATTCTTATATATATTTATATATGTAGGACTCTAAAGTGCGATGGTACTCTAAAGTGCGATGGTCACGCTAAAGTGTGATGGTTGTTTTTTGGTAATGTACGATGGTATAGCACGCTCAAGTGCGATGGAACAATAGGGTAGTGTTTAAAGGCTAAAACATTAGAGTACAACGATGTTAAAAACAAGTAGTTTTGCAAAAGCTAGTTTGCTAAGGTATAACATATGATGTGATAGGCTTTATGATTTATCGATACGTAATGTATCTAAATTTAGAGGTTTGAACACGTAATAAAGTAAAATTATGTAATTTTTTAAACTTTAATTTAAGTGCGAGAAACGGCGGTGTTCGCCAAGCTTTACCTCTTTTTTTTCTAGCGAGAACAAATACATGTTATAATTTCCTACAATGAACAAACTGATGTTTTAGTTCACAATTCATATTACGCTTGAACAAATGTACTTTTATTTAACCGACGTTACTTTCCAATATTTTAACGGGGACCGCAGTATACTGCAACACAAACAATGATTTTTAATGTATTCGTTCGCTTCCAAAAAAAAAAGCAAGATACAGGTTATTTATGCGAATACTATTTTGTATCTAAATAGTAAAATGATCGACTACAGGATACAAGTCCTTTTTCCAGCATAAAAAAACAGCGGTTTGAAGCATCGCACTTTAGCGTACATCATCGCACTTTAGCGTAACTATCGTACTTTAGCGTCCCCATGGCACTTTAGAGTCCTACATATATACGAGCGTATTACATTTCATCAGATTTGGAAAACCCGCAGTGTTTAGTTTCCCTAAAATAAATATCGACATTTAGTTTATAAATCTTTCCCGTAAAAAAACAACTTTATAAAATAAAACCGAAATGTTATTAGATTCTGATTCATTTGATCAAAAGTAAATCGTAGTAAAACACATGTGTGTGTTTGTCCTTGAATCGCATTCTACAGAAAACAAAGAATGAATGTGTTCATTTTCTTTGCCAAGAGATTATATCATGATTGATGTTGAATTCAAATTATTAACAAATCAAATAGTAAATTGAACGTAACATTGACGTTTTATTCAATTGTAATCTTGTTTTGTCTAGCAAACAAACAAAATCCTTACAAGAACAGTTCTTTTATTCCTAAATATTTTATATCATTACATCTTCTAGAAGATCATTACTTCTTGGATTTATAATTGAAAGTAACTTTTGCAACCGAAAAACAGTTATCTGCTAAGATTTCTCTAAAAAAATACTACATACACATGTAGATGTTTTTTGATAAGGACAGTGTTTTAACTAATCTCAATTATTTTTTTAATTTAAGGGAACGTATTGTTTCCGAAAAAGATCCTGCTGAATAAAGAAGATCTTGCAACACTTAATAAAATATTGGTTGCTATTAATATTGAGGCCGATTTATAATTGTAATTACTTTTTCTTGACTGAAATTCGGCCGCTTTGTCCTAAACATCATGTTTTTTAAGTTTATTTTGTTTCCCATTCTGACATTGGACTAGGACCTCTCTTAAACAAGCAACATCCGATCAACCTGATCGATAAGACATGCGCAATTAACATTTGACTGATAAGGTGATGTAGGAGGTACAAGATGTATATAAACAGCAGCTAATCAATGTAAACAAAACAAATGCACATGCTTGGCGAATTCGTAGCAGACGATTTAATTATCTTATCCACTATGGTGAAAATAGTTATGGTTTGAAGTAGATATAATTACAAAAATAAAGAAAACAAATATTTACTTATAATTATGTTTAAATGAATTGACTTAAAATATGAGATCAAATATCATAATCCAAGAAATTTGAACTAACTGATCCCAGATTTCAGACCACATGTTATAAGATTTCCTTTTCAAAATTTTCACTTTTACTTGTCTTCGTGGGTTTTTTGCATCTTGAACAGTTTTTGATGATCTGGTTTGCCTATTTACATGTTCATTTCAATCCAATACAGCTAGGTTTGTCCGAAAAATATAAATTTGTTTGGAAAAGTTAATTCTCTTGTCATGATATTGAAGAATGGCATTATTGAAACTTTCCACATATTAACTGTCCATACAATGAACATAATCACTTGACGATTTATATACCTGGGGGATCATTAGAGCCCGACCTAATAACATCTCTGCTTCGGAATCCTTGATTAAATATTTAGTTGGTTCATAATTCGAATCAGTTTTACACCTTGATAATTGACTACAATGTTCATGATTGTTCTTATAATGTTCAACTATATTCAATAGACTTAGTTTAAGGTTCACTGGATCCTTATTGCATTTTTCATTGCCAAGTACAGATGAGTTTTTATACTTGGTGCTTTGTCAGATAACTCATGGTGCCACGTTTGTCCTTCCTTGTATCTTGCTCCAGAACAAATGGTCTTGATTTCTTTAACTATGTTTGTAGTGGCATGTTCTTATAATGTTCAACTATATTCAATAGACTTAGTTTAAGGTTCACTGGATCCTTATTGCATTTTTCATTGCCAAATACAGATGAGTTTTTATACTTGGTGCTTTGTCAGATAACTCATGGTGCCACGTTTGTCCTTCCTTGTATCTTGCTCCAGAACAAATGGTCTTGATTTCTTTGGCTATGTTTGTAGTGGCATGCCAGGTATCATTTGTCGAGTCTGTGTCAATTCCATTAATGCGGGTAAATTTGTTATCACTGGTATTTATGTCATGACAGTGAACACAAATTTTCACCTCGTACTCATCTCTGAGATTTTTAAAATACTCGCAAATCCTCTCTGTTCCTATGAGTTCATGTTTTTGTGCACTTGTACAATTCACTTTTGAAATTGTTTCAACACGTAAAACTTTGTGTGTTCTGGCACCAAGGCAAATGACGTCTATGTACATATAGTTTTTTTTCTGGTACCATGTCTTGCATCAGTTACAATATCGATACCTTCTTCATAGATATTTGTCTCCCATATACGGTGCGCTTGACCAGAGTAGTTCATGTTTTTCCTCACATTTAAGTTTGCATACTCCAACATGGCCCTTAATATCAGTTGAGTTAAGCTGCAACTGACTGTTACAAACTTGTCCATGGTTTATCACTCTTTTAATAAGGTTCTCGATTGATGTTTCGGCAGTGACAAACAGTTTCTTTGTTGATGTTTCATCATTACATGATGTAAAAGAACAGTCCAAAAATGGTATATTGTTTTCCTCAGCCATATGTTAATCTTCATCTAGTTGTGTTATGTTGTTTTTAATGTAGAATGTCATTACTTCAAATAACATGTCTTTATTTGTAGTCCTGTTTGGGGTCCCACCACCCATTGCCTGTGTAATGTCATTGGTCATTTCATATATCAAATTTTTCTCATCAATAGATCCAGAAGAAAAATTCCCTTTTCCTTCAACAGGTTTGGGTTTTCTTTCCTCATGTCATTCCTTATTTTAACACTCTCAACTTTATCTTTTAAATATTTTCTTTTTTCATTCATACTTACGGCAAGTGCTTCCCTGATTATGAAAATTTCTATTTCTAAATTTCCCTCCAAAATTTGATAGCTAATGACATGACTGATGTTGGACATTTCAATTTTCACTCAAAGCAGGGGTGAATGAAAATTACGTTTTATTTTAAAAACAGATATTTGTTTTTATACTTTTTCTCAAGTGTTTTTGGGAGATATTATTCAATATTTTTTTTAGATTTCACTTGTATTTGTAATGCAATTATTGGAAACTTCTCATCAAAAATAAATTAAATGTGGGTTTCCCACACTGTCAAAATGCTAGATCTCACTGTTGATCTGGGGTGAACTTGGGTAACACAAGCAGAGTATAGAAATGTGATCAAATATAGTGTCAATTCAGCAGCTTTTACATTTATCTTAGGTATATAAATCACAGTACATAACACTTATGTGTTTCGTGTAAAGATAAAAAAAAACCACTTAATTGGGCATTAAAATTTTAAACAATCCCCAAACCCTCGTCAAAAGTGTGCAAAGAAATACTGGCACACCTAAACTGTTACACATGACATATTTGAAATCTGTAGTAAAATGGAAAACCAAAATAATCAAAATGTTCTTTCTTTAACTGTAACTGAAGAACAAACACTTGCAATTCAGGCATTTTTTAGCCACAATGATTGGGATTTTAATAAGATAGCATCATCAAGTACATCTAATCTTCATTTAGAAGATAATGCAGAAAACAATATTATTGCAACTCATGGAACTGGTCAAAGTGGGTCAGATCAACAAAGTGCTGGAAATGATACCAATGATGAAGATATGTGTCAGGATTGCTTTTGTAATCCTTGTGTACATGTGACACAAAATAGACAAAGTTGGTTAGGTGTAGGACAGAGAGCACATGCACGAAATAGTGAAATAAGAAAACTGAAATATAATTTATTCTTGAGAATGATGCAGGATAGAGAAGCATGGAGCAGACCTCAACATATCGCGAAGAAATGCAGGCTTTTAAATAAGGATGGGGTCGATGAAACTGTTGTGATCGTCAGGAGGGAGGTTATTGCCGATTGTGTTTCGAATCTGGTGAGGGAATTGTACCCAAACCCTTAATCTAAACCCTACTTGGGACATAAATTGTACTAATTCATTATATACTTATTTTATTTCAACCGTAGTGACTAAAATTATAAAAAAAATTTACCTTGTTTTATTAGTTTGCACTCAATGATATACAATTTAACTTATTGGATTAATTAACAAAATATGTTTTCTGGAAGGAAAGTTAATGTAATATTTCAAAGGGATTTAAACATTGGATATTTCTGCAAATTAGGTAGGTGCTGTCTTTATTATGCATGAACATTGTTTACCATGTGCATTTGTTTACAAACAGAATCAGCTGTTGTCAGGCTTCGCCTTCAAAATTCAAATTTTACCTAAAAAATATTTTCACTTTAGATATTTAAAAATGTAATATTTAAAAGATAAAAAGATTTTTTTTTATTCATATAATATGTTGAAAATTCTTGAAAGAATACATGTAACAAAAATCTTAATAAATTACAAGTGATAATACAAGTTATTCATAAAACATTGTCTCTCTGATTTGAACCTTTTCAATTATTTACAGATGTTAAGAATTCAAGGGATACAACCCTTTTATACTCAGGTTGCTGGTTTAAACGGAGTTTTACTATGCGTACTGATGTGAGTTCGTATTTTCTACATTGGCAAGTCATATAGGGGAAGGGTTGAGATATCAAATAATATGTTTAACCCCACCGCATTTGTGCACCTGTCCAAAGTCAGGAGCCTCTGGCTTTTGCTAGTCTTATATGATTCTTAATTTTAGTTTCTTGTGTATAATTTGGAGTTTTCTATGACGTTCATTATCACTGAACTAGTAACATATCTCTTTGGGGGCCAGATGAAGGACTCCTCCTAGTGCGGGAGTTTTTCACTGCATTGAAGACCCTTTGATTGCCTTCGGTTGTTATCTGCTCTATGGTCGGGTTTTTGTCTCTTTGACACAATACCCATTTCCATTCTCAATTTTATTTAATGTACAACTTATGCATTTTCAATTAGTATCTTAAATTCGAAGTAACATGTATATACAATAAAATTGAGAAAGGAAATGGGCAATGTGTCACAGCGACAACAACCCTACCATAGAGCAGACAACAGCCGAAGGCCACCAATGGGTCTTCAATGTAGCGAGAATTCCCGCACCCGTAGGTGTCCTTCAGCTGGTCCCTAAAAATATGTATACTAGTACAGTGATAATGGACGTCATACTAAACTCCGAATTATGCACAAGAAACTAAAATTATACAAGACGAACAAAGGCCAGAGGCTTATGACTTGGGACAGGCGCAAAATTGCGGCGATGTTTAACATGTTTATGAGATCCCAACCCTCCCCCTATACCTCTACCCAATGTAGAAAAATAAACGCATAACAATACGCACATTTAAATTCCGTTCAAGAGAAGTCCGAGTCCGATGTCAAAAGATGTAACAAAAGAAAATAAATAAAATGACAATAATACATAAATAATAACAGACTACTAGCAGTTAACTGACATGCCAGCTCCAGACCTCAATCAAACTGATTGAAAGATTATGTCTTCATCATATGAATACAAACTCATTTGTAGAAAATTACATTTTGTTTTATTTTTTTACAGACACTTTAACACCGAGCATATCAATAGCACTGTATGAATATATGTGTCAAAATATAGTTGGAACAGAAGATTATGTTCAACGTATTAGAACATTCAATGCTGTCAGAGACAATATTTTAAGTAACACAGGTTCGGAATATATTACAAGTGGAAGTTTTGGGGAAGGTCTTGAGATGCGAGGCAGTGATTTAGACATCATGCATGTAGATAAACATATCGAGGTTTTGGAAAATTTGACACCCCACATCGATCCAAAGATTACATATTTTTTAGTAGAAGGAGACGATGTAAAAGCTGGTTATTCTCAATTGAGATTAGAGTATAACAGATATCAACTCATTTCCAAGTGTTGTGTAGAACAGAACAGTAAATATTATATGTCTAGTTCATTATTTAAACAACGTTTCTTGTTGGGTCAATTTACAATTCATGGCCCGTGTATTTCTGACAAAGATGGAAAATTTGACAGTGCCATTTGTTTTCATTGTCCAATATGGATATCATCTGCAGCACAGTGGCTATCTAGATCAACTAACTCATGGCCTGGTAATAATGTCAAACAAAGTATAATTAAACACGGAGTAATTTTTGTACCGATCGGAGTCAAGGGATCGCCAAAAGAAGATTTAGAATGGCGAATATCCTTTTCAGTTGGTGAACGACTTCTGATAAACACTTTTACGCACACACAGTTACTGTGTTATGCTCTCTTAAAAATTATTTTGAAAGATATCATATCCATGTACTCAAAATGTAAAGATATACTTTGTTCATATTTTCTAAAAACAATAGTATTCTGGATATCCGAAGAAATGCCTCAATCTGTGTGGAAACCTGATAATATGATACCTTGTTTTGTACGATGTCTTAACAGGCTGATTTATTCTGTTGAGAACTCTGTTTGCCTGCATTACTTCATTCCAGAAAACAATTTGTTCGACAAAATTGTGGGCCTTGATCGAGAAATCCTTTTAGAGAAACTTTATACGTTGCAAAGCTATGGCTGGAGATGCATATTATTTTCAGATCAAATGTCTAACTTTGATATATCAAAAAGGATTTTTCGAATCGAACCACATACAATATATGTAAAAGAAGTGGAAAAGACATTGAAATCAAAAATGTTGTATCGATTTCCTGTAAATAAATCGGATGAATTCAATAAAACATTAAGTAAGATAGTTTTTAATTCGTGTGATAACTTTTCAATATATCACGTATACAAATACTCCTTGTCACACACGTGCCACTTGCATGCCCAGGAAATATCGGTAGACAGTACATATAATGGTAATAAATACCAATACGAACAGTATAGATCCTGTCTTAGTACTCTGCTACAGAATGTATATCATGACGCTGCATCTGGATGGCTTATGGTAGCATCGTTTTTCTATAAGACAAAACAATACCAACAAGCTCTTCTCATCACCAAGTATACTTTAGCTAAATGCACTCCCGAAAAGCTGTTTCTTGGCATGAATATGTCATATATCCATTACCAGTTGCTAAAATTGAAATCATTGAAGGAGAAGTGTGTTGTGGATCTGCTGAGAATACTGTTGGTAAGAGCGGTCATGTTTAAGAAGAATTCTGGCTTGATACCAGACGAACTTAAAATGGACATAGCGATTACATCACGAACTTATGAATCTACAGCGTATGCTTATTTCCTGACATTCCTCTGTCATTTTCATCTCAAGGATATCAGAGAATGCCAGGATTCTATCCTAAGTTTACAACTGGTAATAGAAGAAAATTATCTAAAAACAAATCAGTATAACACACTAGAAGCCAACACCCTTCTTGACATTGCTTTTCAGTTAGTAGGTGATAAGATATCCGCAACACAGGCATTCTAACAATCGGTTGCACTTAATCCTTCCAATTATAAAAATGCCAGAACGCGCCTTACGATGATGGGCCAATTGTGATCCGTCAATTCAATTCTACCACCAACACAATGACATATGTACCTTTTCCCATACGAAACAGGGTAAACATTATCAAAATAAATTATGTTTTACTTTTCGATGTTTTTGCAGTGTTAATGACATGTTCCCTGTGATAGCCGTCCTGCAATTTTAGAATCATATTACGATTGCTGCATGTATTTGGAGTTGTCTCGTTGCCAATAGCACATTCATTTTGTTTTCTATTCTTTTTGCACATATTACTGTTAAACAATTAAATTTGGTGTACATCATTTCATCAGGTATCCCTGTTTAATTTACCACTTAATATTGTGGGAGATTATTTGGTAAAATTAAGTATAAATAACATTAATAATGAATATCTGGATACAATTATTAATTCTTATTACAAACAGTTGTTGCTACTTCACATTTAGTTGTTTGTGTTATATTCATAAACAAGTACAATGTATAAACATGACGATTATATCAATAGATCTCCCATAACTACGCATTTTTTTTAACGGAAATCATTCCGTATTTTTTAATGTTTTTAACATCTCTTATTAGAAACTAAATGCAATCAGTGACCTCACACGTTTATTTTCAATGCTTTCTATGTATTTTTTTCTCTTTATTTGTTTCAGTTAATATAAAAACACAATTTAACTTTGAGAAAGAATGTATTTGTGATATGAAATAGATGAAAAAACAAAATATGTCATATGCCATCCACTGCCTGGTTTTTCCATGGACACCCTCTTTAAAGATTAAAGCATTTATGAGATAGACACTCACTATAAAGACCAAGTCTCACTTGCATACGAATTTGTTTGTCAGCTTGAAAAGAAGACTGTTTACTTTTAAAGTACAGTGTAACCAATTTAATTGATTGTATCAACTTAACCAAAAATGATGATCCTAATATGTTATGATATGCAAATGCAAAATAAAGATTAATGGTTGAGAAGTACGTCTAATTTGTGTAAATATAAAGACGTCAATAGTAGAAAGGAATCTAATAACACTTCACTAATATTGCAGGTTTCGAGTGTGCATTGTTATTCTATTGCTTAACATTTACGTTATAATGCATAAACAACCGTTATTAAAATGAATGAATACAGTTTTTTTTATTAAATATTCTACTGTGCATGATCATGTTAAATAACGTGTTGGATAGTTATATATACATGTTGTGTACAAATAATAATTTTGTAAAAAAGTATAATTTTTACAATAAAAATAATAATTTGTATTTTGACTGTGCACACATTGTAATGTGTGATATCGTCAAACCTAATTATAAAAGTATAACACTATAAGTATTTTGTTTCCGTGACAAGAGTGTGAAATATTTTATAAAATATAAAGGATGATAGACATGCAGATACAATTTTATTTGAAGTCAATCAGACAGCGTTTTTCTATAAAGAATATCTGTTCATGCTAGGATTCTATTTATGTTTTAATTTTATATCAATATCTATCTTAAATCATCTGTTTTTTTATCGGTTGTTGTCTGCTTTAATGGTAAGTATTTTTCTGTAATGGATATATCGTCATGCTTTGCTACTATTTCCTTTTTATTTTATTGCATTTCAATTGAAAAAAAAAATGTTTTTCTTTATCCGCATCCAGTTTCAATCACTAAAAGTGAAAAACGATTTTATCTTTCAGAGATAGCTAGTCACAAATGGAATCTATTTCTGTAACCATTTTATTTCAGTTTTTATCTAAATGTCGTCTTTATTTTTTTTTTAAATTGAGCAGTTTTCTGTATTAATAGTAAAAAAATATAATAGTTAAAGATTTAAATTCAATTACTTTTCTTCGCATAATTTCGTAAATAAATCGAATCTAAACATTTTTATCAAATTGTGTTTAATGCGTTGATTTTTTTGGGTTAAAAGTTTACCCTGAACATAGTCGTTCAAAGAAAAATAAAACATGCAACCTCCCAACCACTACTACCCCCTCCCCTTCGTTATATTTATTTTGTATTTGTAAGGTGTCTCCTCTGTTTTATCATTGTACAAACAAATTTTTGTTTATACTGATAGGAAATGGTCTTGCATGCTTTAAGTCTATTATTGATTTATTTCATGTAAGCTCATTCATGTTTTCCTCGATATCTAAAAGTTTCAATCATTAATAGCTAATAGAACATATTGATACTTTTTTGTATGTATTGTCTGAAAATATCGTATTGGTTGATTTTGAAAACCGATTGTTTCTGTTATTTAAATCTCGCTTAAGGGTTTATTCTGTACAACTTGAGAACGAAAGGCGCCTCCACCTTGTTTTATTTCCTTTTTTTTTTGTGCGTGAAGATTTTGTTACTGAAACGAACATAAATGTTGTCACAAAGAAAATGTTGATCCTTATTTATGATCTCATCACACTTAGATTACATAATTGTGTATCAGCATGTTTATTGTTTTCATTACTGAAAAAACCCATATTTTTGCATGAAATATCCAATCATATATTTTGAAACAACTATTCTTTATATATACGATTGTGTAGAAGTGAAGTGTAGATACTCGCAATAAAACACCAATCAAATGGGAAAACCATATCATTGTTCAACTATATAAATAAAAATTTCCTTTATTTTATATGATTATTGACATTTTGATAGCATATTTTCGTGTTGTGTTCTGTTCAATCATGTTGTACAAATTCACAACCGGTTGACCTTTAATTTAAGTAATAATGAAAATGTCGCACGCATATGTGTGTCGTTCTCTAACATGTGCGTTGTTTTATAAAACAATCATTTTTCTCTTTTACTATTGTTCACATTTGGCCTTTCCTTCATCTTTATTTATTTGTATATAAAGATTCAGTTTCAATCATTAATGATATGTACGTTCTATCTGCTTGCCCTTCTTGATCACTTGATATCAACCACATATTGTTATCAGCTTTGTGTTGCTGAGTCTGTGGTTTTAATTTTTGTTTTCTAGTAAAGGCAGCCGTAGTATACCGCTGTTCGAAATTCATAATTCGATTGACAATAAAACAAATCCAGGTTACAAAATAAAACCGAGGGGAACACATCAAATAAAAGAGGAGAACTACGACACAACAGAAACACACCATTCAAATATAACACACACAGAAACGAACTATAATATAACAATGGCCATTTTCATTTGTCTGTTTGTCTGTTTCTTTTTTATCCCTTGCGTTGTCGGTTTATTTTCAAATGATGAGTTTGAATGTCCGTTTGGTATCAGACATCATTCAGTTTTAGGGCGAAGAAATCTAATTAATTTGATATCAACATTTACGTTATACATAGTTGTCTCAATGGCTATTAAACTGTATTTTACAGAAATTCAGTGATGGTTGTGTCGATCGTAAAAATATTTTTTTTTATATATATTTCGATGAAGAGATATATCCTGCTGAACTTACTTTAACTAACAGTAATACTCACATTAAACGCTGCCTTTCCCTTGATCTTCATATCGGAAAAAAAATACTGTCAAAATGAAGAATAATAAAAAGATGATTTTTTATATTTGTGAATTATTCATATGTTTCAGCGTTGAGTGAGACGTTCATTTTCTCGTTGTGTTGTATACCCATGAATGGCCGTTGACTACGTGTTGTCTTTGATCGGATTATTGTTTTTTTGACACATTACCTATTTCCATTCTCGATTTTTTTTATACTTTTTTAGTTTGAAATATTGTGACAAGTCACGCATTACGTTGATTTATGTATCTGATAAAAAATGTATATAGTAGGATGCTTAATGTGTTGCTGAAAAAAAACTGTCTTCATACCTTTAACTGCCTCGTTGATATGTAAATGTTGTCAAATTGACCTGAACTAGACGTACACCTGTGTATTTTGTTTAGATGAAGGCAACCTATGTAATCTTTCAACCGGAAAATTGGAGGTACATTTCAAGGAAAGATGCAGTTGATCTTATAACATAAGGCGGCAGATTGTATTAAGAAATGTACGACATATATTTTTCAACACGATTAAGTGGTTAAAAACAAATAAAATTGTCATACGAAATAATGATAAACACTATTGTGATATAGATGAACAGGACGTATATACAAATATACAAATAAAATACCGTCATCATCACAAAAACACCAAAGGTAGGTGAATGTATATAAGCAATATTGGCAAATGGATTAATTGTAATGACTATTGAATAAAATAGAATTTCTATCGTATCATTGTAGCATCTGCTTGTAAAATTAAATCCACTAGGTATTGTTGGTCCGATAATCGTATATTCAAAAGTTATATACCTTCATAAATCGTTTGAATTTAAAAAAAAAGTTAACTCTGTAATCTGTCTGGCGATCTATACGGAAAACCTTTTTAACAGTTGTTTATACAAATGATTAATAAGTAGCTGCAATTCTAATATGTAGCCGTTCTTTTTAAATGCAATAAAGTGTTGGACGCGGTATCTAACCTCTATGTAATTATTAAGTCGTATCAGGCTGAGGAATACTACAAAATTCTCAAATGCACTAGGCCTGGAAGTGGGGCAAAGAATTACTTCAGGTAGAAACACGGTCATAAGTCGAAAATAAATTGAAAACGCAATTACAATGTAGAAAAAAAAACAAAGTTGGTATGTCTTATTTAATTTGGTAGGCAATGTTCGGGTAAAAGAGAAAAGCTTACTTATGGGTGAAGGGTAGAAGATGTAGCATCTTATACACAAAATAATTGTACCAAGAATGTTCTATGTAACAACATGTGTTACAGTTATGTGAAGGAACAAACAAAATGTATACCTGGTCATTAACTTATAATTTTAAAAAAAACTGTTACAATATAAACACTGAATATTATTGCAAAAGAGTTCGGAAATAGTGGGACCTGATTTTAATTTATATCAGTTACCTCATATTCTGTTGCGTTATAACTCGAAAATAGCGGTCCATGATTTCAAATAATATGTTTCACAACTACACAACATAAATGAAATTCAATATTCGTATAAAATGTCTTATTTACGCAATAAAAGTGTACAATAGTGTTAAATTGAAAAAGAACAAAATAGAAAAATAGGAGACTTACGCAAGAAATGTTTTATTATTGTGAATGACATTTTGTTTAAAACAATTTCTCTAAACATGCACATGTGTATATACTATTTCATAACACATTCAAAATGCACATAATGATTGATGCAGTATACTCCTATAATAAAAAAAAAGTGGAATTAAAGATAATTATTTAACATTTACTTTTTGAGTCACTGTATGAAATCGCCCAATTTTTTTTTAATTTAGAATGTATAGCTGAGGGATTTTATGTATAGCATGTGGCTATGTAAAATTTCTACTTATCATGCTTAATACGGAGGTTAATGGTTTTCATGTAAACAGCAGTTAGTATCATTTTAAAAATCTTCTCGTGTTTAATGAAATACAATTATCAATACAATTATCATCTGATTTAAAGTTTAAGAAATATTTGATAACATTTTTATAATTATTCAGATTGCTTACAACATGTCTGAGTTATCAAGTAGAATCAAAACTGTATATCTTAGGATCACAAAAAACTAAATACATTCCATTTCACTTCAGAATTTATTTAATCATATATGTTTGTTATCATATAAAAACCAGAATGTATGCTGACTGTACCAATTGTCACGTTTTGTTCAAAAATTCAAATGTTGAAAAAAAAATCATTGGAAATGTTTGTTTGGTGTGTTTTCTGGTTTTGTTTGAGCAACTCTTTTTCCATATCATAATTATTGGAAAAACACAAATACACAAAAGTTGCAAATTAAAGTTGTGTGGATTTGCTTAACTTACAAGGAAGATAATGATAATTCAGAACTTATACCATTGCATACTTAAAAGTGTATTCGTCAAGGGCGTTTAAGAATCTAAGTTTTCAATACAGTTTTACGTTTTAACTTTTACTTTTGAAGATGGATAAACAGAAAATCATTAAAAACACCTTTAATGTCATTCACCTAGACAGAAATATCTGGTAAATGATTGAAGATAAAATCTGACACCCTGATATAAATCATGTATAAGTAACATCCATCCGATACGCAGATAACAGATGCAGTAATGAAATTAAATCGTTATAACTTAGTAATGTAGTTTTAGGATATCCATAGATTTACATAACAACTATTATTCTCTGTTTGTTTATACAAATTATGGTTTTGAAAAATATATTTTGCAGTACGAAACACTAGGGGTTACTGTCATTTCGGGTTACATTAGATAATCATAAGGCTATCACAATGTGAAATGAAATATACTGTGGTTCATAAATGTTAAAAGAATTTCAAATGCAATGGCTTTGATGGTAATAGGCATACCACGAATTAAAATTTTCAACGAATGGTCAATTTTTTAAAATCTATTTGCAAAACCATTAAATGAAATAAAATATCCAAGCAATTCCCAATAAGCTATACTCAAAGTGAAAAAAAATTAATCCACAGGTGTTTGTTTTTAAAACTTAAAATTATATTGCGAACTAGATTTGCTTGACGATATGAGAAATACATATTAACAAAAAGACAACCTTGATTTCATTACATATCTTTATACTTGGTTTTGTAATCAAATATGCTTAATACTCTAATCTAATCATAATGACAATCAAAATGTGGGTTACACTTTGAAAAATCAAATATTTCACAACACTCACCTTTTTTAGAAGTGTTTAATATTCATAAAAATCTTATTTTGTTTACAATTTGACATGTTTAAATCTGAATGTTTCAAATCATTAATCACCAAGGAAAAACAATTTAAATATGAAATTAGATAAACCGTAAATATCTTAAAATATATTAACAATACTATACTACCACCAGAAGTGAGTTTAGGGTGTGCATATGTTACAGAAGGACGGTCACAATTAAATATATTTCAGACTAACTGTGGATAGCTCGACGATTTCCCCAAACATAATTTAAAAAGTATTCGTTTATAAGTATATTGTTTCTGTTAAAATAGATTGAAATGTTTGAAAATAAGTATGTCAGCAATGCAAATGTACATTTTCATTTGTATTTTCTATAAAACGTCTATATGTGCGTATTGTTATGCGTTTACTTTTCTACATTGGTTAGAGGTATAGGGGGAGGGTTGAGATCTCACAAACATGTTTAACCCCGCCGCATTTTTGCGCCTGTCCCAAGTCAGGAGCCTCTGGCCTTTGTTAGTCTTGTATTATTTTAATTTTAGTTTCTTGTGTACAATTTGGAAATTAGTATGGCGTTCATTATCACTGAACTAGTATATATTTGTTTAGGGGCCAGCTGAAGGACGCCTCCGGGTGCGGGAATTTCTCGCTACATTGAAGACCTGTTGGTGACCTTCTGCTGTTGTTTTTTATTTGGTCGGGTTGTTGTCTCTTTGACACATTCCCCATTTCCATTCTCAATTTTATCAGACACAATTTATCTATGAACGATATCCCTGCACGCTAAGGTTCTATTTCATTGTAATTGCTTTCATAAAATCGTCCTCTATTTCTGCTGATCGGTTTTCTCCATTAATAGTAAGATTTGTTCTGTAATGGATATATCAGCATGCTTCGGTTCTATTTTTGTTTTGTTTTATTTCATTTTAAGTTAACCAACGTTTATTTTCTTCCACCACGCTGAGTGTTATCGCTAGAAGTGCATATAAACATAGTTGTATCTTTAAAAGATAGCCTTACACGCTTGGATTATATTTGTTGTATCATTGTAAATCTTAATGTTTATCTTGGGATAATATGTCTTTTCAACAATGAGTGATTTTCTACAATAATATAAAAAATGACACTGACTTTATATAGGTGCACATCTGATAATTTGTTTTCAAAATATGTAATTGAATAACCCGAAGACTTGTGGGTTTTATCTTTAATATATTGCCCTTCGTGCATTTTTTCTGGTTTTTTTACAAATATTTCATTTTAATACTTTTGTAAAACTTAGTAATCCTCTTACAGTTTGTTTTAATCATAAACGTAAGGTTTTTCTTAAAATATTGGCCTTCGCGCATTTTTTCTGACTCTTATAAATATTTCATTTTAGTACTTATGTTAAGAGCCAATCTGCCAGAAAACCATGCAAAACCGTCCGAATGCCAATTTTGCCAAATGAGTTCATACTTGGCACATTGGTGCACCTTATTGATGTAATTAACCACACAAATTTTTTTTTGGAAATTTTGAACCGATCTTGATTTTTTTTAGGCGCCATCTTTAAACAGCTGAAATTGCTTGAAAACGTCAAAAATAAGCCTTTTTGGCATATTTTGATGGTTAAAATAAAAAAAACATGGCAACATTTATAATTTTTTGATAGTTGTTCCTAGTAATACATCACTTTAAGTGTAAGAATGCATAGAAATAACAATGCTGTCTATAAAGTGTATGTATAATCTAACCGTTTCAATATGTTCTATTTAGCTTCAATTCCAAAATGGCTGATTTTGGTCATCTTTAAGAGCCAAAATACTCCAAGACCCGTTTATTATTGTAAAACAACATATCTACTTGCAAAGTATAACTATATATACTCAATCAAAAAAAAATATTAAGCTCAGCAAATTATGTTGGTGTCTAGTATATGCCACAACAAAATGGGGTAGCCTGCATATTCAAATGTTCTCAATTTTGCCGTCTAATTTTTAAAATCTGACATATTATAAGATCTGGATTTATAAATAAGTATAACAACAAAAGGAAAAGATTAATTAATGTTTCATTTAATACATTAAGAAAAAAATCATATACAAATACAAATTATTCATTACAAATCTAGAGGCTCCCAGGAGCCGAAATAGCTTAAATTGACAAATTGTGCACCTCAAAACGATAAAAAACACATAATTCATTAGCAATAAATTTAAAACAATTCAGAATAAGTTCAGACTGTAAAAATAAGTTTTTCTGACCACTTTTGCAATATTTTCTTATATCATATTGATATAGCTGTCAGATATTAGCAGAAAACTCTGAAAATTTGTAAAGGAGAAGGTCCGGTAAGGACTCATTTTGGCCTCACATTTCAGTTTCATCTGACGAAAGATTTTGACCACTTTTTAAACACTTAAGTGTCTATTTCACTTGATTCAATTAGTAAATGTGAAATATTTTAACTGATTTAGTCATTTAAGACAATCAGATTCATGCTCAAATATGCAAAATCTCTCAAATATGCCAAAAACGTCACTTTTTAGATGGTTTTTGTCAAAAATGAAAGTGGTCGCATCTGTGTTCATCCACAACCTTTATATATGTTATGTATTATCATAAAATACAACTTACATTTCAATATTAAGAATGAACACGAATGTGGCCACTTTCGTTTAACACGGAAACCGTCTAAAATTTAACTAAAATGATAGAATATTGAAGATTTCAGTAATTTAGCATGACATAATGGTGCTACAACCCGATATATGTCAATTGTATTGTCAAAAACAGCCCATTTTTATGTAGCAGAAGCATTCAACTGTCCAATAAATAACTTAAAGTTTACATTTTAACAATTTTGTAAAACTGTGATATTTTGGGGCCAAAAAGGGGTCTTACCGGACCTACTCCTTTACACACTTCAGGGACAATAGCTCATAGATGTAACGTCCCAATTTTACAGAAAAATTTTGGGTAGTAAAAGATCTTGACATTTTGATAGTTTTACAATATATATATATATGCTGCAGTGCAGGCGATTTGGTGTCACGATATCACAGTAGCATTGGTTCGAATCCCGGCGAGGGAAGAACCAAATCTAACATTGTTGGGTTGATGTTAAGACGAGTTGTATATATATAGTTATATATATATATATATATATATATATATATATATATATATATATATATATACATATATGTATGATACTTCTTCTAAAGTTATTAAAATAATGGTTTAAAAAAGAAAACTGTAAACAGTTGCAATATAGAGATGATTTTAACAGACACTAAGAGATGGACTTTTTTATGGCCCTTTGAGCCTAGTATTCTAACAAGGTAATATTTGCCAGGTGCCTATATATCTACGTTGCTGCAATGTGGTCAATAAAAACATGAAAATCATAAATGCATCTACTGTAATGTAGTCAATACAAAAATGATAATCATAAATGTATCTTAAACTAGATGTGTGAAAGCAACACGAAAGGCTACGTCTCAAAAATTTGAAAATCTGCAATTTCAATAACACATGTGGATGCAAACATGATGGTTGTCTCACATATAAAAAAATCAGCTCTAAATCTGGAGGCATATACAAAAATGACCATATAAATGTGAATTTTGAACAATTTTCAAAGTTTAAAACCCTTAATTCTGGAAAAAATTACACAGCGGAACGAAACTTAAATTTGATACGTAACTCATCATGGTTAGCTCACATACCAAAAATCAGCCCAATATCTGAAAGCATTTTAATAGAAGAAAGGTCCATGTAACTTTGATTTTCCAAAATTTTTCAAAGTCCAAAGCCCGAAATTACAGCAAATGTTAGGGTAGCATGACGAAACTTTAACTTGATCTGTAACTCACATACCAAAAATCAGCCCAATATCTGAAAGCTTTAGGAAAAAAGTGCATATAACTGTGATTTTCAACAATTTATCAAAGTCCATAGCGGGTAATTTCAACAGAAATTAGGGGAGTGGAACAAAACTTATACTTGATCTGTAACTCATCATAGTCAACTTACATACCAAAAATCAGGCCAATATCTATGGCGTTTAGAAAAAAACACTGTATAATGGTTTGTTTCGGAATGACTGAATTATGGAATTACGGAAAATCGGTATTTTAGTACAAGGGTAAAACTTAAGGCACCGACTACTTTGTTACTGGCCATAAAAATCCCATAACTAGACGAAAAACAAATTACTTCAGTTTATATTTACTAGTGCCAAATTTTCAAAGAATTTTGAATGAAATTGAATAACTGTTTAGATTACTGTCATGACTGTACCTCTACATGACATCCTGAGAAATAACAAAATTAAAACAAGTCATATGAATCTTCAAATTTCAATAAAGTTAAATGTTTTTTCGATACTTGAACAGCAAGGTTTTACTATAAAAACAAGTGTACATTAACTTTCTTGTAAAATAAAATCCATAACATAAAAATCTTCATTAATGATGAACTGTTATTTTTTGGAACATCATCCCATGGAAGATGTAAGTAGTGTTTTAAAGATGCAAAGTTTCTGTTACTTGTTTGGTGATTGAAATTGTTTCTGTCAGAAGCATTATCAGTCTTCCAATCTGATGTTGACTGCTGTAAAGTTCAGTTAGTTGTGAGTCTAGATCTGAAAATCACAAAACATAAATGTACATATATAGATCAGGCTGTTAGCTTTCATATTTTTTCATTTTCTAATTTTTTGGCCTTTTATGGCTGAATAGATATGCAGTATTGGTCTTGTGCATTGTTGAAGGCCATATGGCATATGAAGACTTATAAATGTAGCTTACATATAAGTTGTATGTCATCTATTCTAATTGGCAATCATACAACTTTTTTTCATATTTTTCATTTACATGTTTACCACTGACAGGAAATAAAGATGATGATTTTTTTTTTGCCATCCTTAGTGGCCATCTTGAAAATGTAATAGTTGTTGAATGCAAAACATAGGACCGCCCTATATATGTACGAATGTACTACATGTATTCCTACTACAAATTGAATTAGTATAAAAGTGATTTTTCAATGGGAAAACCAAGTTAACAAAGACATGTTCAATAAAACTGATGTATAATTATTATAAAGGTGATGACGTATATACTTTGTATGTCATTATAACCATATTTTCCAAACAGTTAAATTAATATATAGGTTAATAATATCTTACCAGTATCTTGTTCTTTACATGTATTTAGTTTGACCTGGCTATTGTCACATTCACAAAAATCATCAGCATTGCCTGCATCTATTATCATGATAATAGTCCTACAAATGAAAAGTGTTAAACTATAAAATAATTCTTCAATTTTGTATCACAGGAATTGTAGGGTAGTGTAGCATCACTGTGCATGTTTTTTTTTTTCTTTTAAAAAGGGCTCTATAAATATAATTC
The DNA here is from genome assembly GCF_963676685.1 of Mytilus edulis. NCBI lineage: Eukaryota > Metazoa > Mollusca > Bivalvia > Mytilida > Mytilidae > Mytilus > Mytilus edulis. The sequence goes on along the minus strand of NC_092357.1, from coordinate 26,700,974 downwards.
ATACATTTATACATACATGTACATCAATGTACATGTAAGGTCCCAAAATTGAACTTTATAAAAGTTTGCAATGCTTTTGATATTTTAGTCGCCATGGCCTACATTCATTGACATTGTATAATAGATAATTAAACAAGATTATTCTTTAGATAAAGTTATCTAGTGTTTCATGTACAGAATGTTGTATGTAAAACATGTTTTGGAATGAGGCTTTACCACCAGGTAGAAGCTTTTTTAATAAACAAAGACCTGAACATGTACAACTTCCATTAAAAACTTAAAATTAAACTTAGGGTAAGAGAAAAAAAACTTAATGTTGAACATGTTGAAATAAATTTTGATTACTATCATGCTTATCATGCTTATGGTCTATAAATTGTTTTTTTAAGCAAAAAATTAATATACATGTACATGATGTATATTGTACCCTGGTTAATAGCTTAACAATTTAAATTCTGTCCTTAGCTGACAAGGATATTTTGACCATTTTAATCCTCCCCCTTTCTTTTTGGTAATTAAATGGTCCCAAGACTCACGCCATATATACATTTAATATATAACTGTTGCATGGGTTTATTAATGCGATTTTATAATTCAAGACTGAAATGTGATTTAAATTTTGAGATATTCAGAAATATCCTGTTTGATTCATATAAAAAATACTCAAAATGTGAGTTTTAATTAAATTGTAATTACAAAAAAAAAATGTTTTACATGATTACCCTTTCACATTCTAGCTATAATAAAAACATTACAATAATTTCTCAATTTACAGTATATTATTTGTTTGCACTTGGCAATGGGAAATAGATAAGATGTCCTAGAACAGGTCAGGTGTAAAAGAATATTCACATGCCCTTTCAACTCCCTCTGTTCTTTTTTCATCTGGCTATTGTATCAAATGTTGGTCCCCTAATTTCAGATTGACTATATAGTGGGTCTCATTAGGGGGCTAGGATGAAATTTGAAAAAAATAGGCAGGACAGGAGTTTGAGTAAAAAAAAAGGCAGGATGAGACACTTGCAAAAAAATAAGTCAGGACGACAATTTAGGTAAAAAAAGTCAAGATAAACTAAAAAAAAAAGAAGGCAGGACCAAACAGAGTGAAAAATAAAAAGGCAGCACAGAAATTACAGCTAAAAAAAGATGCAGGACAAAAATTTTCATCCTAGCCCCCCCCCCCCCCATAAAAATCAAATGGAAGCTCCCTTAGGTGCATAGTATAAGCGGTGTTCCGGGATCAGAACCACACCCCCCCCCCACCCCCCCACACCCCCCAATGAGATCCCCTTAAACGGCCTTTATACATGTATAAAGAACTAACAATTGATTGTTAAGAAGTTGTACTACTACTTATGAAAATTGATTGTTAAGAGTTGTACAATGTACCTGATCCTAGTGGAATGACTCGTCCTGTATACACCCTGTCAGGAAATGATGAAGATCCTTGGTCAGCTTTCAAATTGGCTTTGCTGGAAGACGGTTGGACGTGATGTTGACATCTTGCTTGACTATGATGTCAATGAATTCCATAAAAGTCCCTGTACTTCAAGCATATTCTAACATGTCTAAGACGAGATGATATAACAACCATAGGAAAATAAACCACTCCTCGTCTTATATAAAACAAGGACTCCTGTTGGAAATTCTACACCATAGTTTGCATCATGTTTATTCACTAAGTTATGATTATTGTCTGGTAAATTATTGTCATGATTGGCAGATTCTTGCATTGGTAGTAATTATTCTTTTGTTCTTTAGTGCATTCAGATATCTTAAATAGTTTGTAATATGTAGATGCATAATGCTGGGATAGCCCAAATAGTCCTCCTAGATTATTAAAGTTGCAAACTTCGCTGTAAACTTTGTCTGCCAAGTCCATCACTGGGAGCTGACATGTTGCCCAAGGGAGATAAGTCAATGGAAGAGCATAAAAGATGTACTCCCTGGTTTCAGCCAATTTATTGATTTTTGCACTTGCAGTACAAAAACGTCTTATTTAAATTTTTAGACACATTTATTTTACTTTTTTAAATGATTTTATTAGCTATTTTATTACAATTGTATTAAGAATTAAATTAAAATCAAAATCAAAATGTGCCAATTTGGGACTAAAATCACCATTCTTCCAAGGCAAAAATTAACATGTAATAGTCATTTGCCAAGCTTAATATTTTAATCTATTATAAAAAATACACCATAATTAAAACTAATATAAGTTGCAAACATATATGGAATGGGTCTTGCAAGTTAGAAGCAAGTAAAAGTCATGTAAATTCATGTATGAAAAATCTAGCCTTTGCGTCCGTGCTCCTGGCAATGTGCCAAATAGTTTAAATTTTCATTTGTATCGACCAGAACATAGTAAAATGAATGGGTTCCAGCTGACAAAACTCAACTCCCCCATTTAATATGCTTCTGGGTAGTTCTTAAAAGGCATTAAAAGTTGGATTTTTCCTTGGTTTTCGAATGAATTTACATAATTATGCAAATGAGGCTGTTACTATAAATAGATATGATTCTGGCTAAAATTAAGTAGCCATTTTTTTTTATTTTATGTGAAGGATTGAGATGATATATAAAAATTTGTCAAGTTGTGATTGTCGATTTGGACGATTTTCTGAATATTGCATGGTTTTCTGGCGGATTGGCTCTTAACATGAGCAGTCATCATACAGTTTGTTTTAATCATAAAAGTAAATGCCAAAAAAAAAAAAAAAGTGCATGAGATTAAAATTTTTAAATTATCATCTTGTGAATAACGTTTGTTTCAAAAACAAAAAAGAAATTAGAAACAGACGGTGATTTTCAGTTTTGTTTATGGTCAATTATCTGTATGATTTTATTCTGTTTTTGTTTTATCTGAATCTTAACACTGTTATCTTTCTCGATTTACAGTGAGTCTTAATCACTGACAAGACATATGTATTTATTTTTTGGCTGAAAATATCAACACTTATTGATTGATTTCCCGAATCCAAAGTTATACTGTTTATTTAAAAATATTTAAGTGGTTTTTTTTTCTGTAAAACCTGATAACTAGATATGACACTTCCGCCTTCTGTATTTTGTAGTGGGGTTCTTGTTATTTGTGGACTTTATTACCGACACTTACATATAAAGACCGTTCTTTAACCTGTATTGGTTTACATTTATGAATTATGACTTAGATATGATGTGGCTTCTTTGGCACATTGTATACATCTTCCGATGTTATCTATAGACATTTGTATTTGATGCAGGCTTTCTTGCATGTGTTGTAATTGGCTTTGAATTAGCTGTCAGGAGCTGTGTGTACTCTTTGATCTGAAGATAGTGTCCTTTTGCTTTGGGGATGTACAAGTACACAGTCAATTCCACTATGGTTTTTTGTTAGGCATGTTAGGTGAATTTGTTCGTATCCATCTGATATGTGAGGAATTTTCAAACTGATTTTCATGGTTTGTTATTGTTTGTACTGTGCCACCATTGACCAATATTACATGTAGGGTTTGAAATCCGTTTACATATCCACCCTCTCTATATTACCTATCACCTATTCTATATGTGCCTGTCGGAAGTCAGGAGCCTGTAATTGTATGGATGGTTGTTGGCGGTTGTTGTTGATAAAATGCGTTATTTTGTACTGTTATTGTATTGTTTTTGTTGCACCACTGTCTCGAAATTAAGAAAGGAATTGGCGCGGAATACATATTAAGCCCCTCCTCTTTTCCGTCAGTGAGTTCAGTGCTTGTTGTCTGTTTGTTGGTAAGATATTTGTGTTTTGCTCGATATTATCTTCATAAATTAAGACGTTTGAATTGTTTTCATTTGTAGATTCGGAGCCTTTCAAAGCTATGTAATTATATGGTATACAATTCTTATTGGTCGTACGGTGATATATAGATGTGTTATGTCTGTGTCATTTTGTATCTTGTGAGGAGTTTGCTCTTTTGCAATCATTAGGCATCTTATTTTTCTAAAAAAGTATACATCTATATTAATGATCGCATCACACTTCTATTACTGTAGGGTATATCAGCATGTTTACTGTAAACGTTAAAAAAGAAGGCTTTGAAGTGCATATCTGTTCACATGTTCAATGACGTGAAATGCATGAAACAACGAATTGCAACTCTTTTCTTTAAAATATTTTGTTCTACCTATTGAGTCTGTTTGTTGTATATATTTCATTTAAATATTTGTGTTAACATTCAGTTTAGTTAACAGTGTTTAGTTAATAAAAGTAGATTCCAAAAACATCATATGCTTACCTTTCTTAAGGTGCATTTTATATTTCCTCCATATTTGTGAAAAGATTAACGTGCATTACTTCGATCAAAGACAAACGGTATCATAAAGCAATGAAAGAAGAAGTCAGGCATTTTTTTTATTTATTTATTTGATAAATTTGTTACCTTACGCTATTTGTAAAACTGTATTTTTTTACTTTAGCTGTATTGTTAATCACTTAAGTAATTATAAAATTTATCCGACCTATAAATATATGTATATAAGTACACCTGGTGTATGTTACGTTTGGCTAAAGGCAACATCTAACATCTTTTAGCAAAACAATTGAATATACATCTAACTGTAAGCCACAGTTGATCTTTTAACATCAAATCATCGATTGTTTTTACAAATGTAACAAAAACTACACATTAGGTTTAAGGATTAATAGCATTGTAACACGGTAGAATGAAAGGAATCTGATGTATATATGTTCCGGACCATATGAGTATTTGGACCATACGCGTATGGTCATGACCATATGGGTATATACTCTTATGGTCCGACCATACGCGTATGGTCCAACCGTACGCGTATGGTCGGGGTAATTAACAGGTTTACTTCTAGTTGTCGCGTCATTAAAAAGACACTACCAAAGGTAACTTTATTATAGATCTATAGAAAACACAAGATTAACAAAATGAAATAAGCAGTTTCCCACAGTAAATTTCATCACTAGTCAAAACTACAGTAAAAACATTTTTTTTTTTCATTTTTCGATATGTTATTACGAGTGAATGGCAAAACGTCAACCTGGGAAGATGACTTCCAAAAATATCTTAATGAACTCTGATACACAAGAAATCAATTGTTTTACTATAAACTGACAAAAAAGTCGACAGGATAAAGAGTCTAATAATTTGCTTTTTTTGAAACTTTATATAATTAGCATGTATTTAGCAGTGCAATATTCCGAATTTTTATATTAATACGTGCTTGGTTGTTAAAAATGAATGATGTAACCGGCAAGGACCCGAGTTTAATTTTCTAAGTTGTCTGGTGATATGATGCACTTAAGCTTTGTTATATGTTGGAGATCTAGAGCTTTTTAAAAAACATCGTAGACAAATTGGAATGACCAAGGACCCAAGGAAAGCTATGGTACCGTATGGAAGTAAATGTCACCCTACGCATACAAGCAAGAATACCATTAGCGATGAAAAGCAGCTTTGGCATAACTATGTAATGCTATTTGAATTGTAAATAATACAATTGCATGTAGAAATCATTGTTTTATATAAAGTTTTCTAATGCATATTATGAAAAACAAATACCTATATGGTCAAAATACACATATGGTCGGGCCCGTTAATAACCAAACGAGTATCATACTCATATGGTCCGACCATACGCGTACGGTCGGACCATATGAGTATACGCATATGGTCATGACCATACGCGTATGGTCCAAATACTCATATGGTCCGGAACATATTGTTATGATATTGTAATTATTATGTTTATTTATGTTGGCCTAATTTGTGTTGTATGGCCTGATAGTTGTTTACCAAATAATCTTATAACTGTGCAGTTTAGGAATCACTGGAACAATCACAGAATGATTGGAACTTTCTAGAATGATCCTTATAATCTGTAATTTAAACTTCTACGTTATTCCAGAAACTTCCGTTGTAACTTTCCAAGATTTTCCACAATGTTCCATTATAGAGTGTTCTAGAATTTTCCATGACAACACTATATATACAGACACTAAAGTTAAATTCCAATAATTAAACTTGGACTTAGACATTGATAGACATTAGTATTCACGGCATTTGGATTGACACTTTTATTCTACAAACAACATCATACTGGATTGTGACCTTAGTAGTGAACATAATATTCAGATTGGATTCCGAAAGATTTCCGGATACAGATAAAGATAAAAGAGTGGACTCATATTTTGACAGTTAAGTTATCAGTAATATTTGTAAAATACTTCTTGTAAACTTTTGTATAATAAATATTGTTAAATTTTAGTATTGATTCGTGTCTTTTGTTGGCTACAATTTAAAGGCGATTTCTGGCCGTAACAGAAATTGGGGGCTCGTCCGGGATCTTAAAAATATTTTATTCAAAATTTGTTTAGTATTTGTATTATAACTAGCCAACAAAATTCTACAAAATGGCATTTGATGCTGGTAAATTTTTGAAAACGCCAGACCTGGAGAGTTTTGATAATTTAAAGAAAGAGGAATTAGTGTTGCTTGCTAAAGAACTGAAATTAGTTTTTAAAGTATCTATGAGAAAACAAATTATAAAAAATTTGGTTATAGACAAATTAGTTGACGCAGAAATTTTAGGTGAAGAGGCTCTTGAACTTAAGGTCGAAAATATTGACGCCTTTAAATTAAAACAGCTTGAATTAGAACATGAACTCAAACTAAAAGAACTGGAAATGAATTTGAAGGAGATGGAGAAAAGAAAAGAAGATGAATTTAAATTAAAACAGGCAGAACTGGAAATGAAGGAAAGATTAGAAATGGAGAAAAAAGAAAAAGAAGATGAATTTAAATTAAAAGAACTTGAAATGAGAGAAAGGCTAGAGATGGAAAAACTGAAAATTGAAATGGTCAAAGAAGAAAGCAACACTAAAGTCCAGTCGAAATCAGATTATTTTGATGCAGCAAAAAATATACGTTTGGTTCCGAAATTTTGTGAAAAAAACAGTTGATAAATATTTTCCACAGTTTGAGAAAATTGCTAATAATTTGAAATGGCCAATGCCGTATTGGACTACGATGCTGCAAAGTGTTTTTGAGGGTAAGGCAGCTGAAATATACTCCACACTTCCATCAGAAAAAAGTTCTGATTATGACACTGTGAAACAGGAAATTTTGAAAGCCTATGAGCTACATGTAGTACCAGAAGCATATAGACAGAAATTTAGATCTTATAAAAAGTTTGATTCGCAAACCTATGTGGAATTTGCTCGGGAAAAAGAAGATCTATGTGATAAATGGCTTACTTCAAAGAAAACAAAAAACAATTTTGATCAACTAAGACAATTGATGTTATTGGAAGAGTTTAAACAATGTGTTCATTCAGAATTAAAAACACATTTAGACGACAAAACTGTTGAGTCAATATATGATGCGGCTGTAATTTCAGATAATTATACTCTTTCACATAAAAGAAGTTTCAAGAGTCAAAATGTTAATACTTCCATGCAGTGGAAATTACAAAAATCAAAGCACTGAGCGTACTAATAGTAAGCCTGTTCCACAGAATAAGAGTCAGTCCAGTTATAATATGTCTAGTCCAAAATTTGATACTTTTGAGAAGAAGTCACTGACTTGTGCTTATTGTAAGAAGATTGGTCACCTGATGGCTGATTGTTTTAGACTCCAGAAGAAGAATGAACGAGATAATAAGCCGAAGACCAGTGCTTGTACGACACCTTATATTACCAGTACATTGGAATGTCCTGCGAGTCAGGCTTTTAAGTCCAGTTTTTGTGATTATATGGAGGAATATAAACCCTTTATGTCTGATGGGTTTGTTGCTATTGTTGATGATACCACTCTTCAGCCTATTAAAATTTTACGGGACACTGGAGCTTCTCAGTCTTTATTGTTAGAAGGTGTGTTGCCTTTGTCCGAGAAGACTTCTGTTGGTGCCTCCGTTTTGTTACAAGGTGTAGAGTTGGGTTGTATAGATGTTCCTCTCCATCGTATTTATCTGAAGTCAGATTTAATAACTGGACCAGTTGTTGTAGGTGTTCGTCCTAATCTCCCTGTTGAGGGTGTTACCTTATTGCTAGGAAATGATCAGGCTAGGAACAAAGTGGTTGCTGAACCAATTGTTACCAGTGAACCGGTGGTGGATGTTAAATCACCTGAAGATGATGCTGAATTATATCCAGCTTGTGTTGTTACTAGGGCGATGGCTAGAAAACAACAAGATGAGAATTTGCAAACAGACAAGTTTGATTACATGGACCTTTCTGACACTTTCATAGCTGACATTGAAGGTCCTGGTAACTCAGAAAAGGCAATTATAAAACCACCTAGTGTTAACAAAAATGTTATTATGCCATGGCCAGATGTAAACAGCCATTCATTAGACCGAAAGAATTTATCTGAAGAACAACATAAAGACCCTGAGGTTCTTCAGCTCAGCCAGAGAGCTCAACCACAGGAAGAAGCAGACAAAGTGGCCGAATGCTATTACCATCAGGACGGCATTTTAATGAGGAAGTGGAGGCCTCCTGATGCTACCCCAGAGGAGGAATGGAGAGTGGTGGTGCCTAAAGTTTATAGACAAGAAATTATTGGTCTTGCCCATGACACCCCCTTGGCTGGACACTTAGGTATAAGGAAGACTTGCCTTAAGATCTTGCAGCATTTTTACTGGCCTAAACTTAGAAATGATGTTGCAGAATACTGCAAATCATGTCATACATGCCAGGTTGTTGGTAAACCTAACCAGAAAATACCACCAGCACCACTTCTGCCTATTCCAGCCTTTGACGAACCTTTCAGCAGAGTTCTAATTGACTGTGTTGGACCTTTACCAAAGACCAAGACTGGAAATGCATATTTATTGACAATCATGTGTACATCTACCCGCTTTCCTGAAGCTATTCCGCTCAGAAATATCAAGACACCTACTATCGTCAAAGCTTTGATCAAATTTTTCACATTAGTAGGACTTCCTAAGTCTATACAGTCCGACCAGGGATCAAATTTCATGTCAGGTTTATTTCAGCAAGTCGTATACCTGTTAGGGATTGCTCAGTACAGATCAAGTGCTTATCATCCAGAATCTCAAGGTGCCTTAGAACGTTTTCATCAAACATTGAAGAACATGATTAGAACTTTTTGTCTTCAATTTGACAGAGACTGGGATGATGGAGTTCACTTTCTACTTTTTGCAGTCCGAGAGGCTGTTCAAGAATCCCTTGGATTTAGTCCCTTTGAGTTGGTATTTGGTCATACTGTAAGGGGACCGTTAAAATTGATTAAGGAAAAGTGGCTTACTGAACATACTGACTTGAATCTTTTAGACTATGTATCTAGATTTAAAGAAAAATTGTATACTGCTTGTCAAATTGCTCAGAAAAACTTAAAAAATGTACATAACAAGATGAAAATATGGTATGATAAAGATGCCAGGGACAGAGTTTTTGAGCCTGGTGATAAGGTACTTGTATTTCTGCCTGTCCCTGGACATCCTTTACAGGCTAAATATTGTGGTCCTTATACAATAGAGAGTAAAATTAATGATTTGAATTATATTGTAAAAACTCCTGGTCGGCGCAAACAAAATAGAGTGTGTCATATTAATATGTTAAAACCATATTTTGAGCGTACTAATGTACTATGTGATAGTAAACCAGTTGCCACTTTAGGCATGGTTAAATTTGAGAACAATCATGACAAACCAGATGTTATTGAACCAACTTTTAGTTGTAAAACTATGGAAGAGACAGATGATAATGTTGAAAAACCTATATCATATTTTTCTAAGAAATTAGATAAACATCAGAAAAATTATTCAACTATTGAAAAAGAGTGTTTTGCAATGTTGTCAGCACTTCAACATTTTGATGTATATTTGAATCCCACTGTATATCCTATTCTTGTTTATACTGATCATAATCCTCTCACCTTCATGCATAAAATGAGAAACAAGAATCAGAGGTTGACTAGGTGGAGTTTATTGTTACAGGAATATGATGTAATTGTAAAACATATTAAGGGTGAAGATAATGTAATAGCTGATGCTTTATCTAGAGCTTATTAAATCACTTTGTATATATTATGTATTTTTGTTCATATTATTTATGATAAGTTTTTGTTACACTAAAACTTCTTTTAAGGGGGGAGGTGTTATGATATTGTAATTATTATGTTTATTTATGTTGGCCTAATTTGTGTTGTATGGCCTGATAGTTGTTTACCAAATAATCTTATAACTGTGCAGTTTAGGAATCACTGGAACAATCACAGAATGATTGGAACTTTCTAGAATGATCCTTATAAAAGATGCGTAATTTAAACTTCTACGTTATTCCAGAAACTTCCGTTGTAACTTTCCAGGATTTTCCACAATGTTCCATTATAGAGTGTTCTAGAATTTTCCATGACAACACTATATATACAGACACTAAAGTTAAATTCCAATAATTAAACTTGGACTTAGACATTGATAGACATTAGTATTCACGGCATTTGGATTGACACTTTTATTCTACAAACAACATCATACTGGATTGTGACCTTAGTAGTGAACATAATATTCAGATTGGATTCCGAAAGATTTCCGGATACAGATAAAGATAAAAGAGTGGACTCATATTTTGACAGTTAAGTTATCAGTAATATTTGTAAAATACTTCTTGTAAACTTTTGTATAATAAATATTGTTAAATTTTAGTATTGATTCGTGTCTTTTGTTGGCTACAATTTAAAGGCGATTTCTGGCCGTAACAATATACATATACAAATAAAATACATCAACATAACACATCAAAAGGTAAGTGTAAGAATATATTAGTACATATTAATTAATGTAATAAGTTGAAATTACTTTTCGAAAAATACTTGCAAGATCTAGTTGTAACATGATTACAATTGATTATAGTTATTTCAAGATTTGTAAACGGTGACTGTTTATGTTCATACGTGGTATGTATATGCAATACATTACCATTATCATATAGATGACAATTACTCATTGACTTTTAATAAGGAAACCCATATCAACTTTTTTGTATGTTAAGATAAGACCTGTAATCTCGGATATATATTATTGTCATGTATATTCACCTCTCTGTAGCAATAATGCTACAACCCAATTATTAACAAACATTTAATTGAAAAATCTCAAAAATTATAGGGTTCATACTCTTCGTTTGTTTTTCTTATTGCTGTGCATATAAATAAGTTAATTTCGATCGGCAAATTTGACGAAAAAGGTGTATTAGCAATAATTGGAAAAAAGTAGTCGTCACCTGTGGTATACATATTTTGCACATTTTAAGGACTGAAGAATTGAGGTTTGCTTTTTTTATTGGCTATATTCCCTATCAAACTCATGTGATCGTCTTGCTACAATCTCATCTAAGGGGCAATACATTCAAAAGTCGAAAATAAACTGACATCTCCATGATACAAATGATGGAAAAACTAAAATATGCAAAAGAAAAAAAAAACAGTTGTCGATAAATTATAACACCGAAAAAAAGAATGAGCAAAGTGACTAACATAAAAAAAAAGATCTAAAGAGGGTGCCATATCTAAAAACTTTATTGTTCGTTTTATGAAACATAGTTTTAAACAACTCTCTGATGTGCTACTAACAACTTCTCATCATTACTCGACGTTTGTATGAAAAAGAACGATGAACTGCATTGCTCTTGCTTATCTAGTTTCAATCTACCATTTTCTCCAGCAAATGTCTGTGCAATATCAAGAATCAGACATTTGTTTATACTCGTTCTATTTTTTAGAAACGTTATATTTTTTCCACTGTTTATGTACTTATTATTTTTCAATTAACCTTAGAGTTTGTTTTTTTTTACTTTAAACTTTTAAGTTACATTCCGTTAACTAACGAATCTTGAAAATCGATGCCAATGCATGTATTATTAATGTAAATGAATCTTTTGCTTACATAATCATGTTATAAGACATTTGATTCTACTTCCGTTCCAGCAAATGGAATTACCGGTAATAGTCGCAAACTTCAAAATATGTGATTAGGGTATTGCTGCGGTTGTTAAACCGAATTGTTGTCATACCAAGCTAATTTACTCGTTTCCATTCTTCATTTTTCTGTAATGGGATAATATCAATTACAATTTTTCTAAACAGTGCACATATGTTACATCATAATATAATTCTTACTAGAACACACCCGAGAAATTACGGACAATTAGAGAGTGGTTGAAATTATGTAAATTGTTGTAGGACATATTTGTTATATATATCAGTGACCACTGTGGGTAGTAATTTTGGATTTCATAGTATATTTTATAGTTGATGTATGATCAAAGTATACAGAAAAATGCAAAGTACTTTTAAAAGATATGTGTAATTTTAAAACAGTCCTAAACAGAAGTCTTGTCTTTGACTTAAAATTCCATCCCATGATGGAAACAATATCTTGACGCCTTTATTTTCGTTTTTCTCCAAATATAACAAAAAAACAAATAATCATAAGTGAGAATGACAAATGCGACTGTGCATGGTATCTATCGGACACAAAGACATGATGATTAATGTATTGTGGAAATAAGAGAAAAAAGAGGGACGAAAGATACCAGATGGACAGTCAAACTCATAAATCGAAAATATACTGACAAGACCATGGATAAAATGAAAAATAGAAACAATAGTACACGTGACACAACATAGAAAACTTAAAAATAAGCAACACGAACCCCATCAAAAACCAGGGGTGATCGCAGGTGCTCTTGAAGGGTTAACAAATCCTGCTCCACATGTGGCACATGTCGTGTTGCTTATGTTATAACAAATCCGTTAAATAGTCTTATTCGGTAGGTCAAAGTCATGAAAGGGAAGGGGATTGTAGTTACGACGGAGGGAATATATCCGATATCATTTGTGGAACGGTTATTTCATAACGGTCAACCAACTTGTGATGGATTCCGTAATATTTTTGATGTGATGATTTCAACCTCACCATTTGGAACTCTTGATTTAATAGCTTTCTTATGACCAACAACCCTCTATCAAGAAAATCATGATAGGAAATACAAGGACGTGAATATCGTATCAATTGGGAGATTTATACACCGTATGCAGGTGCTGCTGAAATGTTGCTACTTAGAAATGGAAAGTTCACAATTTGAAAGCTGAAATCATCTCTTTTGTCGTAAAGTTTTGTTTTCAATCGACTATCATTGTCAATTTCTATATGTAAGTCAAGATATCAGGCTGACTTCACTGTATCTGTTGTAACCTTTATATATAGTTCAATGGGATAGATGCGTTCAACACAGTCACCAAATTTTGAATTATTTAGCGATAGAACATCATATATATAGCGGAAAGTAGAGTGAAAGGATAATGCTAACTTCTTATCGTTCTTTCCTAGAAGTTCCTGTATGAAGTCAGCCTCATAATGATAAAAAACCAGTCGGCATGAAGAGGTGCACAATTTGTTCCCATTGGAATGCCGACAGTCTGTTGAAAAACACGTCCTCCAAACGTAACACATATGTTGTCAATCAAGAAACCAAGCGTCTTGATAATGTCAGTTTCATTTGTTGTTAGGATCAGAGTGATCCTTCACAAAGTATGATTTATCATTCCCTAAGACAAGATACTTGTATTTACGTGGACCATATTTTTTTATGAAGCAAAGCAATACCAACTCTTTCAATTTGTCTTTTAGTTTGGAATGTGGAAAACTTGTGTTATTCTATTACAAGATGAAGGAGAGTTAGATTGTATGTACTCTAAAAGATCTTTAGAATCTTTAAGTGCCCACATCTGATTCACGCCACACAAAATGAGGTCTTCTCTTTGATAGTATAGATGTTCTACGCTAGAATTATTGTTTTACAGTTATACATTTGTAAACATGACTGATCTGTAATAGTGACGTGTCACATGACAATATACATCGCTGTCAACAATTGTCACTGTTGGACTCTTGATTCAAATGCCGTAAACTTCAGATATACAAAGATGATAGTATAATTGTGATGAGAACATTTTTTACCGGAGTTAAACTACCATCGATTTATACGCTTCAATACCATAGCAAACTTTTGTTAATAAGACGTGTCACAACACATGCAATTGTCATTGGCAACATGTTCCTTCAAATATACTCGTTGTGTATTTGTGTCAGTTAAAATAGACTCTAAATGTATATGATAATAGCTTGTTGATGATTTATATTCAATAGAAATGTATTGTATCCTTCTCTTAATTTGTGTTGAAGATTATTTTACATAACATCAACAACTGTTCCTTCCAAAATTTGCAGATTTATCTTTTCAAAACATCAAAGCATTTCTGCTGTTTAACTGCATTTTATAGTTTACAAACGTACATATGTTTATGAATCACTTGACGCTATTAATTAATTACAACATCCAGAAAGAGTTTAACTAGTTTTCATCAAAAGAGTCAATATTGTTATCATTAAGTATAATAGAGAAAAAAAACTATATTCTGTTATTTATTCCTCATTTACTTATTAAATTGAATTTTAAATTAACAATCTTCGGATATTATGTTTAGCGAACAAACGAATAATCAATAAATTAAAATAAAAATTTAATCTTGGTGAAATTTAACGGTATGTATTGTGCGATTTCCTAGAGAAAAATAAAATCACAAAAAAAACTGAATTCGGAGGAAAATTTATTGGGAAAGTCCCTTATCACATGGCAAAATCAAATGAGAAAATACATAACAAACGAATGGACATCAACTGTCAAATTTCTGACTTGGTACAGGCAAAATGTAGAAAATGTTTGATTGAACCTGTTTTTATATCGATAAACCTTTCACTTGTACGACATTTTCAACAAATTCCGTTATATTGAAAAGGCTACAGAAGTCTTTCAGTTTAATCAAAATGTTTATATACCAATGCTCATTTGGAATAACTTAAATTGCATTTCACAAATAGTATTCGGTTTACAAAGCGTGTTTAACATTGTGTAATTCTGATGGTGTTTTCTTAAGTAATGCATTACGGTATTGCATATCGTTTTGCACGTTTATATTTTCATTTATAATTACATTCAACACTTGAATAAGGAGGAAAAAAAAACACTATGTCTGAAAGTTCGACATATGTGTCTTTATACGATACATCTATAAACGTTGATCATTTTTTTTTTCTGTGATAAAATAAATCATTGTTACTTTTGCCAATTGACATGGTAAACGTTGTTATAGGGAAAAACAAAACTAAGTATTTATGATTTATATTTGGTATAATGTTTAAATAATTAAAATTCTGAAAAAAAGGCCGGCATGTAGTTTTGGACAATAAACTGACATCAATATATATTTCCTTCTATATGACTATTGCATTTAGTTCCAATGAAGTTGGGTATGATTGAGCTTTTGATTTTACAATGGATGACAGTACTTTTCGTTTTAATTTTCCTTAGAATTCGGTAGCCACTAACTATTATGTCTATCACTTAATGCTTATTGTTCAAAGCACGTTATGATTTGTTTAGTAATAACTAGCACTTTGTGAACATTATATCTACTGTATACTGTAACAAATGCATGATTTGTAACAGCATCACTGTCAAGTAATAGAATAATTATAATGCACACTTGAAACCATCAAATTTATTGACAATAACGTAAAGTGCTATTTATTTTGTTCATTACTAACAGATTTACTTATTCTGAATATATTTACACAAAGTCAACTTAATGAAAAAATAGTTTGGCTTATACGTAATTTTCAATGCATTTATAAGTATTTGAGTCTGTATGTGTATATCAAAACGTATGACGAATGCAGCATGTAGGGACCACAAAATACTTTTTTTAAATATGTTTTGTGAGTTGTTTAATAATTTAAATAAGCTTTTAACTAGAATATGTATTTGAAGCCCCCTAAAAAAAAACAAAAAAAAACACACTGGTATTACCTTATCTATATATTTGTATTGACAAGATGTCACTTTGATTGATTTCTTTCAGATCCTTTATTAATATTCCAAAGATGAACGACCCAAACTAATACCAATGCAAATAGAAGGTAACAGTCAAGGCCAGCTGTTGCCCGTAATTAATTTAAAACTTAACTTTTCGAAAAGGAGCGAAATAGCCTATCAATATTTCTGCCTATTTTGATCCTTAACTGTTTCACTTCTGTCTTATATGTAATATCAATTCTAAATTATTGATGTTCTCAAGTTAACCTAAGTGTAACATTAAAACATATCTATTATAACAGTTGACCGATATAACAAGTATGTTTTTCATCTCACAAGTGACATATTAAAGCAATTTGGATCTAAGACACAGAGTTGTCGCCTTATCTGTTATTTGACTGACATAACTTGTTATCGATGGTTACATGTTCATTTGGGAAATTACTCAAATATCAGATGAAGCTAAGACACTATGAAACGCTCGGCTGCCGTTTTAAATGATCATTTGATTTCTTAGTCTTGTATGCTATATTTATGCGCACTCTTAATCTATTGATGAGATAAACACATTGATGAACTGCTGTTTCCATCACTTATGTTTATGTAATTTAGCTTGTTAATACTCTATGTTGCTATATTTGTGTTTTGATCTTTTGTTTGTTTCATTAATTTTTCGAGATAACAGTTCCCGATAACACAAACACATGACATCATCATTTCCAACGCAATATAAATCAGAAATAGCGAAGCAGTATTTCAATTTATATGCATCATTTTATGTATAATCATCTTGAGAAAATCTGAAAGCAAGGAACATTTGAGAAAAATTATGAACATTGTGATTGACGAATTATTAACCTATTATGAAATAAGTGTAATTCAAGATAATTATTTTACATTAACCATCTGATTCACTGCTTTACTCACCCAATTTATTTCAAATTGGACATTTAAAGCTGACGGATTTTAAATATGGGGTGTAACTACGTTAAACATAACGTTAATATTAACATTACGTTGTAGGACCTCTGTTGTTATGTTTAATCCAATATGAACATCGTGTTAATACTTATTATGATATAAGTGAAATTCAAGATCAATAACTCTCTGATTCACTAGATAACTCACCCAATTTATTTCAATTTAGCTATTTTTATTTATGCCGTGGAACTAAGTTAAAGATAGCGTTACAGTTTACAATAAACTAAAACTAAGTTGAAGGGCCTTTGTTGCTGGTTCTACATTCTATACTTATAACGGAATTTAATAGTGATTCCTACTTATAAAAGTAAGTATGTTGTATGGATTCTTCTTGTCTAAAAGCTTTTATCAAATCCAATACACTAACACGTTTAATATTTTATTTAATATCAATAATTGATATTGTATTGCAAATTATGCAGAGTGCATCTAAAATGTGTAAATAATCACATTTTATTAAATACAACCTCTAAAACTGATATTTAACGACATAATAAATTATGAAACACCTGGGAAGATCCAGTTCCATTCTATAATCAACGTAATCATTTTAAAAGGTCTTTAGGGTCTTTGTTAAATGTAGCAACTATCGCATTTGACCTAAAAAAAAACAATCTAGAAACAGTCGTTCCTCGAAACTGTATGCAACTATCGGTCATGTCTGTTTGTTATTCAATCAACTGTGAAGTGATCTGTATCGATGATAAACAATTTATGAGAGGATTGTTTAAACAAAATGTGATACAAAAAAATGAGACAATTTTACCAATACAATAAGTTACCTCTGAAATTTGATTATATCTTCGGATTATCGGATTATTAATTGGATTATTTCTTGACATATCTTACAACCTGGATCGATGTTGTTTATCTTTCAATGGAAACATCGAAGTCTTACCTTGTGCAATAAAAGAATGCATATAAAGTATTGATACAAATTCATCAAACGTTAATGTTGGTAGATCTTTCATTTCCAATTCATTTACTTATACATATAGTTTACCAGAATTTATAATGTATCATTCCAGTAACTAGTATTCAATCCATATGGTACACTGAAAGGTACATGTATGTTATTACATTGTCATCTTTGTGTGGCATCCTCTCTTAAAAATTTCTTATCAAAGATACCATGATTATGAGGTATTACGCCGGACGCGCGTTTCGTCTACATAAGACTCACCAGTGACGCCATAAAATAGTTGTAAAATCAAACAAGTACAACATGTACAAAGTTGAAGAGAATTGAGGACCCACAATTAAAAAAAAATATCCAAACACAGGTAGGGTAATATTTGCCGTTGATACAAAAACCCTTAGTATTAAAAAAAAAACACATAGTTTTGAAAAAGAGAAATTTATAAAAATTGATGTCAACACAAATGTCTTATTTAAAATTTAGTATATCAACTGTCATACAATTGAAAGCATGATGTGGCATATATAAGAGAAGTTATCTCAATAATAATAACACCATAACTTTAAAAATATAAACACAGGGACATGGTGAAACTTACATGAATTTTGTTAAATTGTAAAATGGGTAAACTATAATATAAATTGCCAAAGACAATATAAATTGCAACTTGACCAAAAAATAGAAAACAAGATGATGACATTTCAAAAGAGTGATATGGTTATTAAGAGTTATATTCCATTTATTTGTAACAATACAACCAGGTATAAACAAAAGATTTTTCTTAATATTTTCTTTTTGTCTTTTTCTAGCATAAGAAAACCTTTTAACAAGTTAAAGCAGCAGTTCTAGAAGGAGAAACATATCAACCACAAATTGAAGAAAATGTGTCGGTAAGAGACATTGAAATAAAATTGAGAAAGGAAATGGTGAATATGTCAAAGCGACAACCACCCGACCATAGAGCAAACAACAGCCGAAGGCAACCAATGGGTCTTCAATGTAGCGAGAATTCCCGCACCCGTAGGTGTCCTTCAGCTGGCCCCTAAAATATGCATAATGGTACAGTGATAATGGACGTCATACTAAACTCCGAATTATACACAAGAAACTAAAATTTAAAATCATACAAGACTAACAAAGGCCAGAGGCTCCTGACTTGGGACAGGCGCAAAATTGCGGCGGGGTTAAACATGTTTATGAGATCTCAACCCTCCCCCTATACCTCTAGCCAATGTAGAAAAGTAAAACAATAACAATACGCACATTAAAATTCAGTTCAAGAATTGAAACAATTCCAACTAAATATTCTTTGGAAGGCATAGACAATTATGTTGTGTTTGATTTAGAAACAACTGGGTTATCAAGAACCTCTGATATAACACAAATATCAGCATATGATGGGATGAACATGCTAAATCATTATGTGTCTCCACGACAATCTATTTCATCAAAGGCCAGTGATGTTACCGGTATTACTTTCTCTTTTGAGAGAAACCAAATGTATTGCCATGGTGTTCCAGTTGAAAGTGTTTGTATAAGAACAGCCTTACTTCAACTAATTGAAATGATACAGAAAAAATCTCGTCCTGTTCTTGTTGGTCATAACATCCATTCATATGATGTCCCTGTACTGAGAAATTTGTTGCGCGAGTTTAATCTGCTGAGTTCTTTTGATAACCTAATTTATGGATGCATTGACACTTTGAAAATTGCAAAACGTGAAATACCAAAAGCTGATGTTCAAAATTATAAGCAGCAAACATTAGTTCAAAAGTTTCTGGAGATTGTTTATGATGCTCATAATTCTGAGGAGGATGTTAGAAGTTTATACAAACTGTTCCATCTGAAGCTGAAACAGACATGTTCTGGAAAGGATTTATTTCCATTTAATTATTTGTCAATTGTAGAGGGTTTTTCTGGTGTCATTGTTAAAAAGGTTATTTCTAAAGACACTGCAAGGAAACTTTCCTGTACAGGTCTCAGCCTTCATCACCTGGAACTTGCTTACAAAAGAAACAATGACGATGGCGTAAAATCCATCATGCAGGAACATGGTTTGAAAGGGAAAACGGCAAATGTGTTCAAGAAGTTTTTTTCTGAAAAAGAGGAATAGACTGTAAATGTGGTTAAAGACTGAGAAAATTTCATATTTATATGCTATAATTCTGTAGAAAAACTGGTTATGCCTATCTAAAAATCTAATCCTTTGAAACAATCCTTGATAATAGTCGATAATGAATAAATTGAAGTTTTTACTAAATTTTGAGTAACCAAAGAGTACTTACACTTAAAATATATATAAGAATTAGGGATTTGTTATAAAATTGCAGCATCGTTTAATAATTTCTCTGTCTGTAAATCAAGTTTGCCTCGACAGAGTGAAAAAAATTGATACACAACAAGTATAGTATTTTACTGAATAAATATTTTCCATTTTCGTCAATATTGGTGGATAACTTCCTGAAGCCTGAAGGATTATTTCTCATATAGATTTTTATTTTGATTGACAAATTTTTCAACAGATTATTATGAACTTTTATACAAAAGTAGGTGCTATTGTAACAATATAAGTCAACTGAATCTTAATAAAGGGGAGATAACTTTAATTTATCTACATAAACCAACATAATAAGCATTAGGCTAGGCCATAAATCAGACATGAGGGGGACTCATAAGGTTGTATAAAAGTAACAATATTGTAATGTATCAGTTCCAATGCTTTACCATCTTGCCCCATTACCACCGCACCCTTTTTCCACATTTTTTTAAAAGATGTGTTGTAGCATTCCGATCTTAGGGCAAAACAATTGTTTTATATGAAGTTTTAATGAATATGTTTTTTAAAGATTGCAGTTTTCATGAAATTGGACAAACGTTTCAGTGAGTCCCTTGGAAACTGAATCTGCCCCATATTTATTTTTGAGACTAAACACCTTTGCAAGTTTAATCCACATTCTCATTGACATGGATATATATATGTATTGTAAATTGATATTATATTATCATACTTCTTATATGATTTGCATATTAGAGAATACTTTTATATAATTGGTCGAGAGGACCTCCAGTAGTTGTTCATGAAGTTGTTTATTTCTCGATAGAGGACGTTGACCAAACTAAGTCTTCTTTTTGTAATCAATGAGGCGATATTACATGTAACACAATCTGACTCAATGTTAAAACTATTTATTTGCACATGGCGTTAATCTTTAAATTGAATACAAACACAAAAAATTCCTTTGATGATCATAATAAGACTTTTAGTAACAAGGAGTACATATTTTTGTGTGAACCAACAAATAAATTCATGTGCCTGGCCAATTCAATGACACAAATATACTACATGTATTATGCTATGATGGTGATAACGAGTGTGGAAAATTATTATTTTTGGCCAAAATTAAAGAATAAGGATTAAACGCTTTTTTAGAGGAATTTATTGGTTAATAAACTGGACCAAGTCACTCACAAATATATTTTCAGAGAATGCAGTTTTCATGAAATTGGACAAACGTTCTAGTGAGTCCCTTGGAAACTGAATCTGCTCCATATTTATTTTTTGTTTTTGAGAGTATACTTTTTTACAAGTGTCATCCACATTCTCATCCTGGATATGTATTGGAAATTGATGTTATATTATCATAATATTTTGATAATTAATACAGTGGTTTGTTTTATATTATTGAAACATGGTCCATCTAGATAAAAATCAATTGTTGTCTGTAAAATGTCTGCAATTACATTAAAAAATATGATGTGAAATAAAATTTATTTTGCATATATATATATATATATATATTTTGATAAATAAAAAGTCCTTGGTACAGAAAATATAATTTAAAAGTAAAAAACACAAAAAATCACATCATAAATCGAACATTCATATAACAATTCTGTCTGATGAACCGCTGGAGATGCGGTGAAAGCGCTAACAGAAACAATGTTCGATTTATGATGTGATTTTTTGTGTTTTTTACTTTTAAATTATATATATATATATATATATATTTTCTTTTTTTCTACATCATTAAAATCATGAACAGTGATTTATGAGTATGTTGATTTTTACACTTCCAAGACTTTCACAGCAATCATTCAGATCAAACATTACACTATTCATATAAAAAAAGAAAGATGTATGATTACCAATGAGTCAACTCTCCACGAGAGACCAAAATGACACAGAAATTAACAACTATAAGTCACTGTATGGCCTTCAACAATGAGCAAAGTCCAAACAAAATAGTCTATATGTTTAGGTGTATTTAAAAAATAAACATCAACAGTCAATTAAAAGATCTTAGTATTTCCAAGCAGTGACCACTCAACAAAACTACTAAACAAGAGCATGAGAACATCAAAATCATACAATTTAAAATTAAAACATCACGAAACACATAATACACTGTAATGATATATATAAATTAGTAGGACAATCCTTTTCACATGAGGAAAAAAAAAACCAAGGTATGATGAATAGTTATGAATACTTATTTAATGAAAGATTAGTTTTTTCATCAAGGATTATTAACCATCAAAATGATGATTATGCTCATAGGTCAACTGTCAACTTCCTGAATATTCAAAACTGATGCAACCTCCTCTCAGCATAAAGAAGGTTAAATGAAAGGATAAAAAAGTATTACAAAGACATGGAAGCTGCAAAAGCTATGCTCATTAAAGAAACAATCCCACCTTAAGTTACGATATTTAAAAAAAATAGTGAAAATTTTAACATTTTTCATGAAATCTGCATAAAAGGGTGTGTGACAGGGTGTCATTCTACCCCCGTAACTTTTTATTTTCCCTGGAAGCATATCTTTATTTTTTTATAACTTGTAGCATGGATATAAAGTATTTTATATACAAATTTAAAAAAAAGTTCATTGACACAATTTTTTTTTTTTTTACTTTTACAATATTTTTTTGGCAAAATTGTACACAAACCGGTTACAGGCATATTGCAAAAAAGGGAAGCCATTTTGAAAAAAAAAAAAAAAAAAAAAATTCTGTCTAAAATATTTCAAAATATTCATTTATCATAATGTTCTGAGAAAAAGTTAAAAAAAAATTATATATGCCTGTTTTGGCAGGTACCTTTATAGCTTAAACAGGCCAAAAAATGACATTTTTAGGACTGCAAAGGGAGGTAACTTTTTCAAAGAATATTTCTAAAAATAGCCTGGAAACCTATTCTCAAATTTTGATATTTTGTTAGGTACACCCCAATGAACAATATATGGGAAATTTAAGAAAGTTCATTGGCTAGATTTTTTTGGTCTTCAGTGTCCTTCTCTACCTTAATACTCTTTTCTTGGTCTTTATCGTCTTAGAACGAAACATCTTCTGGTTGAAAATTAGAAACACTAAAGGATTACCCAGGCTGTTTACTGGAGCAAATAAATAAAGAATCTGAAACCAAAGCCCATATTCTGCTATTTCATGGTGCATTAAAACAGGTCCTATTGTAATTGGAGCCCAGCAAACAACGTATGCTGTAAAACATATATGTGTGATTTAGTATCATTATTAATTGAACTTGTATTCAAGTAGATGTTGTTCATTAACATATGCATGATATAGGCATTACCCTTTTATAGTAACCAGTACCATTTGCAAAATTGTAAAAGATATGAATAACGCTCAGGATAACATATGGTTGGTTAATATTAAGATTGGTTGCAAAAGATAGATGGTTTGTGTCCCATTAAGTATAAATCACATGTTCTTAAATAACAATAATATTTCAATATATCGTGACTATTGTACGAAAAAATCTGAAAAGAAAAACTCTAATGATGTAAATTTTTGAAACAAAAACATGAATACTTAAAACAATCTGTATGTTTATGAGAGACATCATGGTAATCATACTTTAGATAACCACTTCTCAAAACGGACACTTCCGTTATCAATACTTCAGTCATCAACATACATAATTTTTAGGCGACACTCAGTATTGCAATGGATATAAATGATGTACCTTCTTTATTAGTTTATGAGTTGCCACCTAGATCTATGCAGTATGTAATTAAAAGAGTATACTGAAGCAGTATCATTCTTACCACACACAACAACGCATAACAGTTTGATGGTCCTGATCTTTGCCTTTGAAATGCTTCTATTTCTCACATTTGTATCAGAACCATTATCTGTAATGAATGATCACATGTTTTTAAAACACTTCTGTCTTTTTTTGCGCTTCCCTATTCCCAAGGTTAGCATGCAATCTTATCTAAAACAACTGCTAACATTTTTTATTTAATTTGTAAATTTGAAAAACGCTGCATACAAATTAAAGATGTGATTTCCTTTTTGCATTTATAAGAAATGTTGATAATATATTATTCAATTCGTTGATTGAACACTTTGAAAAATGACGGATTTCGAATGCAAAGTATAATATGCTGTGTGTGAGCGACTTCATTCTAGTATGCATTCTTGAAAGGTATGTATGTTAGCAGTTTTTATTAATGATATTGCGCAACTATATGTTTCCCGATTGTCAGCGATTGTTAAGGTCATTTTGCCCGAGTAAATATTTCCTGTTTTTTTTTAATTCTAACATACTCCATGCGATCATAATGCTAAGACAGCAATACTGATATCAAGGTAAACAACATTTGTTCCATGAACGAGTTGAAACCCCGTTAAAGGTATTGCAGAAAAAAAATCAACAATGTGTAAAAAGTTAAATCACAAAAAATACTGAACACCGTGGAAAATTCAAAACGGAAAGTCCCAATTCAAATGTCAAAATCAAAAGACGCAAATATAGTATTTTACAGTAGTATGGTATCCGTTACTGTTTTGGTCGAAATCATGGTGCAAACTTTCAAGGATGGGTACAACATAATTAAAATAAAGTAGTTGTCTTTTATTAATCGATTTCGAAGGTAAAATTTTAAAGTAATGATCGTGTTTTGTTTTCTAGTTAACTATGCATGTGATGATTTAAAACAGAGACTTAAACCATAGTCTATCAAATCCAATTAAAAAAAGACTATATTGTAGATTAAAACTATTTACCTTTGTCATTGGTTTCACCCCGTAATAATCCATGTCTTTCCCGACCACGTATAGTAAAAATGATGACGATGTAGCATACTGTTATGATTACGATTGGTAGTATAATGATAGTGGTAAGATCTGAGTATAGGAACACCTACAACAAAAAATCAAATTTGATGCATGCTTCTTTATTATCAACTGTGTTTCGTTTTTAACTACATTATTTTTCAAATCTTGCTGTTGTGTTAGTTTGAGTTGTTGTTACGACATGAAATGCATTTCAGTTATTATAGGTCAAATTATTTAAGGAATGAAAAATAACATAAAAAATTTGGTGCACGCTGAATAACGCGCGTAGCGGGTTATTTGACAGTGTGCACCAATTTTGTATGTTATTCCGAATAGACAGAAAAAATATTACGGTCATTTCTAATAATTTAATTCAAAATTCCATTTTAAACCGTAGAAACCACGAAAAAACGTTGATGACGTCACGGTCACATGACTAAATTATGTCTATGGCCTCAGAACAAAATAACGTTAGCCAATCAGAAAACGCGTTACATCAAAATTTAAATTAGTTAGTGTTATTACTTCTCCCACTATATTTATTGTGTAAACATATTTCCATACTCCTACCAACACAATAATGATACTATTTAAACCTACCTGTGTACAATTCTATGATGTAAGTTATTTTGTTTTAGGTTACAATTGTAGCGTTGATATGTTTTGATATTTTTTGCATTCCTGTTTAATTGATATTATACAATGCATTAATATTGTATTATAGATAATGTTGATTCGTTCAGTGTACGTAAACAACTTGTTGCAATTTGTTTAATAAAGTAAGGCCATTTTGATTGATATTTAATAATGTGTCTTTCTATATAAAATGTGATGTAACACTACTGTTCTCAGTTGGCAAATATCTACACCTGCTGAAAGGTTTAAACCTGTTGCATTTGGTTGCACTTATTCTAAATCACAAACCAGTTGTTTATTGGCTGTCGTTTCTTGGTATGGTTAATATGCGTTTCTTGTTTTTGTGTTATTTTTTCTATAGAATATACATTTGGTTTCCCTGTTTGAATTGATTAACATTAGTAATTGTTAGACCCGTCAGAGCTTACCGTTTAGTATGAAGTATGGTTCCGTGTTGAAGGTCGTACTTTTACCTATAATCTTGATAACTGTCTACTATTTCCATAATGTGACTTGCATGAAGAGTTGTCTTAATGGCACTTATACCACATATACGTATTTTTTTGTAAACATAAGTTAATGTATTTCTTGCAATGGAGCTGTCTTGTTTTGAGAAACAAATATTTCTAAAATAAAATTCATATATACCACTAAAAAAAATACCAAACCGCAATTATATTACATCAAGGACATTTCTTACATGACACACAAGTGTTTATATATATTACAGATAACGTAATATCATTTACCAGCTTGATTTTAAATTATCCTTATCATTTTTTTTCTTGTATAACATTAAACAGTTTTAAAAGTTACACAAATTAAAAAAGAAATGAACCGTCCTTGTATTATCTAAAATTTCGAAAGTTACGCAGGTATGGTATTTACAACAGAGACACATACTGTTCTCAGCATTTTCTATTTGTTTTAATAGGAATGAGGTAAGGAAAGGATGGTATTGGAGTTTCCGTAATATGACAGTATGAGGAAGAGAAGCGAAATCATATGAAATAAACAATTTCTCTTTTTTCATATAAATTAGACCGTTGGTTTTCCCGTTTGAATGCTTTTACACTCGTAATGTTTGGAGCTTGTATAGCTTGCTGTTGTGAGCCAAGGAAACGTATTGAAAACTGCACTTTGACCTATAATGGTTTACTTAAGTACATTGATGACTTGAATGGAGTCGTCTCATGCATACCACATCTCCTTATATTTATAAACGCAGTTGTCGGATGTGTTCATACATAAGGCCAAACAGTTACACATAGTTGGTTACATAGCCATACATGAACTTCTTGGTTGCCCCATTTTTAACAATTTGCCTTTCGTCATCTATATAATTTACAATCACGCTTTACTACAAGATGTTGATATTTGAATTGTTTTTTACAAAGGTTAAAATTTACTCCTATGGCTCAAAGTGAGATATGTTGCATGTCCCTCTGTCGTCCTTACCACTCCGATTCTATAATACACGAAACATTGTATTTAAATGTCATCAACTAAAAACGCTAACCAGGGTTTTCGATTCATTCAATATCCCGTTTGTTTTTTTTTTTCTTATGACAGTAATACTGTTAGAAACATAACATGATAATTGTAAGGAAATTTCAATTGACAATTTAAAAAACGGTAAAGACAGATAATTCCGTCTTTCAATATAGTAAATCAAATATTACATACAAGAGAAGGCGCAAAAGCAGATATGTTATCCTCAAACACATTGTCAGTCCTAACTTTGTTTTGAGAGGTAAAATTGTATCGTTCATCTCCTCAACTATCTATATTTAGATAGTATATTACTTCGGAAAAAATCGTATCCAGCCTTTAGCAATTTAGAAAAAAACCTTACTAATCTTGGCGCATCATGCCAGCAGGTAACAACTTCTTCGCTGTATGTACCAAACACTCCGTATGGAATTACAAGGACACATCCAATAACCCATGCTGACAACGTCAGTCCATATCTGTATAGCTTCCCTTTAGAAGCAGTTGCCAAAGGTTTAACAACAACATATGCACGGTCAAGTGACAAAACAACAATTGCATATGTTGACACATAAAAAGGAACCATTGAGAAATACACATAGTAGATATAGCACACAAAGGGATTCCATGGAACATCAAACCAATTGAATAAAGTTTCAGGTAGTACAAAAAATACCCCTACACATAAATCTGAAAAAGAAAAATATAAAAAAGTATTAAAATTTGTCTAGTGTGTCTTAGTGTGCAACTTTTTTTCTTTTTGTGAATTGGTTTTCTGTCATTCAGTTGTGTTTTCTTGTAACAAATTTTGATATACATATATTGTTGTTGGTTGATATTTTGTGACTGTATTAATGTTTACAGGTTCGAATTCAATCATTTTATTAATTTCAATTACAGTGTACCCTTTCGTTACAATCTGGTTTTATATGAGGTTAATTATATTTTATTTATTCTTTCGTGTCTTCTGTCAATTGTTTTGTTCTTACTACAGATATGAGCAGTCCTTACATGTACATACGTTCACTTAAAGCAGTCCTTAGGACAACTCTACAAGTTAACTTGGAAACATTTTAGCAGAACTGTCGGTTAACCTTACCCATAGCAGACCAGACCTCAGGTCTGCTTTTTATGGACTGCTGCAGATCAGGCCTGAGGACAAGTTTGACCAGACCAGACCTGCGAAAAGGTCAGATTAACCAGAGCAGACCTCCGAACAGGTCAGCTTGACCAAACTAGACCTGTGTACAGGTCTACTTGACCAGAACAGACCTGTGAACAGGCCTGATTGACCGGACCAGACTAGACCTTTGGGCAATCTACTTGACCAGACTAGACCTGTGAACAGGTATGCTTGACATGACAAGAACTTGGGACAAATGTGTTATTTTACAGATTTTACTGGTGGTACAATGTAAGTTGATATTTGTTTTCACATAAAAAAAGACAAATATTGTATAATTTTCACTAATCTGAAATAGATACTCATATGACATTCATCAATCACAGCAGTCCTGTTTACAAGTCAACTATGGATCGTGTTCACTTTATGTTTGAGGAACATACCATATCAAAGTTCACTTGGGATCAAGTTAAATTGATCTTAGATGAGCAATGCAGATCGAAGTTAACTTTGGATCATATTTACTTCATTATAGACCAAAGCAAAGTTAACTTTTATAAGTACAGGTCTGATTTGAATTTTGATTGCAGACCTGTTCATCAGTTTAATTGTGTGTAGGACTGCTTGTGCCAAAGTGAACTTCGACCACAGTTAACTTCTGAAACTGAAAAGTTTGAAAAAAAGATAACAAATAGTTTTGGACAAATGTCTGAATAATTAGAAAATTCAACAGTTTAAATAAAATCGTTTTAGAATTTTCTTCGGATACGATCACAATCCAAGACAAAGTCCGCTATACATTTGTTGTTATTATATAACAATTCGTTTAATGCAGCATATTGGGAAAGTTCGTGTGTGCGTAAGGGATAAGCAGAATCTGACTGGTGGTATTGCAATAAATAGTTTATTTCTTAAAACCGAGTAACGATCACATAATAAGATGACGTGTTGCTCATCTTCAATAGACATAGAATTGCACATTTTACCTCCTCGTTGTGCGATTCAATTGTGTCTATAGCGTCCTCGTTCGACTTCTAGTGTGGAAAGCATCACAGTGAATTGCAGATATGTGTGTCCTTGATAAATGCTTTTGTACTTTCCTTTTTTAATTTTCCTCGGAGTTCAGTATTTTTGTGATTTTACTTTTTATTCAATGATATAAGAGAAAATGTATTTTAAATTGCACCAACTATTTGAAGACGATACTCAGGGTCTTTGAGTCATTCAATATCCCGTTTGTTGTTTTTCATATGACAATAATATTGTTAGAAACATGACATACCGGGCCACGTCCACTTGTCTTTTGTCCATCTGATGAGTTAAGCCTTTTTCAACTGATTTTTATAGTTCGTTCTTATGTTGTACAGTTATACCACTGTCCCAGTGTTGGGATCCCGGTAACATGTTTAACCCCCGCCACATTATTTATGTATGTGCCTGTCCCAAGTCAGGAGCCTATAATTCAGTGGTTGTCGTTTGTTTATGTGTTACATATTTGTTTTTCGTTCATTGTTTTTTTTTACATAAATACGACCGTTATTTTTTTCGTTTGAATTGTTTTACAATGTCTTATCGGGGCATTTTATAGTTGACTACGCGGTATGGGCTTTGCTCATGTTGAAGGACGTACGGTGACCTATAGTTGTTAATGTCTGTGTCATTTTGGTCTTTTGTGGATAGTTGTCTCGTTAGCAATCATACCACATCTTCTTTTTTTATATAGTTTTAAGGAAATTTCAATTTGCAATTTAAAAATCGATAACGACGAATCGTTCCGTCTCTCAGTATAGTAAATCATCTAGTACATACCAAACAGCGCGATAAAGTAGATTGTTTATTCTAACAAACATTGTCAGTCCTAGCTTTGTTTCAGAGGAAGAATTATTGCTTACATCACTTGAGCTATCTGCATTTAGATAGTATATTACTTTGGAAAAAATCATATGAACCCTTAAGCAATTTGAAAAAAAAACTTCCTAAACGTGGTGCATCAGGCCAACAGGAAACATCATCTTCACTATATATACCATATACATTTGTTGGTGTTCTATAATAGTTCATTTAATGCAGCATATGGGGGAAGTTCGTGTGTGCGTAGAGGATAAGCAGAATCTGACTGGTGGTATTGCAATAAATAGTTTGTTTCTTAAAACCGAGTAACGATCACATAATGAGATGAAGTGTTGCTCATCTTCAATATACACAAAATTGCACATTTTACCTTCTCGTTGTGCGATTGGATTGTTTCTATAGCGTCCTCGTTCGACTTCTAGTGTGGAAAGCATCACAGTGAAAACTAGCGATTGCATATCTTTGTGTCCTTGATAAATGCTTCTGTACTTACGGCTAGATAAAACATTCGGTTTTTTAATGTGTATATGTCCTCAAATTTGGCATATTGTTTATTTCGTTAAAACACTTTTCTTTGAAGTCTGCTACAAGTTTACTTTTCACAGAGTCTTGGATGAATCTTGTTGAGATACCGGAGTCGTTGTCAGTTAGATGTTAAATATTGCATTGTCCAGCAGCTTTTTTACGCTATGGAACCACGTGTTTCTGTAACCTCTCGACATTTCACTATCCAAAACAAACACTTGTTTGGCAAATTCTTGCAATATCATCTTTAAGATATTATATAGGTATATCATAGCTACTTTCTAAGCATGAGGTAAACACCAGATCTAATTCTTCAACATTTATATTTTTAAATAGTTCTCAATGATTTTTCGTATTGCATACTTGCCATAATCACCTCAGTATTCAATGAATGTATTTCTTGGCAGAAATGATAAAAGGCCATCATATATTAATCAATTGACATCGTATTTGCACTTAAGAAATCTGTTGTATACACTATCCAAATTTTCTGAGATGAAATATTTCATTTATGACTTAACCATAATAGTAATCTATTATTTCTTTCTTTCTTCTGGATAAAAAAGTCAAACCAAATAGGTTTTGATATATCTTGGATGAGCAAATACTTAGATTTATAAAAATAAAAATCTAAACTAAATTGTTGGAAGGATTTGTGATTGTTATTTGAGCGTAATGAACAAATTTGAAAATATTCTTCCGGCTTATTCAACACTCTTGAAAGATAATAATAATGCTTATATGTAGGTACGCATTTTTAGTCTATCAAATCAAGACAGGTTAAAAGCTTTGCCAAATACAGAGTTGTTCTAGATCTAATCAGTTATCAAAGCTACCAGGATTATGATTTAGTACACCAGGCCCGTCTTGCGTCTCCATAAGACTCACCAGTGACACTCATATCAAAATATTTATAAAACCAAACAAGTACAAAGTTGAAGAGTATTGAAGATCCTAAAGTCCAAATGTGGTGCCAAATACGGCTAAGGTAATCTATGCCTGGGATAAGAAAATCCTTAGTTTTTCGAAAAATTCAAACTTTTGTAAAACAGGAAATTTATAAAAATGACCACATTATTGCTATTCATATCAACACCGAAATGTTGACTACTGGGCTGGTGATACCCTCGGGGACGAAACGTCCACAAGCAGTGGAATTGACCCAGTGGTGTAAATAGTTATTATAATATATAGGCTTAAATGTGAAAATTAGTGTTTAGGATAGTTTTTACGTAGAATAAATAATCAATTAAATAGGACTGTCTACACTTAATATGTTTCATATCAATATTAAAGTCCTGACTTACAAATTGGATATATCATCTCGATTTCGTTTAGCAACAGTGGTTTCGAGCTGGTGGCTTTACAACGACTCATCATAGAAAACAGTGGGATCATTCCATAAAAGCCAAACATGTCTCTGAATGATGTTTTCATGTTAAGTGTATCGGTTCTGAATTGTTACATTTTAGATCTATATTAGTCTTACCTGCTATAGCTAGGTTTGTTACGAAAAATCGCATTCTTGATTTAGAATTTCTTAAAATCAGTAGAACCACAACCAAAAGATTAAACAATATTATTCCAAGGAGAATGACCAAGGAAATCCATTTGAGACCCTGTAATAAATTAATTGACAATAATAAATATTGTTTAACTGACTGAGTCATTACACGATTTTCATTATTTTAAGGAAGTTTGCTTGTCAAGTTTTTTGGATTTTTGTCAGATTTTCGAAAGCATTTGGTTTTATCCTTTTGAATGCATTAAAAATAAATTGCCTATTGACCCCTTTTTTTATTTTTATAAATTTTTGACATGTATAATGATAAGCCATCTGTTAAAGTCTTATCAAATTTTCAATATTATTTAAAAGTTTTTGAATTTTCAACTTGTCAATGATAAAGCTATAAAAAGTCAAAAGAGAGTATTTTCCAGCAAAAATGTCAATGCTAATATCTCGAAAACAAGCACATTTACCTATATATTTGTTTCGCTCTTTTGATTCCTTTATTAAGAAAACTTTCTTAAGATTTCCCAAAGATTGCAATATAAATAATGTCAATTTTTGTATAAGAGAAGTAAACATACAATCTCAAATGTTGAAAACAAACAGACAATTCAATGGAAACCCGGAAATGACTCTTATATATTGGCTTTACATGTAGAAAGCAGAACACGGAAATGTGGTTTATACAATTGGAACATAATTTCACTTTAGATGTAACACGTCTTCTGATTGGCTGACAGTGTTTTGTCCATCAGTTCAAAGACATAATTGTGTAAAGCGACCGTGACGTCGCCAACGTTTTTTTTTTATTTTCTCTGTCTTAAAATGGAATTCGAAATATTAGAAAAAAAATTGTGATGCTCACTTTAAAATAACCCGCACCGCGGGTTATTCAGTGTGCACAAACACATTTTTGTATATTATTTCTTCATAGACATAAAACTATTACAGTCATATCATTTCATATCGGTCGTCGTCGTATGGGAAACAAATATTCAGAAATGGTCAAACAACTTCCATTAGAACATCAAGACTCTATCAATGAAATTATAATAAAAAAACTGGAATATGAGAGATAAGTATCCAATATACAGGCTTAACAAATATATTGCTATGAATAACTGGAAATATAAAAAAAGACGCGGTAAGATTGCCAATTGGACAACTCTTCACAATAGATCAAATGACACAGTATTTTACAAGTCTAGCATGTTTAATTCACCGTACGAAGTTTAACGATGATCAAAGCCAAACCGCATTTCCAGCTTTAAAAGGCGCCTGAATGAAATATATAAATCAATTCAAACAAGGATATTAACGGTCTAAATAATGTACAAAAATGTGAACGAAAAAATATATTAAAGACCAAACAGCCTATTCATTTCTACCAGTGATTTTTTCCTTAAAATTTTGTGTGAAGGTATTTCATGATTTGAGGAACAAAATATGATGAAAAAAATCGGGGGTCACCGACTTAGTTTTGTCGCTATAGCAACCTCAGTTTCGTGTTTTCCCGAATATTAACATAATATGTGCTTGTTATATAAACTCTCCAAAAAATACTTTATATCAAGCCTACAAGCATAATTCTTGTTTCACGTTAAACAGTAGATTTGTATCTATCAAATACAGGTTCAAGAGTTTTAGACTCGTATTGTTTTGATCTTTAAAAATATGATTTATTTCATTCCCGCCAAAAATAAAACGTAAAAATGAAAAACGTTTCCAGTATTAAAAAATATCTACCAGTGATTTCTTCATAATAATTTCAAGAAGGAAAGTGCCATGTGTACTCTTCAAAATAAAGCAATAAAAAGCGTATGTCACCGACCTTTCAAAAAAGTTATAAGTAATTTTCATGTTTTTTTCTCGTTCATTTTGAAGTAAAGAGTTGTCTTTCTTCAGAACATTGCATCTGACGTCATAGTACAAACTTTCCTTGCTGGCGCACTATTTGAAGAAAAAAAATCGCAATTAATTGGACGTTTAAAACCTACATTTAAATTTCCAAGAATGACAACTATATTCACCTACTTTATTATCCGGTAATACAAGAGATTAAATGCATGTGTCAGTATCAGATCTTACGATGTTGCCGCACAATATTAACCTTCAGAAACACCATCCGTCGGAATGGAAAATTGTTTAAAATAACCTTTCACGCCGCTTAATTTGTTAGGAAAGCATGTCTTTGTCCTCTGTCCTACATAAGCAAAATGATTGAAAATAAAAAAAGAAATGAAAGATGGCACTGGTTAACTTACAGAGTATTTGACTATACCAGACTAGATGTGCTTGTTTCTTTTTCGCGTCAATTTCAGAAGATTGCCGTAACGAACTCATTCGGTACTGTTGAAAGACGGACATCCAATAGCATGGACGGAGTTCTTTTTACCATTATTTTTGCCGACCTAGGACGAACGTTTAGAAATTATTGCATCGAGTTTGTGAATTTATTATTTTAGAATAATTAAGATATTAGGAAATAAAAATTATAGGTATAATATATGAATGACATTTTTGATTCCAAAACGTTATACATCTATCTTAAAATACAATCCTTTTATTACTACCTCATGTATTTTCAATAAACGAGACAGTAAATATAAATTACAAAAAGTTTTTGATTCAAAAATTAATTTAGAAATAATTTTCCGTTGAAAACTACAAAGTAAGATTTCTCCAACAGGATAAAATATAATAAATCTGAATTGCTCATTTTGGAAATTAAAACAAAGAAAAGGTTGTTGCCGGCATTGAAAATCGAAATTTGTTTTCAATCTTTCCGGTCACAGTTGTAGCTAAATGAAAGGGAGCGATTTTATTTAAGATATTATTCTTGGAGCAATTGTTTTTGTCATAAGTTAAACTTACAACAATTTAGTTTTAAACACCGAAAATTTTGATTTTAATTCACATTCACATTCGCTGAGTATTAGTTTTATTAATACTTTTTGCCTTACAGCTAAATTCCTAGTGCATGTAGGGTGAAACTTTGGTTGGCTTCCTTAATAAATGTTTACTCAAGCTCTGTTATTAAGATTGACATCTTTATATATAGGTATGTAAACCTGTATACATGCTATTTAATTGAATTGGACGTTATCAAAATATAATTATACAGAATATACAAACAAAGCAAGCAGGAAACCAAAGTGTTGATCTACATACATTAGAAAATTAGCTGTAATCTTCAGTGAGATTAGACAATATGTTTATCATTTCTCCTTAAGACAATTTGAAATGAAACAAATGACAAACAAAAATGACCCTTTGTTATCATTTTATTTTATTTTTACTATAAGATTTTGTCAAATAAGCAGTATAAATAAATTTTAACTTCATTGCAAGATCGGATATTATTTTACGAGAATCATCCAGACATCAGTTACATGCACATGTTGCCAGTATGTCAAAACTTTTAGGAATATTTGATTATGGGCCTAACCTTGTGAATACTCATTTTTTTTAATTTTTGAAAAATTGACACTAAAATTAAAAGGATCATTGCATAAGGAACATGTTTACTAAGTTTTAAGTTGATATGACTTCAACTTCGTCAAAAACTACCTTGACAAAAAACTGCAACCAAAAACTTTAACCTGAAGCGGGACAGACGGACGGACGAACGAACGGACGCACAGACCAGAAAACATAATGCCCATAAATCGGGCAAAAAAAACCTTTTACCTTACCGGTACACACAGGATGTTAAAGTAGCGCGACGCATAATAGTTCCTCTTTTCTTGGGAGACGTAGCGTACCTACATTTTGTACGTAGCGTACACCATGTTAGAATCCGTGAAAAACGCGAAATTGGACGTTATAATTTGACGTTTTTTCATTGCTAGAAACAACGTCATAGAGCTTTTATGTCACTACCAAGTTGCGTTAGCTGATGCGCATAAACAATAGGCTGTTTGGTCTTTAAACAGTTACAAATGAAAACCGCTGAATTACAGACTATGATGAATGAAAATTATGACTTATTGTATTAGTTGCATGAGGCTAACAATTACTTGCTCAAATATAAATATAATGGATTACCTGAGATTCGAGTGTGTCCGTTGTCGCTGTTTCACTCCCAGCGTTACTCCTATTAATTTGAATTGTCATGTTACTTAAAAACGCCATTCATTCCTTGATTCAAGTGAGCCTATAAATGAAAAAGAAACAAATTTGCAAAAACAATTATGTAATGTAGAAACAATTGTAATTAGAAGCACAGAAGTTTAAACCTCTGATGAATCGTAATGTATACATTAATGTTCTTGTTTCCGATAATTATCAAGTCTTCGTATATTAAAGTAACAGTTGCGTTGCACTTTTATACATCAATGAGCCCAGATTATGTAACTTATTGCATATCGGCTGAGACAAGAATCAAGATATATCAGATGATGTTCATGACGACTTTATAAAACTGAGAAGAAATACGTAAAGAAGACGATAACATTGTATATTTTTTGAGAATTTTTTTTTTTATTAAAACTAGAACAATCATTATAGATGACATTTTCAAAAAGATAAAGTTGAATATTTACAAAGAAGTAGGTTACTCTTTATATGTGAAAATGTTGAGTTTTTCACCTAACCGCTGTTGATATTTTTTTAAATAAAGGTCCGTCAATCTCAAAACAGTATTTCAAGTCAAGTTTTTAGTCTAAGACATGTAAGAGTGGAAATAAATTGCTAGTGATTTTTTAAATTTTTTAACTGGTAAAAATTGTTATTATCTAAAGATTGATGACAATTGCAACTGTGTCAATATTTGGCATATTTGAATGTACAGATTTTTACAAGAACATCCTTGACCAGAATTAGGATGGACTCTATAATAATTTTCCAATCCTTTCAAATTCTATCTAACACGTTAGTACGCTATCACAAAACAATAAGTTGGTGCGTGCTTTACAGAAAATATCTTCAATAATCTTTAACATTTCGGAAACATCAAGAAATTCTAACAATTACAGATTTTGACCTTTAACACGAAACCAATACAGATGCGGTTGACCCTAACATTTATGTTTTTGCTTGTTCGTTTGTAAATGTGAATGTTCGTGTTTTTGGTCTAACAACACTCTTTGTGTACAATTGAAAGCATTAACAACGTTTCAGTAAAATTGATAGAAAATCGTATTTGCCTGGTCAGACTTGTTCATGTTTACATACGATCTAAATAAGGTACCATGTTCCTTTGCAGTATACATACATGTTATACATAGACAATTAGCGGTAGTAAAGTAGGTTTTGTAGTTCTTTATTTACATATAGATTAATCAAGGACATCATTCCATAATCAAGAACCTCTACATACATTGACATAGATTCCAACAGGGACAATTTTAAGATTTTACTTTGTTTTATATAATTTATAGACAAGACTTGTGATATTTTTAACTAAATTTTTATAATATTTTTATTTTCAACAAATCAAAGTGATCTGCTGAATAATTCATGACAGGTGGTTTAGATAAGAGATAACTGCATCAGCATTCAATCAGGAATACCTCTTGAAGTTTTACGTTACTGATCTTTCAAAATAAAGTTTAATATCTGATATTATCGCAAAAAGATAAGACGAAACGTTTTCCTACATTTTACGCGTATTATATATTAATAACGCTTATAAGAAGTTGTACAACTTGTCTCATACCTCTCGAAGTTTCCATACTAATGCAAGGGATAGACCACGATCATTCATCCCCGCAAGAAATCCGATTATCACAAGTATGAAAAAAACGGTAATATTTCCTCCGAGATAAAATGTAATTTGATGTAGCTTGTTCAGCCGTAACTTAATGAATTGCATTGTACATGGTCTTAATCATTTATCGCCTACGCTTCCAGTTAATATACTCCTTAGTGAAAATGATCTTGATCTTTTCGGCAGGGAAATAGACAAATCATATTTCTGATTAAAATAAAAAATAAAATGCTTACTCTATTTACTTGAAAGTATGTATAGTTCAATGATTGTATGTTCATGTTGTTAGCTGTTGGTTGGTATTTATTAGACAATTTATCTTTGTCAGTCAAAAAGTAAACAATTAAAATTACATTGGTTTGTGATTACAAATGAACATCCACCAGACTGAAAGATAATTATGCAACATACGACCTTCAACTGATTAAAAAAAACGACAGGTAATAGATATTCCAAGTTATGAACATGTTAAAGTTATGATATTCTAAAATGAAATCCATTTATGTATTTACGTTGAAAAGGTGCTAAAATTTTGATTCAAAATAGGTTACATACTCGAGATCCTGGCAAAATTCTTACAAGGGTTCTAAATCATGTATACAGTATTGGACTTTCAATAGACGATGCAAAAAGACGATTCTCGTATAGAAGTTGTACCCTCAAAAATGCATTCTTGTTGCGCATAGTTCGTTATGATATTATGCTGTTTTTTGATACTTTCCTCAATTAATTTAAGGTATTTGTTTTAATTCGTTGTAGTTATTAAAGGTAACAGGCTTGTAATTTAAAACGTCAGACACGCGTTTGGTCTACATAAGACTCATCAGTGACGTTCAGATAAAAAGACTGAGGCATGTCGAAATATAGTATTACATTATTTATGTATTTCTCTGTTCTGAGTGTTCTTGCATTAATTTATACGGTATTCCTGTTATGACATGTTGTTATGTTAATGTTATATTTAGCATTGTCGTAAAAGCATGATGTTTTGGCTAGCCTCTAAACCAGGTTCAACTCACTATTTTTTTTTTAAATGTTATGTACCAAGTCAGGAAAAAATGACAGTTGTTATCTTATAGTTCTTTTTTATGTGTTTTGCATTATCAGTGTTTCTGTTGTTTCGTTGTTTTCCTCTTATAGTTGATTGGTTTATCTCGGTTTATTTTGTAACCCTGATTTGTTTTCTCTCAATCTATTTATGACTTTATAACTGCGGTATCCTACTGTTGCCTCTGTGTACGTATTATGCCTGTTTGTTCGTTCTATTCACTCACGGTTGTCAATATAACGGAATTGTATGCGACTTTTATACAAGATGAGAGGATAAGCTAGCTTTCAGACGAGATTTAATGAACCATTTCATACATAAGAAAAAATGCATGTTGCAAGTCAGGAACATGTCAGTTGTTTTGTGTTTTTTTAATTTAGTCTTGAGTTTGGTATTTTTATAACTTCCCTTTTTTTTTAGAAACCTCTAATTGATCTCTCCACGAAAAAATATATCATTCATAAAATGAATCGTTATTGTTTTAACTACAAATATGATACTATATTTTTGTTTTTTAACAAATCAAAGTAATTTTTGGAATAATCTATGACAGGTGATTTTGATAGAGATAACGGTATCAACAGTCAATCAGAAATAAACCATAATGTCTGAAGTTTCGGATCATTTTAAATAATTTGTTATACCTGATATTATCACAAATAGACAACATGAACCTTGTTTGCAACATTTTGTATCGTTTATGAGAAGTTATTCGACTGATGTGATATCACTCATGATTATCATTTCCGTCAATGTGTAAGATGAATATGCTTTTCAAATGTAAAATTGCTTGTTGACTCAGATTTCATGTTGGTTTCATTGATGTCGTAAACTGCTTAGTGCTCTAAACTAAAGCATACGTAAATGCTGAACGTTTTTACAACCCTTACATTTGATGAAATATTCAATTATTACAGACAACACACCACAGTTGAAATTCTTAATCTGGTATGTTGTGTGTAAATTTTTGCATTGTATATCGTTTGTGGGAAAAATCTGTGTTATGTGATACCTTAATACAATATTACTTTTAAAATATATAGACCGATCAAAATAACGACATCACAATTGTACAATTCTAACGTTTTGTTGAATTTTTAAGATTGCGAACATAATTACACATGTTACATGTAATATATAGTTTAATGCAAAATCATCCAGAAGCAAATACATATAAAAATACCTGCACTTTTGTCAAATAAATACAATTTGTACTAACCATTTTTCAACGATATACATCCCTAACAAATTAATTTACGTCCTGTATATGATTTGTTTCTGAAGGATATGTATCCCAACAATGTTTATTATATTGTTAACTTATTAACAATGACAATACGGGTGGTAATATTATTTTAATAAACAGAGTTTTTTTCTAGATATTGAAAATCTTGTCGAATGACTGAAAGATACGTGTTTTCTTTCAATAGATTATTTCCAGTTTCTTTTCATATTATCCCATACAATCAACCACACTTCCTGACATCAAAATGTACTTGTCAATGCATGTTTCATCTAATTATAACCCAATGAAAAATAAGAGTAAAGTATACATTATTTTCGTTTAATATTTTTAATAGTTGCCGTCCCAAAATAAAACATAATCATAGATGCATACATACAAAACACGTCAGCGATATTTTCATTGGTGCAAAAATATTTCATTTGCGTTTCTTCCCTAGTTTTTAAATTCGAATTTAACCATAATATATATCTTTCTAAAGGGTTAATGCCATTTAATATCTGTAAACTACTTCGATCTATACTACCACTCTACGTATAAATATGTTCATAACTCATGTGAATACTTGGGTTCACTTCGTAAAGTTTTACTTAGTTGTGCTTGAACCACCAAATAAAATATTTTGATTGGCTAATTTCGGAGTTTGTGTTCGTGCTAGAAACTATAATGACCACACAGCTGGAAGTAGTAAATGTTCGAACGGACAATAGTTTATATTTCGTAAGGCTATTAACCTTGCGATTGATTCGTGTTTGCGTCGAACACTTAAATTCTATTTACAGGGTTGTGCATACAAAAACCAAACCATAACATTCATTACACTTCGCTTTTAATTGTGCTTTTATGTGTTCCCTCAAGAAATCAGAATATGAAATGTATAAAGAAACTGTAATATTTCCTTTGAGATAATTTAAAATTCTATTTGAATTGTTTGTCGTAAAACAATCAACTGTACGTGGTTGGTCTTAACCAAATATCGCCTACGCTTCTAATGAATACATCCTTTATTGAAAATGATCTGCTACTTTTCAGCATGGGAATAGATTTATCACAATTATGATCAGAAGGTGTTACGTTATATGCTAACTCTCTTCTTTTTTTCTCAAAATATCCACAGCCCATTGATTCCTTGTAACCGTATACTGTATATTCAGTAAACAATTTATCTTGTCAGTCAAAGAGTAAACCACGAAAAGGTGTTTTGATCTGCAAATAAGACCATTTTCCACCAGAGACTTAAAGATAGTTACTTTTACCGTGCTTCCTTCAACTAATTAGTAAAACCCCAGTAAGTAGATGTTCCAAACAATCAAAATGAAAAAAGTCATTAAAATAATCAACATTTTCAAGATTGTGTAAAATGTGTAGGTAATTCGACTACTTGGTACATGTATGTGATAAGGGCTAGACAGAATGTCTCGGTTGATGTTTGTTGTGGATAGGCCTATCCACAAATGGAAGAACTGGAACTTATTTTATGGACCTCGGGTAACTTTCCAACAAGTGAATTTTTGTTCTAAATCTAACATATCTTGGGTGTCTTTGCCTATAATTTAACAGTTTCTAATTTTTTCCTACAAGATATGACTTGGCAATGCCTTATGACCATCTAATCAATAGATGAAGATGTTACTTAATACAATCCTAAATCATTCTTGTTTGATTTTATATTAATCAAAAAAAATTTAAAAGTCAAAATATATGTCATATTGTTATTTATAATAATTCACAATCTTTACACATTTATTTGTGTTATTCTTTTTTCTTTTTACGTTCTTCAAACACAACAATAAAACATTCACGAGTATTAAAAAATGTGTACGTCAACGAAGGTTTTAGTTTAACTTAAAAAGCGTCATGAATTCCGGCTGAAGAGGTTTACTGGTATTAAACTCTAATAAATTGATAAGAGGTTAAATGAAGGTCACAAATAAAAACTGGGGACATCAAAACTTCAAAAAGTTGTTAAGCGGTCATTTGAAGCGTTTACTACTAACCGTCAAATCCGATAAAAAATATTTAAAAAGGAAGAAACAGCAAGATCATCTGATTAACGCAGTGTTGTTTCTTTCCAAGACTGCACACCGTTAATAGCTTATTTTTCTTATCATTGCAAACTGATCTGTAACTTATATTTGCTAACATTAACGTACGTCGGTCTCTGTTGGATATTTCTATGATTTGGTAGCATAACATATCTTATTATTGACGTGTTTCATTTCAGACTGTTTACATAATCCGTAATTAAATTATGATTATAACACTAATATTACTTACGAGTCACGCAATTTACATTTATATGTATGTGGTCTGTCGGGAGATTACATCATAGCGAATAATTGATCAACACGCCATATTATTTTGATTTTCCTGGCATTGTTTATCTACAATTAAACGGAATATAGACCAACACAATGAAAATCCGAGAATAGAGTGGTGTTACAATATAAAGAAAAGATATGAATTAACATAATCAGGGAAAACAGAATGAAGGTCCACCATCTTGATCCCCATATTTGGAGTGTACATTTAGTTCATTCGGCTTTTCTGTAGTATTGACCAGATAATTCTAAAAAATATGATACCTGCGTTTTCTACAAACACCAATCACCTTTCTATATATTATCTATGACTATGAGGAGTTTTCGTTTATAAATTAATGCATTGTAATCACGATGAGCTAGAGAAATAATAGACTTATACATGGTATATCGAAGTATTTTTTTTAACAGTTTCTAGTTTTATAAAGCATGAAATATAAAAAAAAGTTTGTCACCCTGATTTTTTTTTCTTTTCTCAATCAATTGATGACACTTGTATACTTTGCCTTTATTTCAATCTTAAAAAAGGATGAATAATAAACTGAAGGACTACTCATGACTTGTGTAATTTCATAATTGCGAGATTAAATACAAACATAATCGATAGAGTGAATAAAAGATGTTACGATGCTCTATTCAGTGATTGTCTAAAATGGCAGACCAAAAAAAAAATGTTCCGTTTCAATTGTTTCACGTTTTTAACTTCGGTGCATTTTTATTTCCAAAACTAAGGTTAGAAGTTTTATTGTGAAAGCCTACGATCCCAATAATAAATACTTCTTACTACCACTTAATTTTAACTACGGTGGATGATTCTTTCATAGGTACATTAATAATCATACTTCTCCATTTCTTCTCATTTTTTTAATAATAAATAATTCTACAAAGAAGTTAAAACTATACATACTTATCAAATTAGATACTCATAGCTTGATAAAAAGGAAGATATACTGATTTGCCATGTATTTTCTTCCGTCAAAGAACAGTTCAAAATCTAAAAGTTGTTAAACCTACTTGCATTTAAATATTGAAAAGTATATCTACAATGTATTGTATATAGTATATATACTTTCTTTATTAAATAATCGTTTAAATGACATTTGGTGATGATAGATTTTTCACGGAGGTTTGATAAAAAAATACAATCGCAAAACAATAGATATATTGTTTTGGATCACTGATTTTCGTTTTTGTGTTTGCTATATCAAGCATAATGTTTGCAAAAAGTTTGTTTGTTCTTTTTTTTAAGGTTGTCTATATCTTGCCTTTATAGCCTTATGATTGTATGAACCGACTTAAAAATAGCGCTATTACATTTTTATAAATATTAATCTACATTTCTGAATACGCCGGAATTATTTCACTGTACAGTACAGTACAAATTAAACTTTGCTATTACATTAATACATTGAAAAATAGAAGTTATAGACTAAAACAATGGAAATGAGTCAAATAAACTTACAGTAATATTTCTATTATTTATTGCATGAAATTGTATTGCAATTATAATTTGGATCATTGGTAAGACGTCACTCGCCTCTTGCAACTTTATCAATCCTTCAAAATGTAAAAATAAGTAGCAGAATTATTCTGCCACCCCTGTGTTTAATCTACTCTTAAAAACAGTCGCCGATAAAAAAAAATGCTATTTGAAACCATGAACAAAATGCGACTTAATGAATATCATATTCAATATAGAATTGTGATTGCTAATTGAACAAGTATAGACAACAGTTCAGTGCGTTGTTTTCATCCTGTTTCGTTACTTCAGGCATTCCACATCGGTGACGCTCGAATAAAAAAAAATGTTTAAAAGGCCAAATAAAGTACGAAGTTGAAGAGTATGCAGGACCAAAAATTCCTAATTTTTTTGTTTTTTGTTTTGCCAAATACAGCTACGGTAATGTATTTC
Organism: Mytilus edulis; assembly: GCF_963676685.1. Lineage (NCBI taxonomy): Eukaryota > Metazoa > Mollusca > Bivalvia > Mytilida > Mytilidae > Mytilus > Mytilus edulis. The sequence goes on along the minus strand of NC_092357.1, from coordinate 26,656,741 downwards.
TGAGATAGAAAAGCCTTAGTTTTTCTATAACTCAAAGTTATGTCAACAGTTAGTTAATAATTTTGAACACATCAATAATAGTTAATGTAAATACAGAAGTGCTGGCTACTGGGATGGTGACACCAGCAGTAGCATCGATCCAGTGGTTGCAAATAAACTCATCTTAAATACCAGATTTAACATTTTATTTTATATTAGGTTTCAAGTGCTATGACCGCATCTAATGCAAAGAAAGTGTTCTAATAGTTTTCTATGGAACGCCGGAACTGTCTTATAGTGTAAATATTCAATGTGTTCTGTCGCTTTGTCTTTACATCCTATCATTTCTTCTTTATGTTATGTGTAAATGTCTGTATTTCATGACACGGCATCTCTGTGTTATGTCAATTAGTTATTTGTTTGGTCAAACAGTAGTATGATTTGTCATTGCTAAACTTGGTGTGTACAATGGGCATTACATCATGCTTTTATTACTATATATTCTGTGAATACTTCGAAACTTTATGATCAACCACCTTTACATTCTCTCATATTTCATCTATGTTCTGTCTATTCTCATTTTACATAAGTCAGTTAAAAATTGCGCCCTGTCTCAAATGTGATTGTTATGCCGAATGTTCTAAAGGTTTTGTGTTGATACACCTTTGTTCTATGTAAAAGAAGAGGGACGAAAGATACCAAAGGGACGGTCAAACTCATAAATCTAAAACAAACTGACAACGCCATGGCTAAAAATAAAAAAGACAAACAGAAAAACAATAGTACACACGACACAACATAGAAAACTAAAGAATAAACAACACGAACCCCACCAAAAACTAGGGGTGATCTCAGGTGCTCCGGAAGGGTAAGCAGATTCTGCTCCACATGTGGCACCCGTCGTGTTGCTTATGTGATTACAAATCCGGTAAATAGTCTAATTCGGTAGGTCATATTCATGAAAGGGAAGGGGATTGTAGTTACGACGTAAGGAACATATCCGATATCATTTGTGAAACGGTTATTCCATAACGGTCAACCAACTCGTGATGGCGTCCGTAAAATTTACGAAGGGATGATTTCAACTTCACCATTTGGAATTCTTGGTTTAATAACTTCCTTGTGAGCAGCAAACCTCTATCAAGAAAATCATGATAGGAAATGCAAGCACGGGAATATCGTATCAATTGGGAGATATATACCCCGTATGCAGGTGCTGCTGGATTTTTGCTACTTAGAAATGGAAAGTTCACAATTGGAAAGCTGAAATCATCTCTTTTGTCGTAAAGTTTTGTTTTCAACCGACCTTCATTGTCAATTTCTAGATGTAAGTCAAGATATGAAGCCGACTTAACTGTATCTGTAGTATCCTTTATCTCTAGTTCGATTGGATAGATGCGTTCCACATAGTCACCAAATTTTGAATTGTTTAGTGAAAGAACATCATCTATATAGCGGAAAGTAGAGTTAAAGGATATTGCTAACTTCTTATCTTTCTTCCTAAGAAGTTCCTGCATGAAGTCAGCCTCATAATAATAAAGAAACAAGTCGGCGAGTAGAGGGGCACAGTTTGTTCCCATTGGAATGCCGACAGTCTGTTGAAAAACACGTCCTCCGAACGTAACAAATATGTTGTCAATCAAGAAACCTCATGATATTATAGTCTTTTGGCGTTATGTTGTGTTAATACATATGTTTCTCCAGTGAAAAACAAAACACATCATGGTATAGTTCCTATGCGTTTTGTCGAAAAATCGATACTCTCTGTGAGCATTCATTACGTCATGTGCAAATGTCTTTTACATTATGTGCAAACTACTTATACGTTTTGTGCAAACCTCGTTTACCTTATGTGCAAACAGCGTTCCCCTTATGTGCAAACATCGTTTACCCTATGTGCAAACATAGTTTACCTTATGTGCAAACACCTATTGCGTTATGTGCAAAAACCTATTAAGTTATGTATAACAACTACATCATTATGTGCAAACACTATTACGTTATGTGCAAATACCGCTTACATTATGTGCAAACACCGATAACGCTTTGTGCAAATGCCTATTACATTCTGTCTAAACATCTTTTACGTTAGGTGCAAACACCTATTACGTTTTGTCCAAACACCAATTACGTTATGTGCAAACACCTATTACGTTCTGGTAAACGCTTTTATGACACAGATTTAAACAAAACGCATCAGTGATATACATTTTGAAAATTGTAAATTTTAGCTTTCTAAAAAGCTCTGAACTACTTCGCAGTATTCTTTTTCAAGGTAATATCCAATGGATGCTGAATTTGAACTGAAGGTAATATATTTGCATGGGGTTGTTGATTTAGTATTGGAAATGTATTTTTATATATTGATTGATATAAAAATGTTATATAAATATTTAGTGTTTTGTTCTATTTAAAGAGTGTGCGTTAAACATCCATTCTTTTTATATTTTGTTCACTTTACTTGTTGAAAATTAAAATATTTACAAATATATAGACACGATTTTCGAGGTTTGTCTCTCTGGAAGTGTGCCTAGATTGACAAAAGTCATAAAATACAATTAATGCATTTTTGAAAACATTGTACAGGGACATTTTTTAGAAAACAAATCGTGCATATTGCAGATTAGCAATGCAAATAAAGACGTATTAATGATTGATATTTCAATTTTCAATTTCAGTGTGTAATATATGCATAATAAAACGATCATGAATTAATATCATTTGATCTGAAATGTAATACACATAGTTAATTGTCTGGCATTTGATGGCTTAATATCCTTAGAAGAGAACAGTCTGTAATTATTTATCTCATTTAAGTCAATAGTTGTTGCTGAATATCAACCACATCATGAAGCAAACAAACAGAATTTATATGTGACAAGTAATTATTTCAAGATGGCGTGTATATCGCCTGAAACTAAAAGCTCTGCCCTGTAATTCGAAGCAAGAAGAAAGCTACATGTAAAAAACAAAATGCAACCTCATTTCTGTACGGAAAATGTGAACGGAAAATAAGTTGATATAAAAAAGAAGACGTGGTATTATTGCCAATGAGACAACTCTCCACAAGAGACCACAATGACACAGAAATTAACAACTTTATGTCACCGTACGGCCTTCAATAATAAGCAAAGCCCATACCGCATAGTCAACAATAAAAGGCCCCGAAAAAGATTATGTAAACCAATTCAAACGAGAGCACTAACGGCCTTATTTATGTAATGTTCTCTTTCATCTGCACCAAGCGGGTCATTTCATAGGTCGCCATATCTTGCATACATAATCATAACATATGGTTTTGGAAGGCGCCGAATTACATTTACGAATTGTAGACTTTTGACAAGGTCAACACATTATAAATGCGTCTATTCAGATTATATTGACCGAGGACGAAGATATTTTCCCGCCATCTCTCATCTTGTATTTGATTTTTGAATAAGCAGGGAGTTTTGGCAAAAATGAGTCCAGAGCCTCCTCTTAATCAAACTGCTTATAGAACCAACAAACGCAGCTCCATCTTTTTCAAAAATTCTGGTTCCGCCACAGGTCATTCAATGAGAAGACAAAAAGAGAAAAAAAAAATAGGTCCGTGTGTTTTTTATCTAATGATATCTTAATGAACAACTTCTCTATAATTTTACATCGGATGACCGTGAGGGCATTCATGTGTATTGCTGTGGCCTTAATTTCCATTTCGTTACCTTCGTTTTAAGATTGTAACCGACCTATAAACATTATTATAATAAATACGCAGATATTATCGAGTGCAAAATTACATTCCTTATCACTTATTCTTAATTCGTTTCAAATGGATACTCCTAAAAATATATATTTTTTTTAGCATATATTAATGATATGAAAATGTCGTTAAACTCGTTAGAAACATAAATAAAGTAAAAAATCTTTAATATTTATACACACGTATAGAAAAGTGTGTAACCGCATGCGGAAGAATATCTCAAGAACGTTTGAAATCTCCCATGCAGAGTTATCTGTCTTTTCTCCCTCTCTCTGCGTGGGACATTGAATGTTTTGCTGGAAAATTATAATGCCCACTGAAATTCAATCTATCAGAAAAACAGAAGAGTGTCCACCATGCACGTGCACAGCACTATAATTAATATAGTGCAATAGAATGATATACAAATGAATAAAAATTATATATACATGTAACTGTAATTTACAAATATTAAAATAATGTATTACAAACAAAAAAACAGAGTTTACTGATTTGTATCACTTCTACGATGAGGTTGAATTTATCATCCACGCACAGAAAAACAATATATATCAGTACTTTAACGTCACTTTCAGGTAAAGAGATGCGATTTGGTTTTCTGAGACAGTGCTTGTGACCGTCCACACGAACTTGCGGTCATCCGATGTTCAGTACTCCTGTACTTTGATTAACATCTTTAACATATAGATGTTCTCAAAAATTAATAAAACATAACAAAGGTTTTATATTTTTTACAAATGTCTTATTATCTTTATTTTATCTTGATTCATTTTGAGAACTCAATTCGTATCAATGACATACTGCACATTGAAAGATTTTTGAAAACTGGGAGTTAGCTGGCAATTGTTTAAGGTGCTGTAAACGGATGAGCAAGAGGGTTTCGAAATTCCAACAATACAAAACATGACAAGTGAACTTTCTTAATTTATAATCAGTAGCAGGAAAATTACAGAAGAATTTAAGCCTTCCCTGTCGTGTTAAAGTCTGTCACAGTTTTCTTTTCGTTATAGGTGATTTTTTTTTTAAAGAATTTTGACTAAATATGTTACGTCGATTTCAAGGCGAACAAGATTGCATCAATTCAAGATTGTTTCCGCACTTTGAAGATAATTTGGGTTGAATCAATTGAACGTCATGCCTCGCTAGCTCTAAACAAAAAAAGACTGTCTCGCTTTAACAGTAACCGAGAAAAGGGGGACAGATATATCTAAAAATGGCAATATTTAACAGAAACTGTCAAAATATATTTTAGAATGATAACATTTAGATCGAAAAGAGTATATTTGTATGAAATGTTATATTTTTTAAAATAAGATTTCTCAAAATAATGATGTGCAGCAAATCCCTTTTATGAACATTTGGCTAAATTGTGTATTTAGCTATATCGAACCATTCGCGTTCATAACTAAACACATCGAAGCTTATCGTTTATACCGTATATCCCGCAATAATATTCATTGCATTTATGACTCTCCGTTCGGAAAATAGGTTGATGTTTCTAATTTATACGACGATATTCGTTAAAATATTGAACAAAAAGATAAATTCATATCAACAACTGGACTAACTTATTGATTATAAATGTACTTTGTCGGTAAACGTGAAATTTATTTGTACGAGCTTTAGAAACAGGTCGAAAAGCGAGGCTTACCGAATTTTCTCCTGTTTCACAGCGAGATTTAATACATTTTGTATTTCTGACAATGTACATATATTGTTTACAATTTACACCTGGTATTTGAGCATAATTTGTTTAAATCTTAACCATTGTCTTTGATTTTTACAGTTATTGAAACGGAGAAAACCTTAAAATTAACTATTACCCAGACCTCAATATGAACTATTACCCATAAAGAAATATCCATATTACCGATTAATCAACATGGAAGCGGGTAGCAGGAAAATTTATTTGTACATGTACAAACAAAGCAAAACAAAATGTTGTTTACCCGTTATTTGCACACAATAACTAGCTAATTGCAGGATAAAAGTAAATTACTTAACTGTAACGTGTTTTTTTTTAAACTGGTGAAAAATTAAGTAGGATAGAAAAATAAATAGATTAGATTACTATGTGGTATGGGTTTTTTGTTAAAGGCCAAAATAAGATCTATTGTTATTTATTTCTTTGTCATTTGGTCTCTAGTGGAGAATTGTCTCATTGGCATTCGTACCACAGTTTTTTTATAGATAGTCAGTTTTTTTCTGAAATTCAAAGGGAAAATTATGTTATGATGACCATTTTAGCAACGAAATTACTTATATATTCTTATAGACAACAAAATAAACGATATGCATATCACTTATAAAAAAAAATTATAGTAGAAAACAATTACAATTTACTAGAATATGTTTTTTTTTTGTATCCTTCTTGATGACACGATTCATAAAGTTATCGGACCAAATACGGATAAATGAAAGTCATTATCTGGAGTTTCAAGTTGCAGGTTAATTTCGAGTATGGAGAAGTGAAGGTGAAACAAGGCTGATAACCCCTTCATTCAGACAAAAATATGTGTATGCGTCATTTTTGTGGATTGCAGGATATAGTCGAGTGTAATATTTGAAAAAGACGTCTAGTTAAGGACTTTAATGCACCCACCTAACACACGGCTAATTTCTTTTTTAAATGAAAGAATAATGATTTAACTTTGATTTTTGCCCGGTCGTCACAAAATCGTACGGTGCAGTTTTTGTAAAATTGACGTTTATTTCAGAAATAAGTTGAAAATTATAAAATTACGAAATGTTTTTCAAGCAAATGAAATTAGTCGTATCTCTTCTTTTACATTTGTTTTAGACAGAATAATTAAGTGAATTATATTCTTAAAATAATGAAAAACAATATTTTGTAGGAAAATTTTCATAATCCGGACCTTTTCGGATCTGCAATTAATTTTTTATTAAATGCTTTTGCACTCTATCCGTTTTAGAACACACCAAATTACTCATCAGTTATCGTTTTTTCATTCAAGATCAAGACGTTATCTCAACATTTCTTAAAATCACGAATTTCTGTAATTTTATGATGTTAGGTAAAATCACTATAGTTTCAGGAACCCCTTATCTATTTCGTTATCGTTTTTTTACTGAATATATTAGTCGATTTCCGTGAACCTAATAGTGCTATTAGAGTACGATAAATCATTTTTAAACGGTTCTATTTCTATCTTTAACTTCAGTGTAGCTTAAATAGATATAAAATCGTCCGAAATTAAGAACAAATCAAAGTAAAACATATGTTTTGAGTTCTGTAGAATTCACCCCTTTCTAAATAAGGAATTGTATCGGAAAATTGTAGAAAATCTTCCGAGTCGTGTAAAATTTTCACAGTCCAGTTCACAATGAAACCCTTTCTATGCTAAAAAGCATAGAAACTATGTAGTTAAACACTTAAATGAAGATACAGTTGTATTGCCGCAGCGGGAAAAAGATGAAGTTTACAGAGGAATGGTCGATGAATATGAAAAAAATTAAAACATCCCATTTGAAAATACAAAACATCATAAGAGTTGCTATAAATATTCTAAAAGTAAGCACAACCTATCATCTTCTGTTTTGTCTGTACAAAGACTTTGTACTACATGTACCAATTCTACCGACCAGTCTCTTCTCATATATCAACGAGGGCAGTAGATCTACAACTTATTCTGATTTGTCTCGGTTTGTATATATTTTGCAAATATATAAAGCCTATAAGCAAGTTACACAACTTCATAAGGTATCATCTGAGGAGCAAACTCAAGCTGTATTGAGAGTCACTATATATATCTCCTACAATGATCTGATTTACAAAATAACTCATGATAATTTTACTATTAAATCTTTATACCATCGAGCTTGCATCGTTAAATATTTGCTACAAAATTTGAAATCAGAAAGTAAAGAGCTATTTAATTCTGAACATAAAACAGCTTTTACTAACATTTCGACGATTAAAGATGACGTCCCTGTACATTAGGAAGTATTCTGGTTAACAACTTTAATTACTTGATCAGTTAACCGGGCTTAATTTCTGCCAGAGGAACGCCGCCGAGAAAACTACACAACATATTATCAGCTTCAACAAAAACTAAAAATATATGGTCAATTTTTAGTTACATGTATACAGCCTCAACAAGGCCAAGGTACATCTAATATTGTATACAGTAGCTCTATAATTTTAAAATTACCCGTTTAAAATGACTGTCTGTCAAATTTAAAGATCTGAGCAGTGACCGTGAAACTGGTTGCAAGCACTTTAACAACTACTAGTATTTTACGGAAGCAGATAGGTAAAGTTGTAATCCAATCAGACGAATATCCATTATCTAAAAACATTTCACTAGATTATTCAATTGAAATTATGCCAACTGCTTTGAAAACATTTCTGTATTGTCTTTTGGATGATGGCGTATCTGCGGCAGTTAATAAAGCTTACGGTATTCCTATTGACAAAGTTCTTAGATGTATGGCTTTAGTAGAATGTATATTATCTATATATATATTTTTTAACTCTTTTTCATTTAGGTTTATCATTACAAATGCACCGTATTTATGGACACACCTTTGATAACTATTAACAAGTTTGACCGATCAGGAGATTAGAAAAATTAAAAATGGGGCATACATTCTATATGGCATTATTTCTCTTCTGGGGGTGAACATTTTATCCAAGACAATGTCGACATAACTACAGAAACAATAAAAGTTCTCCGTATGACTTTGGTTGGCAAAAAGGCTACATCGGTCCGGTATGACGTCATCCAAGTTCCTACAAGATTTGATCTGTTTACGCATTGGTTTAGGTATAGGGGGAGGGTTGAGATTTCCTAAAAACTGTTAAACCCCGCCGCAATTTTGCGCCTGTCCCAAGTCAGGAGCCTCTGGCCTTTCTTAGTTTTGTATGATTTTTTTATTTTAATTTCTTGAGTATATTTCTAAGCTTAGTATGACGTCTATTATCATTTCAAACTAGTACATTTTTGTTTAGGGGCCAGCTGAAGAACGCCTCTGGGTTTGGGAGTTTCTTGTTGCATTGATGACCCTTGGGTGGTCTTCGGCCGTTGCCTGCTTTTTAAACGGGTTGGTGTCTCTTTGACAAATCTCTCATGACCATTCCCAATTTTTAATTCAATCTGTATATAGTGAATCTTGTGTCCGCTTTGACTAAAACCTCTGCTGTACTGATATATGCCCATGTCAAGGAAGTTGTCTTTGTATTGATATGTTGACCGATAAGAATGATGAGATTACAAGTTAAAATGAAGCTATAATATTCCGATATCGTAATATTCCGACACCTTATTGGTCCAACATCCCATTGGACCGACGTTTCGGTCATTTAGGTTATACGCTAACGGGATTTTAACATAAGAAAGCCAAAATAGAAGGTTCAATATAACGATAACCTTGTCCTCCGTTTGAAGCGGTGAAACAAGATATAAAAAAGTAATACTTAGTGTCAAAGTAGCCGAACGTCATCACTAGCGTAGTTTAAAAAAAGTACAAACTACTTTGTCAAGTGTTGTTTGATTAATTAGATATCTCAAGATACACGGCGGCAGACTAAAGTAAAATCAAACACTATTGACGTACAATGAGTTATCATATTTTCCTTGTGATGTTTTATATTAAAATTGTCAATTTGTTGATATAAATATACTAGAAGCACTTTACTCATTTTAGTAATGTCAGTTAGTACTATTATCATATCTGATTTAGTGATGTAAATGAAATTTCGGTATGATCCAGACTCAACATATTGCACTACAATAATAAAAAAAAATCTGCCCTATGATGGTCTGATCTTGAAGCGGTCGGCAGGCTTTCAAACTAAATGTAACAGGAGACCATACGCTTCCTCAATCTTAATGTACATCTCATCATGGGACTTTTCTGAACAATTAAAAATACGTCATATGTTATATTTTCCCCTTGCTTCAAATATTTTGTTTCGGACTATTTATATCAAATTTGCAGATATTTGTTTGTAAATACGTGCAATCAAATGATATTGAGGTATTATAAGATTTAGATAATGCAAGGGCGACTACAGATACATTTGTGTGACTTAATGGTTGATTTTCAAAGACTCCGAGAGAAAACGTTACGTAACATGCGTTACCGTTAAAATCAACCAAAATATATTAATACTATGATAGAAATATATTTTCCCAACAGTAATACAGCATTCCTATCAAATTGTTTCGTTTTTGCATTTGTTTTGACTCGATTTTTCTACTGGAAGTATTCGTGAATTGAAATTGCACCCATGACCTTTGACCTCGATTTAAAAAAAAATGCACCATAATTTCTTTTGACGACCGGGATATTTAGAAAGTACACATTCTTAGCTTTTCAGTGATATATAATTTAGCCGAGTGTTAGGTAGGTGCATTAAAAATGTAAATTTGGCTCTCATATCACTCGCCTAATAATGCAGTTTTTAACATGAAAAAATTTTGTATTTTTTTTGGAGAAATTGCAGCTTTTTGTTACACCCTTCAACCTGTCTGATCCAAAATCGGATCAAATTTTTCAAACATCCCTGTTAATTAAAATAAAAAATTGTCAGATAAGAGGGGCATATCACCTGACCACTCCTTTTCAGGACACCCACCCGTCTCAACACGCCTTGTCAGGGACGGAGGAAATAATAAGTCTTAGGAAGATTATTCAGAATAATATTCACAACTGTTAAAAGAAATGAACGAAAATAAAATCTTAAACATTTTAAAGGATTCCTTTGCTGCTTGTCACCATCTTATGATGTTTATATATCCTAACTTGTACGATTCGCTCGTGTATATAACAATGTTTTAGATTTTAACGAGAGAAATTTATGTATTACTGATAAATTATTACACCAGGGTTTTCGATATCACAAACTAGTCAAAACATTTACTAAATGTTATCATCGGTATAAAGACATCATTCGTAAATATAGCTCAACATGCAGACTTCTAATACGTTCAGGTATTTCACATTCAATTTTTTATGGTAATATTCTTTATAAAGCACAAAGGTGTCGGTATTCACCTCAGAAACTTACAAAACCTTTGAATAGACTTATTAAGAAGGGATATAATTACGATACTGTTGTCAAGTCATTAAAGATTGCATATTTTGGCGTTAATATTGAGTCACTGATAAGGTCTTTGCATCGGAACTAAACACGTTTATTCTAAAAACAGTTGTTGGCATGACACGGGTTATCTTCTTCTCATATATGTTATGATGGTATGATACTAAACCCCTAACGGGACGGATTGTGCCTGATGTTCATATGATGAAATCATAATCTTTCAGTCAGTTTAATTGAAGTCTGGAGCTGGCATGTCAGTTAACTGCTAGTAGTCTGTTGTTATTTATGTATTATTGTCATTTTGTTTGTTTTCTTTGGTTACATCTTCTGACATCAGACTCGGATTTCTCTTGAACTGAATTCTAATGTGCGTATTGTTATGCGTTTACTTTACTACATTGATTAGAGGTATAGGGGGAGGGTTGAGATCTCACAAACATGTTTAACCCCGCCGCATTTTTGCGCCTGTCCCAAGTCAGGAGTCTCTGGCCTTTGTTAGTCTTGTATTATTTTAATTTTAGTTTCTTGTGTACAATTTGGAAATTAGTATGGCGTTCATTATCACTGGACTAGTATATATTTGTGTAGGGGCCATCTGAAGGACGCCTCCGGGTGCGGGAATTTCTCGCTACATTGAAGACCTGTTGGTGACCCTCTGCTGTTGTTTTTTATTTGGTCGGGTTGTTGTCTCTTTGACACATTCCCCATTTCCATTCTCAATTTTATGCTACATGAATCGTGGGAGACGTCATTACATTTTTAGTATTAATCTGGTACACGTTTCTCGCTAGATGAAAACCCTACTGGGAGGGTAATAACAAATCATCCAGGTTACTTGTGAAGAGTTGTCACATTGGCATTCGTTCCACATCTTCCTTTTTATATCGTATTGTTCCTTTCGGTTGCACCTCTTGAAAACTAAAGTCGTGTCTGTATATTTGTTACAATTTTCAACAAGTAAAGTGAACAAATTTTCAAACCATGGATGCATAACGCACACTCTTAAAGTATAGCAAAATACTTTCCCATCAAACTAGATACATTGTATGTATAAAGCATTTTTACACCAATCAATATAATTAATATCAAAATCCACAGTTTGTTAGGAAGGTCAAACTTTTAATTTTCTTCATTTTCATAATGCATATCATTGATGCGTTTTGTTTTAATCTGTGTCAAAAAAGCATGAACCAGAACATAATAGGTGTTAGCACATAACGTAATAGGTGTTTGGACATAACGTAATAGGTGTTTGCACATAACGTAATAGATGTTTGGACATAATGTAATAGGCATTTACACATAACTTACATGGTGTTTACACATAATGTAAGCGGTATTTGCACATAACGTAATAGTGTTTGCACATAATGATGTAGTTTTTATACATAACTTAATAATATGTATTTGCACATAACGTAATAGGTGTTTGCACATAAGATAAACGATGTTTGCACACAGGGTGAACGATGTTTGTACATAATGTAAAAGGCATTTGCACATGACGTAATAAATGCTCACAGAGAGTATCAATTTTTCGGCAAAACGCATATGAATTATACCATGATGTATTGTGTTTTTCACTGGAGATACATATGTATAAACACAACATAACGCCAAAAGACTATAATATTATGAGATTTACATAGAACAAAGGCGTATAAAAACAAAACCTTTAGAACATTTGACATAATAATAACACTTGAGACAGGACGCAATTATTAACTGACTTACGTAAAAGAAGAATCGACACAGCATAGATAAAATATGAGAGAATGTAAAGGTGGTTGATCATAAAGTTTCAAAGTAATCACAGAATATAAAGTATTTACAGCATAATGTAATGCATATGTTACACAACAAAGTTTAGCAATGCCATATCATACAACTGTTTGACCAAAAAAATTACTAAAAAGTAAAATCACAAAAATACTGAACTTAGAGGAAGATCAATTGGGAAAGTCCATAATCACATGGCAAAATCAAATAACAAATAATTGTTCAAGTCTATTAATTTTAAAAGTATATATACAATTATCTTGATGCCTTCGAAGCTGACACATTTATCAATTAGCTGGGGGACACTTTTGAGACATTGTTATCAAATATGCTTAAACATTTAACACTTTACATTTATATTTGTAGGAAATTGTTCTTACACCAAGTTAAACTTTCTTAATTTGTTTTATTTACGTTTATTTTTCTGTCATTTGATTTTACAATTAAATGATAAATATTCTCTTGAACTTGTGTGCATTTTTCCATTATCCAACAAAACTTTATTTGTAATTTATTAATAAATGTTATCTTTAAATATCACGCATTTTTGCATCATTCTAGATCGACATCCCAAAACCCTGAACAATATACATTCCTGTTTATTTACTATACTTACTAAAGTAGAATCTTCTGAATGAAACGGCAAACTTGGATCTGTAACAGGTTTCAATTCGGTATTCTTCTTTCTGGATTTCTAATTTCTTAAGTATCCATTAATTTTGGAGCTTTGGTAGCACTTATATCTTTGTCCGAATCCGAATAACGAATGCATGCTGTCATATATTCACGTCATTATATATGTTGTTTTATATTATATATAACATTCATAAGTGAATATATTTTGAGAATCAATAGAAGCCTGTTTATAGAGGATTGGTATCGTGACTTGTTATATGAGAACTTTAAGTAACCTCCTTGATGGAATCAAAAGACTATCATATTCAAAGACTGCACAGATTTGTCCTTTTATTCAGACTTTTGAACACGGATTATTTGTATAAGACAGTTATACATATTCATATTTCTTTATTTCGTATAAATCATCTGGATTTCATTCCAGTCAGGACAAAAAATCATCAAACCAGTTTCAAATTTTACATAAATAGAAAAATATATTAAAGAGAGGCAGATAATGCCAAAAGAATTTTTCCATGGGAAATTAAAATTCAAACAATAATCAAAATGCTTGAATTTAGTGAAATAACGCCAGAGTTATTTGCTACAATTATTCAATGTTGTTCAATTATAAAAGACAGTAAAAACCTGCGTATAGATGCTCATTTACATAATTAATCTTAAATTTGTTGATTTTTTCAGATGAATAAATAATAATGTTGTGCTTTTAATCTGTAATAAACACCACTTGTAAAAAGTCAATGACTCTCATACATTTAGAGTTTTTTTTGGGGGGGTACATACAGTATATATTTATGTATGACGTATCTTTTTTATTTCCTAAATGATAAACTTCATTAAGTTTTGTAATTCATGTTTTACAAATGATTTAGTTATTTGTATTTCTTCTAGATTGACACTTTAACAAGTGAAGTCATCAAAATGAAAAGACAGCTGGTAAAAGTGCAAGAAAATCAAAGTAATGTTGAAAAGAAAGTGGATATTTTGATTCAAATGCTACACTCAAAAACAGATGCATCAAAAAAAGGAAGCCAAAAGATTAACGTCCCTGCACAAATTGCAGTAAGTAATTATTCATTGTGCATTAAGGAAGGGATAGCTTATATATATATATATACAATCTTTATTTTTATGTAGTGCAACATAACAAATATATATGTTTGCGAAATGAAAATTCAATACTTTTAGCAAATTGTCATTTATTTTTATTTTTCAACGGATTACAAAGCTAAGCGTTGAACATGATTGTTGTCGGCAAAAGATTCGCATAAATATTGCACGCTTATAATTTGTGCATTAATTGTACAAAAACTGGGACATTTTACTAACTTTGAATACATGTTGTTGTGTTTATTAAAACGTAATATTAATGAAGTCGTGAAATTCTATGTTTATATATTTTACTTTTTTGTATAATTTGAGACTTTCTACACATATGCATTTGTTCAGTTCTCAGTTTTTTTTATTTTATGCATGCAATTAAATGCATTCAAATGCATAAGAGCGTATCTTTTCCCTTTCAGCAATCAATACGGTGTGGTTTCCAGCAAGGTATGACTGAAAAGGATTTCATCTGGAAAACAAAGAACGAAGCTGGCAATATCCTTAAGTATGTTTATAATTAAATGATTTTAAAATTCCGTTGAAAATTGAAAAAAAAGCGCATGGTTTATCTACATGCAATTAATCAGTTATGTATGTGTCAACATTTATCAGTAAACAATTCGGTTTTCGGAAATGACTATGGTCGATTATCTGTGATTAACGACATTGAAACAGATTTTTTTTTTAATTAAAACACTAAAGCAAAACATGATCATAAAGCTACTTCCAATCTTTTATCATAACTCTAATTCGAGTTTAAATCTGAACTTTTAAGTCATTTTAAATGAAAAGTTTGCAAGATATATTACGTTTATTTAATTATCATACTTCAAGTCAGATTCAAACAACTTTTCAGCACACATTGATTATTTTACCGACATTTGTTACACTCTTGCTTAAGAAATGATCTCCTTTGTTCAGCTGTAATGTCCAGTAAGATTGATTTTCAAATGATTTTTTTTTTCAGATATAATTCTGCAGAGAATAAAGAGATGTCCGATTTCATCATTGAATTCGTAAAAGGTCAATATCCCGACGAAGTGGAGGGGGTTGTAAGAGGTTTGTAGTACACAAAAATAAATAATTAAAAAAATGGCGAAATTGCAGTTCTGCGGTACTGATAACTTTCAATTATATTTTGAAACGCTGTATAGTTTCCCTATCATAAACAAGTTTTAGTGTTATCGAATCACTTACTAGCAAATGCATAATATCATGTAACTTTAGTAGATTTATTTTCATTTCGATCATATCACATCAAAACAATCTACAATGGACTACCAATTGACACGGTTTAGTCTCAATTCGAGAAAAGCAATCGTTTGTTTAATTATTATTTTGAATTGCATTAAGTAGAAGTTTTGTTTTGTAGAAGGAATAAAGACAAATTTTGAATCGTTCAAAGCAAAGAAACGAAGAGAAGAGACTGGTAAACAAGAAGAACATAACAAGAAAATGACTGTGTACAGCAGATTGAAAAGAGTAAGAACTGTTTTTTTTAATATGGTAAACAATTTGGAAAAAAAACCCGATTCTTGGATTACTTTAATCTGTATTAGTTCCAAAAAAAAGCAGTGGTATATAGATTTCTGATACATCAATTTTCTGCAAACTGCATATACAGTCTATTATAACAGTCAACGGATTTAGAGCGGAGCTTTATTTGTTATTATATACCTATATCACTCTAAATTAACAATGATTAAGGACCCCTTTTAACTTAATTTATTTTCTATTATAAGTTATATGGTTAGCTACTGACCCCCTACGGATCCATAGAGGGTTAGTAAAATACATAGGGGGTGAGGCCGTAACGCTACAATAAAATGTCGACTATTTCTTATGGCGTCAGATATAGGATCGCATGCTAGAATTAAGTTGCATCATTTTGCAGGCGCTTTTGGACAGATATATCATGTTATGGAGGGGTATTTGCAGAAAATACCAGTCAAGGGACTGTAAAATTTCCCGAGCCGCTAGGCGAAATAATTCGGTCCCAAGACTGGTATTTTTCACAAATACCCGAACATAACATGATATATCTGTTTAATTACACCGTATAGATTTGGAATGAAACTCTTTGATTTTTTAAACTTGAAAGCTACAATTCATTAACATGTTTATGCATGATTTTGAGGCTAAGAGGAAATTATCATAAAACTGTGGGAATTATACATGTACTAATACGCGTTAGCTCGCTTTTTTATGTAACGTCATATCCAAGTTTTATTGAGGGAGGATGCTCTAGAGGGTGAAAAAGGAATATTCAAAAATGACAAATACCATGGTATTTCGGACAAATTCACCGTCAGTGATGAAAAACAGGCAAATTCGTTTGAAATGAGGAAAAAATATTAGAATATGCGAAAAATACACTGGCTATCAACCAATCAAAATCTGGCTTTCTTATATTAGGTGTAATTATATACAAACAAAATTAGATTGGTTTTTGCTGGACGTTATTGTTTATAGAAATAACGAAAATAATAATGTCTTTATTGAAGAGAGTTATTAAGGCATATATAGAATCTATTTGTATGTATTCAAAATGATATTAAAGAAATTTTGATTAGAGCTTAATTTTTTTTTTTAGAAATTAAACAACAGAAAAAAGGCATTAAAAGAAAAATCCAGCATGCCAAAAGAACAAAAAGAAACAGTTATGTCAAGTATGGAGATACAGTATATGTCTTCTGAACAAACCGATTCAGAAGACGAAGGGTCGTTTATCGTCAGACCTCTGCCTTGGAGGTCTGACGATTTTGACAAATTAGTCAAAAAACTAGACCAGAAACACGAAAATAAACTTAGCAAGAGAAGCAGACGGCAGAATAATATTCGAAAGGTTGGAGCAGTTTCTTCAAGGAAAAAATTAGAAGTCGTGCCAGGACATGAATGGGTGTTTAGATAGTAAAAGTCATTGATTAAAATGTATATTTTTTTAGGAATGCAGTAATTGCTACATGTAATTGTTATTAATTTTTACATAATTAAATGTCCAAAGCTACAAAAACAAAGAAAAACGCTGGTAATTTTCAATTATTATGTTAACATATTTCAGTCATCACGAAATCAAATGGATGCGAACAATTATACAAAAAATACACCCTCATGTCAGCATACCGTCTTCAACAACAACAAGCGGGTCGTAGGATGATGTTTTGATACAAATAGTTAATTTAAAGTGCTTCTTGAAACAACAATACTGTAGTAATAGGCAAAATTATAAATAACATATCATTGGCAAAACAAAATTATAACCTTTTTGGTTTGAAACCTAACATCACGGACGTTGTTTTTGTTTAATATATGATGTGCTCCTGCGTAAACAAGAAGTTTATTGTATTTGCACACACACAGTATTAAATTGTTTAAGACAAAATGGAAATTCTTCGAAATAGTAAGAAACTTCGGATAAATTAAATTTCAATATTTTTAATGTTTCTTTTGTGCGTGATTATACAATATATGAAAAAACCATGTAGTAGTAATAAAAGTGAATCTGCTATCCTTATGTAAGCAATTATACAATGCATGTAGACAACAGCTGATTTTACATTAAAAATCCTTGTCTTTGTGAAACTCTTCATTGTGTATTTTACTCATTGGTGTCCAAGCAAGAATAATCAAATATAATATTTAAACATATACACATGCACGTACGTGACTAGGGACACATAATATTATGTGATTCGTTATACCAATTGAACAATAAAAGGGAAACAACTCTTGTTAGAATAAGAACAATTTTCGTATCTTTAAAAGAAATGAAGAATTTTTTTAAGTTTAATGAAGGTATGTTTAAAGTGCAGACATAGATAAACAGAATTTTGCTTTAATTGTAACCTTATTTAAACGTTACAAACTCATATAAACGAATGATTTACACTTATTAGTTTACAAGTTATGTCAGTTGAAAAGTGATAAGATGGATATTTTGAATATATATGTGAACATTAAGAGTGAAGAAATTAGCAATTACAAAAAATCAAAATAAATCAAAAGAAGAGAATAAACAACATTCACTTTGGGATATCGGGTGTTGTAATGAAATAAATATAATTACGGTACAGCAGCGGGATAGTTAACATGTTTAACTTAAATTTTTATAAATACGTTCATAATTATTTAGATTCTTATAAAAACATAGTATGATAATTTTCGTATAATTATTATATTTTATAAGAACGGGGTAACCGGTTGCATATAATTGGGTGCTTTTTAAACCCTCCAAATTACGTTGGATTTCATTATTCAGCTCAAACTTTTGTATTCAGAGGGAACTAACTCTTTCTATTAAAACAATTGTTAGTTTAAAATTAGGATCAATTAGGTCATAAAATAGAATCCACCACAACAGGAACATATATATGTTAGATATACTGTTCCCAAACCACAACAATAGGATTATTCAAATATCGTAATATTTATTATATTTAAATGTTATGTTTTATGTATGTTTTATTGTTCCTTAAAACCGCTCAGTATAACAAAAAAATCAAAAACGCACAAACTTAGAGTTGTATAATTCAATATGTATGCAGATATTGTTCTTGTTTTCAAATTATTATAGAAAGGAATGTTAGTTCTTTGATATGTTATGTATTTGTAAATTGAAAATAAAGAATAAATTTAGTTAATACGTTATACAATTGTGTTTTTTTATTCAGAATTTCGCTTTAGTCAGGCAAAGTGAATTCTCCATTACAGACAGCTTGTTTCTCTCACTATAATTATCTCATATTTTGAGGCAATCATGAGTCTTTGATTCGAATTATTGGTTGAGGCAACTTAAAGTGCACAATTATGGCTTCATTTGTAATACTGGCGAATTTTTCCATAAACAAATATGTCATGCATTATGATAGAGTTTGTAAGAACTGTTATTGGTGATATATTGATGAAAACTGTTTTCTGTAGTGCATTTGCAGATCAATTGGCATATATTTAGTGCAACAAACACGAATAATACACATATTTGTTTATAGCATATGGAGTCAAAATGAGTTTCAATTTGAAGTTATAATCTAGTTATATCACACATTAAATCTTTAAACTTGGAGTTGAATCTGATTTCAATTTGCATTAAATGAAAGTTTATTGTTGTATTAAATTTGCAACTCGATGTTTAATCAGAATTAAAACCACAGTAAACAGCTTTCTGTTTGGAATATCTTTGACTTTAATGTGTAGTAAATCATGTTATACATGTATCCTCTACATTAAATTTGAAGTTGTATGTCTATTAAACTTCAATAAATTTGAAAAATACTGGACAGTAAATCAGTTGTCGATTCGTGAACTTACTGCATCCAGTAAACCATTTGTAAACTACTATTAAATATTGCGTTTACTTGACCAATAAACTACCAGGAAAATAATAAACTCGGAACTTACAACTGATTTTCAAGTAGTTTATTGATTCCTTAAACTAATTATTTCATGCAGTGGAAACGCATCAAAAACGAATGGACAAAAACTGTCATATTCCTGACTTGGTACAGGCATTTTCAAATGTAGAAAATGATGGATTAAACCTGGTTCTATAGCGCTACCCTCTCACTTTAATGACAGTCTCATCAATTTCCGATATTTATAATTTTACATAACAAAGAGATGCCGTGTCAGGAAATAAAGGCATCTGCACATAACATAAAGAAGAAATGACAGGACGTAAAGGCAAAGCGACAGCACACATTAAATATTTACACTATAAGACAGTTCCGGCGTTCCATAGTTTTCCTCTTTTTTGACAACTTCGCCTTTCCTCTAACGATATTATACTACAAAGTAACATGCATATGTTGGAGAGTATTTTTGTTATTCTATAACTTAAAAGACTATATTTTCTTATCCATATTTATGATTATCATGATTTATCCTTTATTTCGTTTCTCCTTTCCAGTACCTAAATATTCTCAATTATTGTTAATTAATTCATTCTACGATTTGACCGTGATTCTGCAATGTTTGACCATTTGTCTATAATCTATCAGCCCTATCCAATCAGTCATGAAATACATATGAAAAGAAATACTTACTACCTGCTTTTCATACAGTTATATATCCTCAAATATTGTTTTAAACATTCACATTAAAAATAATCCACACGACAAATAGTGGTATTGATTATCATTATATGCATCCAAATCATTAAATACTAATAGTGGTAATGTTTGCATGGATGTGTGGATAGAATAATCAAAAAATATCAACACACATGAATCTCCGACACAATTCTTAATACAAGCAACTGTATAAATACTGAAGTTTATTCGTAACGTTTTTATCCTGGGATAAATTATGATTAGAAAAATGATTGAAGCGTCCCGTCTATATAAGTCGGCAACATGATTCAGTAATTCATCGAAGCTAAATTCAAAAGAATTGTTTACCGTAAATATTACTTTAATAGACAACAACAAAGTTGTAACCTCCTTTGGGAATAGTCCATGATATTACACTAAGTTTAAAACATTGAGCTGCTGTTCTATTAGAACATCATTTTAGGTTAATATATAATAAGAATAAAAAACAGGTAATGTTTTTTTGTATGATACAGGTGTAGATGTGTTGAAATAATTGAAACATTGATTTCTTTCAGAGCACTGAATTCTTTTTTCCGAACCCATATTATGTAACTTCACCTTTCATGTAATAAAATCTTAATAATTTAAGTGCATCATTACTTTAATTATAGCATAGTTAAGATTTAAATGTTTATTTATGATAGCATGAATTGATAATTCGCTTTAGAGTTTCATCGGAAAAGCTTTTACATTTTTCAATTTTTTTTTTTATTATAATTATTTGTATCAGAATTACTGTATATGCGCTGAGGCCAAGCATAGAAGTAATAACTTCGTACTTGTTGATAATACTAATATTTAATATATCATGTGTTCATTTAAAACGTAACTTTCTCTAAGGAAACTCAATAAACAGGGTCTTTTTGTTTGTTTTTAATTTTTTGAATCCAACATATATAAAAGAGGAACGAAAAATACAAGAGGGCGGGTCAAACGTATGGATAGAAAATAAACTGACAACGCCAAGGCTAAAAATAAAAAAAGAAACAGACAAATAATAGTACAGAAATCACAACATAAATCACTAAAGACTAAGCAACACGAAATCCACCAAAAACTAGGATTGATCTCAAAAGCTCCGGAAGAGTAAGCAGATCCTACTCCAAATGTGTCACCCGTCGTGTTGCTTATGTTTTTACAAATCCTGTAACAAAGGATACAGTATCTACGACATAAGGAACATAGCCGATATCATCTGTTATTCCAAAAAGGTCAACAAACTCGTGATGGCGTTCGTAAAATGTACGAACGGAATATTTCATTTTCACCATTTAGAACTCTTTCTTTAATAGCAACTTCCTTGTGAGTAACAATTCTATATCAAGAAAGTCATGATAGGAAATAAATGCCCGGGTATATTGTATCAATTAGGAGATGTATACTCCGTATGCAGGCGCTGCATAGACATAGAAAGTTTACAATTGTGAAGCTCTGTTGACAGTCTCATCAAATCCGTTATATTTACAACGATGCGTAAACAAATCATACACAATCAATAAAATAGTCAAAACATGGGTTCATCACTCATTGTCATCACTGTGTATCTTAAAACAAACAATTATTTGCAAAAAACTCAAAAGCATCTATCAAATCAAAAACACATTCATTGAACGCGTGTCTGACGTCGGAAAATTGAATCGTCACATAGGAAGAAATGTTGTCGGTCAATATTTATTCAACAAAATTATAATTTCACATTGGGCGTGGTGGTATACAGGGCTAAAAAATCGAAGTCCTGTTAAAATTAATTTCAAAAATAGTCTATGATTTAAAAATTTTCAGAAGATCTTTAGAAGAATACACATATGGTAAATATCACTACATGAGTAACATAATTGTGTCGTTTGGCGTTTCAAGTATTTTCAAATTTATAATAGAACAATAAAATAATGACATAAAATAGAACATAAAACCACATGAGAAAAAAAAAGAAAAACGTTGTCTTCTGCAATTTACGTATTACTTGTAAACGAAGCAATTAGCAATTGACAAAATTAAACCAGAATAAGAATTAAGCAAACTAATAATTCTCAAAGTGCTTTAAAATGTAAACATCAAAAACTGCTGTCAAGAATATTAAATATTGTATAATATATTTACAAAATGTGTTCTTTCATCTTTAAAATAGCCATTTATAATGTATAATGTAAAACAAAGGTAAAGAAACGCCCGTGGTATTGCATCGCGATTTGATAAACAAACAAATGAATACCACACACGTCTGTATATTTTCACGTCCCCTTTCTTGCATTAGAAACATATCTCTGTAAACGCGTCTACTGTATAAGAGATAATATAATGTCTTTATTAATAAAAATATATTATTTAAGACTGGTTCTCTTCATAGCAACTTACTATTCGCATTTGACTCTTTATTGTTGTCAGACTCAAACAGATAAAGGAAGGAAATCAGTTTATTATAATGTTGTCGTATTAATGCAGTAGATTTCAATATGTACTCCTCTTTGTTCTTTCTATGTTTTATCTCGGTAATCACATTTTGATAGAATTGCAAGAAGAAACAAACGTGTATTTCAAATTCACTGAGTGAAAATAAAAATAAAAAAAACACTTTCCTTAACATAAAGACTAATAATATTAAAACTAATAATTATAAAGAACTTCCGAATATAAAAAGAAATAAATCGCAATTGACAAAACTGGCGTTTTGCTATAAATGTATAAACAATATAGATAGTATTTTGCTCGTGGAGATTTTCTCCTTATAATTTATTATTTATTTCATTCGCATATTCAAACTTATATGAACTAACCATATGATAATACACTTTTTTTTAATTTCAACAATGGAATAAAGGGACAATATAGTGTATTTACGATACAATGATCCCACACGCACGTAATGTAATCTAAAGCAGAGAAAGAAATAACGTACAATGCTGTTCTTTATTTCAACGTAGTACTTGCTGCTGGTATTGGTTCATTGTACGTTGCTTTTTGTACAGAGGCAAATAATCCATGTATAAACAAACCGTAATTGTGAGGCAGTCTGTAATTTTTATCGACTGATTTATCGATCAAACCCTCCCCTAACCTGGAATCGGGGTGTAACAGAACAACAATATATATATATATTGTTCATTTCAAGTAATGTGCATTCCGATCAAACCATTAAGACATATGAGATGCAATCTTGTATTTTATCTCAGAAATTAAAAATTTTCAATTAAAAAGAATGTTATTTTGAATATTTGTAAGAAATATATTAGCATTTGTTAGATCAGACCAAACCAATAATGTTTAATACAAAAAAAATAATATCAAAGCATATGTAGCGATACATTTAATGTTACAGTGACATTCTTGTGATAAAGAGATAACTATTGATATGCCTAAGATCAACTGTGTGAAAATTTAGAGTCATATAGAACAGATGTAAATTCTGTACACGTGTTATCAAAGGCAAACATGCTATGATTAATTGCATACTGTGATTAATTTGTCTTGGTAAATTACTAACGTTCTTCATAACATAAAACATGTTATATCAGCACGTGGTAATAAACAATTATCAGGTCAACTATTTAAAATTTACATTGAAGAGCATCTGTTTACCTTCAAATGTGCAACCACACTTGTTTCGGGGAGGGAGAAGATCCGGGTAACACTTATATTAGTAACGTCAGAATTTAAAAAAGATACCGTGAAAAAAAAAGAACGTATGTATCTTTTTCGCATTTGGTGTAACTGTAAAATCCTGTAAAATAACGGAATAAAAACATAACGAAACGAATTGAAACAAACAAACAGACGAAATTGACTAAAAGAAACGATATGAAGAGAAATAAACGTTAATTTGTACTTAAAAGTTGATGTAAACAATAAACTAGAGGCAGACGGGTTTAATACAAAATTTGAATACTTGAAAACTTTGGTTTTGATCAGTATCAAGTAGAAATAACTTTAACATTCTTACAATCATTGGTTTTGAATTCTCTCGCATTTTTGCTATGCAGGTGCTTACATACAAAACACATATATTGTTACATATTACAGTGCAGTCTTTTAAACTTGGGTAAAATAGAGTTGGAAAAAACATAAATACATTTTACTTCAACATGTTCAAATAGTTTACTGAAAATTCAAACTTTCAAGAGTTCACATATTGTTTTAATATTTCTTGTGTTTTCTTGTTCCTTTACAATCAAATCAAGAATATCTAGTATAACTAAAGGTCCTTAAGGTTTTGTGTTTACCACTACTCGTCGTTACGTGAGCTACAGTTTCCAGGCGTCAAATGTATTTACTCTCGTATTGCAATGTTACATTACAAAACAATGTCTGCCTTCAAGATTTATTAATTAGAATTTAAGAACTCTAGAAATCTATGATTGAATAATGCAGATTCCGCATGTTGTTATATGCCATATACATTCAGTTGTGCACATAATTAGCAATAAAACTGTTAAACCTGCTAACATAATATCCATTGAAGGTATGCAAAGGGTAACCAAACCCGCCTTTTTTGAAAAGAAAAAAAAAAGAAAAACACTTTATCGCCTCGTTATAAACTAATTGCCTTCGGGTTTTTATTGTAGGTCATACATAAGCTGCCAAAAGAATTATTGTCTGTGTGTCAGATACTTCAAATGTAGATAATACAGATTAACTTTTCACATGTTTTCATTCAAATAAATTCCGTATGTCATAACTACAATTGCATCTCCTTTTCCAAAAAAGACGTACCGACGTAGATTTATAACAAAGTTTTTAAAAACCTGTATAGAGCATCAGTGTTAATTGTTTCTCATATTGATCTGTCTTTGGTTGTCTATGTTGTATTGTTTGTACTTTCTTTGTCTGTTGGTGTTTGAAATTCCTTAGCAATGGTATTGTGAGTTTATTTTCGAGTTATGACATTGAATATCCCTATGTATTGCCTCTATCCTCCAGAAAAAGACCCGCCTTCCAATTTTAATGAAGAACTCATATATCTTTGAATAATATTGACATGATGATGTACCTACACTGACATAGTCTTTTTGACAATTCCGGTAATTGACCATGTAATTATATATCCATTTATGTTGTCTTCCTTATGAGGGATTATACCTGTGTGTAATGTAAGCAATCTTTTGGTTTTTCAAATATTTTATTTTCATTAATGTGTTGTTAAGCTAAATACTGTTGTTACCAGATTTTTAATGAAAATTTGGTTAAACCGTTGATACATCATTTTAACTTATCATGCTTTGAATTGGCAAAAGCTTATTTTGTCTGGTATAGAGCCAGTCCACGATTGACAAAGACAAGTTATAAGTATATAAGTGTGTAGTAACAGAATCAAAACAGTAATTGTCACATGCACTATTTAAATCACTCATTCGTCGTTTTGCAAGTATTACAAAAAATAGTAAAATCATCTTTAGAGAAAAACACACTTCCAGTAAAACGTGTGAGCTAACACCGAAATTCACAGAGCTTCGTGTACTTTATTCTCAACAGAAAAGTGTTTTCTGAGAAATTTTGTTTTGTTGTATGTCTATCAGTAAAATTCTACTTGCTGCTGTTATTTAATTTGACTGTTGCTACGTTGGCATTTTTGTACAATGGTATGCTATTCTCAGACTAAGATTCCAATTCATCAAAGCATTGGTGACTGCTTTAAATACTGTCCATTTGATTTAAAAAATGTAATCAATATAATTTGTATATTGTTCTTAAAAGGTGTGAGTAATGTGTAATTGTTCTTGTCTGAGACTATGATACACATATGGCTAAACATAATTGTTGATATTTCTGATTTTTGTATTTTAGAGACACTAGAAACGTAAAGTTTATCATGTTAATCTAACGAAATTACAAATGTTCAGATGATATACTGCTTGGTCCTATATGTACTTCATCAATGCATACTTTTGACTTTATAAAGTCAGTTTGTGTGTCCATTCGTTCGTCCAACCAATAACAGCAAAAACAAAAACACAGCATAACGTTATGTGTGTTACTAAAATATTTATTCAATAGCATCATACAATTTTTGCACTTTAACATTTGTATCCTTCTAAGTAATACAATTGTCTTTGTAAGAGTTATCTCCCAATTCACAGTTAATCATGTGTGTGCATCTTCTCCGTGAAAAAATAGCTATTCATTTTTTCTGAACTAAGATTTGTTTAGCTAGTTAAGATCATAGCGATTCATGAAATTTTAGAGTTATCTACACGTACCTTTACCAAATAAGTTTTTGCCCTGGAAGTTTCTAAACATAAGGTTACTTCTTTATTACTTTAGCTTTGTTCACTATAAAGCCATATGATTATTTTATAAAACGCTGGTTGATATATGAACTTCAAAAATGACAACCGGAATTGCCCTTGTGAAAACTGGAAGTAGTCGTTGTTTACATTTTTTTAAATAGAAAATTATTCCGAATTCCTATATGTTTTACCTTAAATACATACTCTTATCAGTTGAGGTAGATTCGTTGCATCGCCCAATTTTATATTGTGCAATCGCAGTACAACATCGGTCTAGTTATTTGCTCAAATATGCAAATTTGGATACAGATTTGAAAATTATTAGTTAAACTGATTATTAATGTTATAGAATATCGCCTTTATAAATATTAGATATACAGCAAATGTTTATGTAACACATAATCTTCTGTTTAAAGACCATCTGTTCATCATCACAGTTTTAAAAGATTTATACAAAAGAAATAAGATACACTCTTCTTTTTTTTCTAATACGAAACATATCTGGTGCTGGTCTCCAGATCAGAACGAAATTAGACTACTTTAATGTTAAGGTGTTCTTATGAAACGGGATGTATAAAAAGTTATAAAACAAATATATTACTTTAGTTAAAGTTCATTTAATTGTAATTTGTCTTTAACAAGGCTTTTAAACAAACCAACACAATAGTTCTCAATAACACATGTATGTTATTTTTTTCTGTAATAACCCTATAGAGTGATATCCCTGACTGACATACTATTTTCTTATTATCTAAAAAGTTTCATGAAATTCTGTTGTGTGGTTTCAGAGGAGTTGCAATGACTAACTGTGGCAGTAGTATTTTGAGGTAAATGAGTTCAAAGTGGCATAACTCCTAGAAAAAAGTGTAAATTATAATGTCCTCTCTATATGCACATGTACATATTATGTCCTTATTATCTAAAAATGTTCATGAAATTTTGTCAAACTTAATGATACGACAGGGGCATGAAAATTTAAGAATGAAACTTATATGTTTGGTTTTATTCATATAACAGTATAATAGACAATTAAAGACTGTTTAGTACTTTTCTTTAAAATCTTAAAATACTTCCAGGATTAAGATAATTGTCCCCATATTAAAGTTATTTGTTTTAAAACTCTCTATATTTTGTCTATTCAGCATATAATCACAAGGATTATATTTTCTTACATTTATCTAAATGAATATTTCATACTCTGAATTAAAACAGACTTGCAAGATTTATAATAAATCTCAGATATAGAAAATTAACTGACAATGCCAAGGCTAAAAATCAAAAAGACAAACAGACAAACAGACACACAGTAGTACACATGATAAAACAGTGTTAAATTTTACGGTCTCATCGACCTTAAAAATGCTCTCGTCTCACTATGATGTAAATCAAATAAAGTAAAACCTTCTTTTTTTTTTAATTTATTTTAGCACATTATTGTCAATCTAAAGCAGAAAAGGAACGATATATTGTCCTATAACACCATTTACTACAATAAGTAGGAAATGCAATCCTCAATCTATCATTGGAATCAAATAGTAGTTAAAATACGGATGAAACGTTGATACAAATGATTTATACAAATATTTATAATGAATTAACATCTATCATATATAAATGTTGAATGCTCTTGTTGCATTTGATCACAAAAAAATAAAATCAAGAGCATTGGAACGACGATTTGTTTTTATATTTTTCATCTTTTATTTCAAGGTCACGATAGAGCAATAACCTATTAACTATTTATGAGATCAAGGCGTGTACAGCACTTAGTACCGGTTTGAATTTTTTGAGAATCTTCGTTTTATTTGTCAAATTCCTGAGAGTTTGTGTTTGCTAGACATTGTCCCAAATCATAACAGTTTAATCATAAGTTATATTTCATTCGGAGATTCGTGTGTACATGCGACATCTAATATTGTAGCATTCAAATATTTTTACTTCTTTCTAAAGTAGGAACGATTAAGAGCTAGGCCAATCGAATAGACATAAGTTTGTGTGTTACTAATACTGTATGTTTTATTAAAAAGGATTGTGGATAGTTTAGGTGCGCTTCTTTTGATGGTTTGTTTTTATGGGGATAGGATGTACGGATATCACATTGTTGCCTTAACATTGACGTATACCAACACCTCCTTTAATTCATACTTCAGATCTTGTTAATCAAGTATATTTTTTATAAAGTGGGTACATTTTGAATTT
Source organism: Mytilus edulis (assembly GCF_963676685.1). Taxonomy (NCBI): domain Eukaryota; kingdom Metazoa; phylum Mollusca; class Bivalvia; order Mytilida; family Mytilidae; genus Mytilus; species Mytilus edulis. The sequence goes on along the minus strand of NC_092357.1, from coordinate 26,627,929 downwards.
TGCGAAATGCAACTGTTTTCCTATCTCAGAAACATGAGACATGACACATGTAAATCATGATTAACTGTAATATGCTAGTAACTAAGCATAGTTTGTCTGATAGGAGATGAGCAGTTACCTTTTAAATTTGAAATACAGATACATTTCTGTTTGACATATAAAATATAAAATGAAACTGAAACAGATATTAGGTATCAGATGAATTGTTTAAGGATAAAATATATAAGTAAACATTCTATTCAACTTCTTAATCAAGCATTTTCCTGATACTAAAATGAAGAACACGTAAATACCTCTCCATTAAGTATCAACTTGAAAAGTACATATTTTCTTTAGTAAGCAATTCTACTTGAAAGAGCCAATGCTAATTATTTTCAAGAGAAACATGGTGCATGTAAGTTCACAGAAGTTTAAACAAAACTAATTAAAAGATACAGTGTGCATCTTTTAATCAGACAGCAGTCGAAAACTCAAGTATTAACAAAACCCAAGAAACACATTTGTGCTTCCGCAATACACATATAAATCATTAATCTAGCTATCAGCAATTGACAGATGAAATACAAACTACAAATGTTAAATAAGCAGTAATGTATCAAGTATATAAAATGTATACAAACACAACTACCGTCAAGAATAATATTATTAGTTTTGCAATAGGACATGTTACAATGTACCGTGTTACATTTTCAACATTTTATTTTTTTTATTTTATACATTTTCGTACACATGTTACATAGTGTATTGTAACGAAAAAACAAGTGCAATGAAACAAGTGACCTTATCGGAAGTACAAACAAATGAAATAAAAAAAAAAAGGAAAGCGTCTGCATCGTATTGGAAGTCCAGAACGATTACATACTAACAACATGATGCAAGGTCAAAACGTTTCCAGATTCAAGATTTAGAGTAACACCACGTTCCATACCGACAAAGACGCTTTGTGAAATATATGTCCATTGAACCATGAAGGTTATGAATTAAATATAACGTGTTACCAATAAAGGTATTATTTTAAAAATTCAACAAAAACACTTCAGAATAATATTTAATAACTTTATACAATTACAAAATCTGTATCAAGGAATGAAGTAAAATTAGGCAAATACAAGTACAAAGAAAGGAAGCACTGTATCTGAAGTACTAATAAAGGCGCCCAAACTCAACATAGATACAAGGACTAAATTTAGTATATATGCCAGACGGGCGGTTCGTCTGCAAAAGACTCATCAGTGACGCTCGAATCAAAAAAAAGTTAAAAAGGCCAAATAAAGTACGAAGTTGAAGAGCATTGAGGACCAAAACTTCTAAAAGTTTTACTAAATACAGCTAAGGTAATCTATGCCTGAGGTACAAAGCCTTAGTATTTCAAACAATTCAAAAGTTTGTAAACAGAAAATTTAAAAATATAACCATATCAATGACAATTCATGTCAGCACAAAAAGTGCCGACTACTGGGCGTGTGATACCCTCGGGGAAATAAATCTCCACCATCGACCCAGTGGCTCTAAATAACCTTATCATAGATACCAGGACTAAATTCAGTACATACGCCAGACGCACGTTTTGTTTACAAAAGACTCATGAGGGACACTCGATTCCAACAAAGTTTAAAAGGCCAGATAAAGTACGAAGTTAAAAAGCATTGAGGACCAAAATTCCTAACATTTTTGCTAAATACAGCTAAGGTAATCTATGCCTGAGGTAGAAAAGCCTTAGTATTTCAACAAATTCAAAAATTTGTAATGTATGTACCAAGTCATGAATATAACAGTTGTTATCCATTTATTTGATATGTTTGGGCTTTTCATATTGCCTTTGATTATTGACTTTTCTTTATGATTTTTAATCGGAGTTCAGTTTTTTTGGTGATTTGACTTTTAGATGATCTTCTTCCTTTCGACCTAAAAGTACATATCACCTTATTGTATGTTCTATCGACGGCACTTAGCAACAATTTGAACATGTTCAATATTGAACGAATGTTATTCAATTGTTTAAAATATAAAGAGGTTTTTATTAGTTTGATTACTATCAAACTTCCAAAGCATGTTTATGTTATTGCTATTTTCAAACAAAAACATATTTATAGACAAAAATAGGTGTTCGAAAATCATAGTTCGATAACAATCGTTAATGTCATTTTTTTCGATTAAATCTAAAAGATTAGTTCTATTAACTTCATTTTATAAACGGAAAAGGCACTTTGAAGTAAGAGTGTTTATGTTTTAATCAGGCAAAACTTTGTAAGCGTATGGGTATGGGTGGTCGTTTTTTTCTTATTCTAGACTTTGGTGATAATTTGACCCCTTTGTATTGCTTCAAAAATTCTAAATTGAACTTTTTCATTGAAAAACGATAACTTGAATTTAAGTAAATAATTTATCCTATTGAAATTGTAAATGAAAATAACAATAACATTTTTGGTGTATCAAGAGTACTTTAGAGGCTATATTAACATACATAATGATCGCATGAATATAATTATGTTAAGGCAAATCAAGTATGCATACTTAATACATATTACTGACTGCACTACCTTAGTAAATTACAATTGGTACTCCATCAATGGCCATTGGTAAGCCACCTTGTGCTCAATAAAGTTATCATTTTTTTTTCATTTTTAGGTTTTTTTTTTAATTTTTACAAGAAAAACCATCACTGTTTGTGTATTTTTGATATTTTGTATTATAATTAAACCCATTTTTAGTATCATAGTGTGTACAGGGTCAATGAAATCAATATGGGTAGAGATCTAAGTCTCTTTCACTCAACTCATGGGACATACATATACATAAGTTTGTGTAATATAGTAATGCTCGTCTAAAACCATTTACTAACCTGGGAGAGTAGTGAAACAGATCAACATCAGGCCAAACTATACAAATTAATTGAACATGATTTGTCTCATCAGATTGAAGCAAAAGCCAAACACATTTTAACAAAAACACGAAGACACAATCTTCAAACCTACGAGCAGTATCAGTTACTCAAAACAATTCCAAGGCAAATAAAACACATGAAATATGTATCTAAGACTACAAAAGCAATCAGTACAATAACCATTTAAAATGAGTTTAATTTAAAGATTTCATTGACAGAACTTGTGCAATGCAAAATATTGGTATCGATTCGTACTGCCTTCAATGTTTAAGTTGGTTAACTAATAATATTTAATTTTGTTATTTTCATAGTAAAAGAAAGTTTAATAAATTGATACCTTTCATTCGATTATCCATACTATTTGAATTTACTCATCAAACATACAAGGGATTTAAATTTTGTATTTGCGCCAGACGCTCGTTTCGTGTACAAAAGACTCAGTGACAAATAAATAAATAACGTGAATCAAAAAAAGTTAAAGAGTCTATGATATTTAAGTAAGCAAAACCAAACAATATTGCATTATAAAACCGTTACAATTTCAATCAAAATTAATCAAAATATACACTGTGCGTCATTTAACCAGAGAGTAAGTTAATAACTTATATAAAACACAAGGGGGACACATGGTCGTCAGCATTATACTTATTTATCGTAAATCAAATGAAAAACACATGACAGAATGACTATAAATAACAATTAGATATCAGCAATTATTTAAATCATCAATTGACAGTAAAACAAAAAAAAATCAAGCACTGTAAAAAAAAATTGGTTTGGGACTGACACTCGGTAATTTGCAATAGACATATTTATCGTAAATAAAATGAAAAACAAATAACAGCGTGAAAAAAGTTAAAATATAAAACCAACAGTAACATCACAAATCATCACAAACAATCAAATTGAAGAAAAAAAAAACAAGCACTGTCATGAATCTTGATTTATGACGGGCTTATGTTATTCTGCAATAAACAAATTATCTTAAATTAATTGAAAAACAAATGATAGAATAAATACAGATAACAATTAAAAGTTACTCAACATCATCCAGAACTATACAAAAAAAAAACTCCATTAAGGACCGACACTCGAAAGTTTTGCCAAGTCCTATATTTACACGGTTGTTTGTATCAACAAAATAGTAACAGTAAGGATTGCATTTCAAACAATTGAAAAGAAACACATGATCAGATAACATCGATAGAAGTGTCAACAATACAACCACATGTGCTCATTCGAAAACCTCTGCACAGCTTAAATACAAAGGGAACTATGTATTACTTAAAACATTTGATTCTTGTTGGTTACTACAAGCTAATATGATAACACATAGCCAAACCTACAATTTAAGAAATATGACACTGAATCTATAACAACCAACAATCAAGCAAATCTATTTATTGTAATTGCTTTCCAAATGTATATCTTTTTTTAACCAAAACGATGAGAAGTAAAATAAAATAAAATACTATTTACACTGCTTTTGTTTTATACAAAGAGAAAATCATAGACCAATAAGAAATTCATAATAAATTTCAACATTTCAACATGGGAAACCTCTGCAAACTACACAAACCAATGGAGATAATTAAAGCAATACAAAGATATGATGTATGAATGCATGTATTATTTTTTATGCAGTTTGTAGAATTAAATTTTTTCTTTCAGTTTTTAATTGGTATTTTGTACATGCAGTGTATCAAAAAATGTTATTGTATTATTTTACTAACGAACAGATAAAATGATAAAGATTATCACAATCGAATATTGAGTATAACTATAAATTTATCAAAAACGAAAGAGGTGTGTTACTTACAGACCAATTCTTAACATGCAGCTGTTATACATTTGTTATTTTGAAAAAAAGTAATGTGCAGTAACTTCAAAGGTATTTTTCGATTTTACATTTAATCCATAAAATATTAACGCTTTCTGTATCGTTTGATATTAGGCTATGGTTTAATTATATAATTTCGATAAGAATGTTCATGTCATGATGTTATTCAAGTCAGAACCTACTGTTTTCTCAAAATATTCGAGGTTCTGTTTTCCATATTTCAAGATAAAACAGTACTATAAATAAATGGTAGATACTAATTTTATAACTATCTCTAATTTGTTGATCTAATGGACGAAGGTGGATATGCATTGATACTTATATACGTGCTTCCGATAATGTTGAGCTAACATTGACATTTATTGATAGGTATTGGATATACAATAGCTGATGTTCGATTGAAATATGAAATTAACATGTGTTTGTTTGAAATGTCCAACTATGATACCGTCCTGGTGTTAATCCATATCAAATTCGGGATCTCTACTCACATAATAAATTATCAAGATAAAAAGAATACATTTTGTTGAAGTCTGTTATCAGTCAGGGGCATTACTTAAACCAGTAATTTTTTTTAGTTACTTATATAGGTAATTTTTGTGACTAAGTGTAGTTTTCATGAATATTTATATCATTTTATATCATAAAATGAAAAACTCATTAGATTTTAGAGGAGTATAGAGATAAAGGATTACCTTAAAAATAATGACAAAAATATTACCTGAATAAGTTATTTAATACATCTTTGAAAGACTTAGTAATAACACTTATTTTAGGAACATATGTAACTTTTTTGGGTTACAAATTATTAATAACTTCAAGTCTTATTTAATTCACAAGTTTCTATCTATTTATTTCTGTCTACCTTCAAGAGTTTTGAGGAAAACGATATTTTAATAGTCCCAAGAGACCAATCTTTGACCCAAAACAGTCGATAAGAAAGATAAGTGCGTCAGAAAGGCAATTAGTGTTTCAGAAAGATTAGATTTTATATTTCATGGCAAAAATAGCCAGATGACCGTGAAAATTTGTTAAAGCTAGTAAAATCTGTAAAGTTGAACACCTATAAAAATAATATTTAGAAAAGTTACTTATATAAGTAATATTAAAAATAGCCTCGTTTTCAACATTACTGTTTAGGTAATTTTAAATGTTACTTGTTGAAGTAATGCCCCTGACTGGTTATACTATTGTACAAAGCCTATCACTAACGTTAGTAAAAATCAACAGTTTAAATAAAAATAAACTATAAAATGCAGTGCATTTCTTCAAGCTATGATAATCTGGTGCCTACTATAACAAACACACGAATGGCTTTTTCTGCAATGAACGTACCTATCCTAAAAGAAGCATTGAACTTACAGATGACATATTTAATACAAGTTAAGAATAATATCAATTCCGCAAGAACATTAAAATGTAACCGAAAAATAATATATTATCCTTATTGGCAAATGCACTTGGAAAAAAAATACATGGTTTTCCGCAATTCACGTATTCCTTGTAACGAAGCGATAATCAGTTGACAGAGTAACATCAGACTACAAGTAATATTATAGTAATGCATCAAGTGCTTTCAAATGAGAACATAAACACTGCTGTCAAGAATATAAGATAATGTATAAAATATTCACAAAACATCTAAAAAAACAGGCATTAATATGTTAAATGCAATACAAATGTAGATAAACGCCCTTCGTATTACATCGATATTTTATAAACAAACAAATGTAAACAGCATGTACTTTACAATAACGTCTGCACATTTTAACTTTCACTAGTAGCCAGATTTAAGTCTGAAACGGTCATTTTGGTCTGATCAAGTCTTAATCGACTTAATTTACCGCTAGAGAAAAACGTTAAGACCTGTTTAGACACTCAGACTCGGTTAAGATATATTGTGTTCAGTCAGATCAGTCGTGTCAAGATAAATAAGACAGATTCGTCTAGCATCCAAATAAGACTTGATTAGATCACGTTCAGATTAAATAAGACCAAAGGTGAGCAACTTGTTTAGTTGTAGTAAGATCGTGTTCAGTTGTGTTAAGATTTTAAATATTTTGAATAAAACGGGCGACACTTTATCTGTTTTTATCAGGGGTTACTCCCCCTTTATGAATATAATCTCTATATCTTGGATGATATTCTTTTGTGATCTTTTAATATGACTGTATATCTATTTAATTAAATAAAGTATGCAAACTTTAAAAACAATTCATTTATTTCCGATAGAATCTTTAACATTTCATTGGTTATATGAGAAAAGATTAATTGTTGTAACCGGAAAATTTGTCATAAAAACTTTGCAGTCTGACATAAAGTAGTCCTGTATGTATGCATTCCGCCTCTAAAGATATAATGATCAGTATTAAATATATCTCAAAGATGTTCTTAAACATTTTTTGTTTCTAATGTAGAGTAATAGTTCTTATCTATATTTGGTCAATAAACGTATATTTTAAGTATATAATTTACTTTTTATTTTAAAATTGTACACAGATGACAGATGCTTGGTGAACGTTATTTACATTTTAATAAACGGATTATCTAAGCAGTCAACCGAAACGGATGAGCATAAACTACCTAAATAATTACGCATTCGTGTCACTGGACGTATAATGAATGAAGTTCTATGTTTTATCTTTAATATAAGATGTATAAGGTTAAACCGGGTTAAATTATTACATTTACAAATAAAACATTATTTTATATTTTTTTTAATAAATGCAACAATTATATTAGCATATTTTAAAAATTTAATTGACAGTTTATATTGACCATTATATACATATAAAGACCGATGTCGATAACTCATTTGAATTTTTTTTCGCCATTTTCTTTTTAGCACGAATTAAATACAAGAGTAAATCATATCATAGAAAAATACCAAACAACGTTAGTTAAGACACGATTGATAAAATCTAATGTACGGTTTATATTTCTGTTTCGTATCAGATATTTTGAAGCACCAGTGTTACTACTCATTTTGAAAAACAGTGAGACGCTTACATGCTATTTCGGAATTGACCAAAAAGCTATAAAATAACGTAGCGAAATGACCGTATTTATAGATAAGACTTTTGTTTTTTCATTTTTAATTGTTATACACTAGTCATTTTAGGGACCGTTATAGCTTGCTGTTCGATGAGGGCCAAAGCTCCGTGTTGAGGTCGTACTTTTGACCTCTTATTAAATTATACCATGTGACTTGAATGATGGAGAGTTGTTTCATTGACACACATACCACATCTTCTTATTTATATTAACTGGGAGCAGTTTACAACATTTTCATTTAGATAAAAAAAAATATATAAAAATTCAATAAATCAAATGGATTTGTACCATATTGTTACATTCAAAAGTCTTTAATTTTGATTGATAGTATACATTATACGTATTGCATTGCTTCAAAAATAATGTCCAGTGTCAAATATTACACATCGATGGCCACTTAGATTAGTTACTTTATAGAAATTCATTTCCTTGGATGGAAGTACACGCTAGTATTTTGTCCTTTAAAGTTAGTCTGTCTGTTTAATAATTCAGTTTAAGGAGAATTCTTCGTCATTTGCAAATAGACAAAAAAAAAGAAGTAAAAAAAAATTTGCTTACGATTGCATTCAGGCAGAGAGAAATATGTTTTATTTTATTTCAGATGATTTAGAACAGATATAAAAATATTCTTACTCTTTTACAATCTACAAATATAATTTGATAATGTTTTTTATACACACGGTATATAAAATGCTTGTAGTATTCCGTTACTGGTTGTACGTTCATATTTAAATACCTTTCTGTTTAATAAGAAAGTGAGAAAAAAAAACAGTTATTGAAATTCGCCTGAAAAAGAGTAAACGAATAGCGGCTATCTAAATTATTTTTCAAATATCGAATAAACAAATAAATCGGCCACGCTTGCAATTTGTTTTTTACTGACAGATGTCTGCTGGTATTCGATTGGACATCAGTATCAATGTAGGCGTAACAACCTATCATATTTATCCAATCAGCTGTCTTGTATAAGGTAACATGTATTCGATGACATACGGTCCACATAGTTTAGGTTTTTTTAAGTTGATTGCAATAAAAATTATTCATTCACTCTAAAACAAACAATATCCTGCCCAAAAATGACTTACAAGACACTATATTATACTTTAAAAATAACTATATTAAATTACAAATTAAGACAGCGTAAAAATAAAATAATAACATTAATAACAATTACAGTACTATTTAACGGTAGAGCTCTGATTTAACGGGGACTATTATGCTATTAGAATGATAGTCCCAGCAAGTTAACAAATTGATCATCAAAAGGACGGTTGTGTTTATTTACTTGTGCACTCTATTGTGGGACCTCGTGTCATCATGAATGATACATTTTATTGTGTATTTAAATTGATTAAGGAATAACGCAAGATTGCAGAGAAGCAAATTAGAATAACGTATTATAATGAAACCTATATCTAATGTTATTATAACATTGTACATGTCCTCCTAATGATACATCTAATAGTTGCCACTGGACATTAAACAGCTAACTATAAATTCATCCGTCATATTCTCATTTTTGTTATAATGTGAAAATCCAACAACATGATGATATAATAATTATTGCAGATTTCACTAGGGAAATACGTGGGAAATAATTGTAAACAAAACCACTCACTACGGCACAAATTAAAGTCTAGCCTTTTTACATGAAAATACGTTATTTTCATAAATCTATTCTAAATAATTTTAAACAATTTTAAATCAAACGGTATTTTTTCTTATTTGCCATAAAAAAAACAATTATTTGCATTACTTATTTTAAACAGATCGATTGTTTTTCAATGGTCGGTGCCTGTCAGCATTTATAAAACCGTGTTTGCCAGAAAGATAGCTACATAGAACAGAAAAACAACAATGTATTAGAAATACTTAAAGGTCCTACGTGTATATTCTATTTTCTGTTGTAATGTGGTGTAATGCAAAAAAAAAGTTAATTCCTGAATACTGATTTGTACCCATCAAGTTAATAACAGATCTATGGTAGTCTCTTCTTCTTTACTCGCAAAGTATTCGATTAAATCATGTTTTATTAATGAAAATTGCTCATTGCTGGCGAATGTTAAACATTGATCTCTAGGTTTTCAATTGTTTAGTTGTTAGGTTACTGTCTGATCTCGCAGACCTGATATTTTATGGTCATTATTGTTTGCATCCAATTGCACCAATGCATTAAAAAGATATAAACGCGACACCGTATGAGAACTTTAACTGGTCAATGAAAAAGCTATGAAAAATCAAAAGAGAACATTTTCCCGCCAAAATTCCAATGTCTTATATCTCGAAAACAAGCACACGGACCCCTATATTTTTTTTTGCTTTTTTAATTCCTCAATTTATTCCCTATTAGTACATACTAGTTTTATGAAAAGTTATTTATTTAGAAACTGAGCAGCGAACATCCTTAAGTTTAAATCATGCAGTGAATTTTCAAAAATATAGTTTTGAAAAACCGGTTATTTTTGTTGAATACTTTTTCTGTCCCTTTTCTTAAAAATTAGGACCCGTGTCACTGGTAAATATAGAACTAGTCAACTATGAATCACAAACAACAAATTTTTGAATCTTTTATCATTTGTTCTGTTAAATCAAAGACATGACTTGTAGATGTATTCTATTATCCGGGATAAATTATTCACAATGATAAAGACATAAGGGATGATTTAGAAATTGGCATGTTGTGTATACACCTATCTATTGGTGAACACTTATGTTGCCCACTAGCCGTCCTTATGTGATTTTTGTTGTTTGGTCCTACAGTTCCAATATATATTTTTCTTAAGACTTTGCTCACAGGAATGTAATAGAATAGGTTTGGATATACATTTTAAATCCCCAAAATTTTATTTTAAACTATTAATTTTGAAGACGTGAGTTATCTAAACGAAGTCTAAATGGTCACCAAATCACCTGTTTATTGTCTGTTTGGGTTTATTATTTTAAGCATAAAGTTTATAAATCGATTTCTGAACACACATTATACATGTATAGCATTAAGTCAAAGTAAACATTAAACTTATGAATGGCGGAAAAGAAATATCTGAAAACGATAGATGGATGTTGGATGTGTACGGATTGATAGTTTAGTCTTAGTTGCATGATTTTTTTATTAGTTGTTAGTGACTTTGAACTAGGTGTCAGATAACTGCGAATACTCTCAGATTTGTTCATTGTGTCTTTTTGTGTCGGGATGTATAAGTACCGGGCCGCGTCCACTTGTATTTTTGTCCATCTGATGAGTTAAGTCTTTTTCATCTGATTTTTATAGTTCGTTCTTATGTTGTACTGTTATTCCACTGTCCCAGGTTAGGTGGAGGGTGGGAATCCCGCTAACATGTTTAACCCCGCCACATAATTTATGTATGTGCCTGTCCCAAGTCAGGAGCCTGTAATTCAGTGGTTGTCATTTGTTTATGTGTTACATATTTGTTTTTCGTTCATTTTTTTACATAAATAAGGCCGTTAGTTTTCTCGTTTGAATTGTTTTACATTGTTTTATCGGGGCCTTTTATAGCTCACTATGCGGTATGAGCTTTGCTCATTGTTGAAGGCCGTACGGTGACATATAGTTATTAATGTCTGTGTCATTTTGGTCTTTTGTGGATAGTTGTTTCATTGCCAATCATACCACATCTTCTTTTTTATACTATCAGTACACTATTCTATCAACATGTGTTTGGTGTCCATTTTACAATATATTGTTTAATAATTTAGTGTTTTCTTATTCATTCTGACATCTGTGTCCATGGCTGTTAACAAGAAATTGCGAAGACGTTATGCTTATCTGTTCACCTTTAAAAAGGATTTTTCAACAGAATATTATATCTATAAAATTGTTTAATTTTTGTTTTTCTTTGCGAAAACAAAATGGCCCTCAAGCTAAATGTCATCGTCATCGGCATGTATAATAGAAGACGATAAACACTTTAGAATATACACCACCTGCTGGATCTTTTTACCTGGGCACATATCTCGTTACGTAACAAGTATGAATGTAAAATTCTCGATATGGTACATGTATATTCAGCCGAATATACACGGTATCTCTGGACTGGGATATTTAAGATATTTTGATCTGATAATGAAACATGTAAATATATTTGTGCTTTATGTAAAAAAAAAAAAGCATTTAACCATTTTATTTTTAAAACTTCTTTAAAATAAGTTGACTTTGAGCATATATTAGGTGAATATTAGATTAAATTTGGGAAGTCGTGTATATCCCATTTGTCAGGTGAGAAATAAAAAAAAAATATCAGCTGGGTTTAAGAAGTGCAAATATTAACAAATTAAATTTATTTTTTATTTGTGTTCCTCAATAGTGTTTGCTAAATATATGTTTTCTCGAATGCCGAAAAGTGAAGAGTTTTTAATACGTGTAAATCCCGAATTCACACAAACGACGTTTATAAATGGTCTGTTCAAGAGTTTAGTTACACTTTTCAAAATATTTCAGACACGTAAATAATATAGGTTATTAGTGCTAGCTTCACAAAGAAAATATCCACTGACATGCATAATATCTAATGTCATGGGCCACGCATGGACTGTCTTTTTTATAGGGATGCCCATGTGGCACATCAAAGATAAGATTGATTTAACCATTGTACTTTAGAATTGCAACAAATCTTAAATTCTGAAAATCACTTGAATACATTAACCTGTTATCTTGTCGACTTTACAGCTTTTTTCCTAATGCTTGTAGAGTAAAATGTTGTTAGGCTTGCTTGCTCTGTTGGTATAAACATGAATTCAAGCTTTGTTAATAACATTGACATCTTCAAACAATGTAGAGGCACATTTTAATCTGTATATATTATATTTAAATTTCATTGGATATTATCCCAATTACAATTGTAAAATATACAAACTAAGCAATCAAGCTAACAAAAGTCTCGCTTTACATGCATTGGGAAATTAGCTGTAAAACCAACATACAGATAGCCGTTATATCCTGAGAAGAGATCACGATGAAATTTGAAAGTTAAAAAATCTTATAGTTTTCACGGGAACGAATATTTTGTTTAAACGTTGTAGTGATCAGCTCATCAATGACGTAATTTAAAAAATAAGACGACAAGGTCGAAAATAGTCATAGACGTCTTATAGCAAATAAACTCATCAAAGATACCAGGACTAAATTTTGTATATACGCCAGACGCGCGTTTTGTCTACAAAAGACTCATCAGTGACGCTCAAATCCAAAAAAGTTAAAAAGGCCAAATAAAGTACGAAGTTGAAGAGCAGTGAGGACCAAAATTCCTAAAGGATTTGCCAAATACAGCTAAGGTAATCTATGCCTGAGGTAGAAAAGCAATTATAGGCAACAATACGGCCTTCAATAACGAGAAAAACATTGCCATATAGTCGACCGATCATTAAAAGGCCCCGACATAAAAATGTGATTTTTATTAAACAGAGTGAATTCATATAAGCTTACAGAAAAACAAAAAAGTCAGTTATAAATAAAAATACGGATAAACAATTCTTTTTTTTTTCAGCTATCTTATGATCAAAAACAAGCTTCTGTCCTAGTTTAGTAGAAATCCAGGATAGTTTAAGAAAGTTATTAGAGTTTCAAACACTTTAACCACAAAGTGAATATTTGTGGTTTGTGGATCGCTATGTCTCGCTTTTGCAACAAAAGTCGCAGGCTCAACAAAAATGTAATAAACTGTTATACTTTGCGAAACATGTGTATCTTCTATGTCAGTATGTGTTGGTAAACAAACTCTATACATTTTTTTACTATTTTAAAATATCTTTATAAAATATTACTAGAAAACTTAAAAAAGTGAACTTACGGAACAAGCAAACGAAATTAAAAGAAACAAAAATAAGTAGAAAATACACTTTTACATAGAAGTAAAAACTATAGCAGACAGAAAAGCAAAATAGATACGGCAGTAATAACTATACCATAAAAAAACAAGAACAACATAAAATAACATAATATATACATTTTTAATAAGTATACCAGTGTATTCAAAACGGGTCATGGTTGAACGAACATAAATTTCGATAGATTACAATCAACTGAGTGTGTCGCGTGTCGATAGAACATTAAGTAACTTCTAATTACTTAAGATATGATTATAAAACTTGAAATTATTTATTTCTAAAACGTTAACTTAGATATGCAATGTCCTTTGTGTCAATTTTATCATTCCATCAGGTCCTTAGTGCAATTTTTTGTTCTTTGCACTAAAGGGGTCTTTTGCGGTATTTCTACGGACCCCCCAAAAAAGATTTAAAGTCATATGAAACGAGTGAGTGGTGAAAAATAATGTTTTTCCAATTCTTGAACCAATGCATGTATATATCACAAAATAAGTCCTCTGTGCACGATTTTATCATTATTTACGCAAATATATCGTATAATCGTCAATTTTTTTTCTCTCTGTCTGTTATGATTTAACAAATATGGCTGCTCATTAAATGCCGTGTTTTGAAGCCGAAGTTTACCGATTGTCACCTTATAGTAAATAAATAACAAAAAGCATGGGTATTGAGCACGTGCTTAACATGTACAATCAGATAATTGTTTATTTTAATGACAGATTCATGCGTATTGCGATCACCGGATTTTTACGAGGAGGGTTACGCTCAGGTCACTATGCATACGGGAAATATGTCGGCGAATTGCTTCCTGGAAGCAAGCAATTAAAAATAAGTAAACTTCTTCTAAATGTGGACAAATCAAAGAATTTTCCTCAAAAAAAAGTATATGTACAAAAGTTTTATAATGAAAACTATCCATTTAGTTATAAAAAACAGATGCATATTTTTTTTTAATTTGAGGTTTCATATGACTTTAAAGGACAAAACGTTATTATATGGATTGTTTTTTTTCTTCGGAAAATGTTTCTTTTGGCAAATATTTGAAAAAAAAAAATTCAACTTTTACATATTCAATACATTTTAGGTAAACACCTAGAGTTACAAATATACGACCATACATTTTTGATAGAAAAAAATGCATTTTCAATATCGTTTATCTTTTTAACTATACTAAAGTTGCGGTTTTGTGACATGAGCATGTAGTTTAAACAATGTCGTCAATAGTGTTTATAGAAAGAATCTATCAAAAATGATTTCAAGAACCTTATACTACACATACGGAGGTACATGTATGATACCATGACAGGTGAACGTATGATATAACTGTGAAATAGCCATTGTAATTGCCACGTTATTTTATGGATCGTTGATTTTATTACCTTTGGATAATTGGCACGTGCCATCGAACTTAATCTTTATAGACCGAATATTAACGCATACATACGTTACTTTTACAGTTTAGAAGGAGAAGACGAAGAAGAATTATTTATAATAGTGCAATCTGAAAAAACAAATAAATACATATTTTATATCAAATAAGTTTTTTATTCAAATGAAAGAAAGGATAAGCGCATTTACAAAAAGATGTACTAAGACATATACTCGATGCTGAACTTAAAATTAGGTTATATTGTTTTAATCTATGAGGATCTGGAGGGGGGTCCTTCATTTCTGTATTCTTTAATGTTTAGTAGGCCGGGTTTTTTCTTTATACTTTTTGTCTATTATTATCAATTCTTTATATTCAAGCACCTTATTAATAAATTCTCCATTCTTTATATTTTTTTCCATTTTCTCTATTATTCATAGTTATAGCCGATCATTCTCTTTTCTGTAAAACCTATCGACATCCTTCTCTTTCCGATGGTATGTTATTTATAGTTTTAACACTCTCCCTTCACGGCCTTAGAGCAGTTTCAGAAGCTTAGTTCAAACGGAATCATGGTTCCCTGATGCGGCCTGATGAGGATAACGAAATTAACGATATAAATTATCTGACATATAAAATACTTGTATTTTGCGTTGATCGTTCCAGATGAAGTAAAATCCAGAAACGTGATTTGGACGTATGAAATTTATAAGATGTTGTTGTCACTCTTTTGTTAGTGTTACGTCCAAAATTTGCAATTACTTTTTTCAAAGAATAAGTAGATAAATACATAAATTAACACCAGAAAAAAAATAAAAAAATAAAATCAGAAACAGTTATTGGCGAATAATTTATTTCTACAACAAAACAAGCTAACAAAACTGTATAATATATAATTTATTCTCTTATACCTTAAACAAAGACCAAAAGAAATAAAAAGCCAACGAATGATTTTATGTTTAATAATTCAAAATAATATACATTTTTTATTCTAGCATTTATAATACAATGTATCATCCACATAAAGGGGCGTAACTCCTAATATCATTCTAACACACTAAACGGATCTTAACACGATCTAAAAGTTTTGAACGTTACTTTTTATGATTGGTCTTAATTTGTCCAAAACAGTCTTAACAGACTTGATTGAACGCTAGAGCCTTCCATCTTGATTAACTTGACATGACTGAACAGACTTGACATAACATATCTGAACAGTGTCTTAAAATCTGAAAAGTCTCAACGTATTTCTCTAGCGGTAAATTAAGTCGATCAAGACTTGATCAGACCAAAATGACCGTTTCAGACTTTAATCTGGCTACTAGTGTTTACAATTCTTGTAGTAGAAACATATCTTTGTAAACTCGTTTTCTGTATCAGAGGTAATATAGTTACTTAAAAAGTTAGAACACCTTTGAGAACTGTTTCTGCTCCTAAAAACTTACTGACATTTGACCCTACATTGGGTCTACATTGTTGTCAAACACAAACAGATAAAGGAAAGAAATCATGTTATTATAATTTTATTTATGCGGTACATTTTATCATGTTTTCCTCAATTTTCGTTCTACGTTTTATCCCGGTTATCACATATGATACAATTGCTAGTGAAATAAAATGTGTATTTCAAACTAACTAAGCGACCAAAGGAATCCCGTTAAAGAGAGACTAATAATCATAAGACTACTAATTATAAAGAACTTACGAATAAAAAAAACGTTGCTTTACGTCCAAGTTGCCAACATTTCGTCTATGTTCAGGACACGAAGTCTTGTTGCAATATTGTTATGTTTGTTCAAGAAAAAACGTCCAGTGACAATATGCCATAGATTTTAATGACACAATTTTCAGTGGCAAACATTCCTTTAAGCAACATCAATAGAAATGTCGCTATATATCGACAGAGAAGCTTTATAGAATACACATTTGCATGGTTGTCATGATAAGTAAAATAAGGAAACGGCAAGGTTTACTTATGGCCAAAAATGGCCTAAAACATCAACTTTATCATAAAACACCAAACATTTCAAAATTTAGTTCGTAAATTGGTCTTTTTCAAAAACCTAAATGCTGAATAAATCATTTTTTTCTCATAAAAGTAATATTCTAAAAATTAGGCCCGGTTTGGACATTTTGTCAAAATATGATGATTTTGTGCAATTTTCAGACCTTAAAGCTTTAGGAAAAAGTTGGCCGCCACCTACGATCCAAAACGTTTTGTGAACAAAAGATTCCAATTTTTATATAGAATTTATTAATATAAAAACATTTTGGATCGTGGATGGCGGCCAATGTTAATTATGCCAAAAACAATTAAAATTCGGAAAAAAATAGACCAAAATTGATCTAAAATACAAATAATGTGTAATTAAGGTGTCATAGCTTTAAAATCATTTAAAGGAAGGTATCAACAAAGTATGTTTTAGTCTTAATAGTATTATCATAAGTATTTCTATATGAAAGTTGTAACTGTCTTGCCCAATTCAAAAATCATTAAAAATGTAGGGCTAATTTTAACCCTTCGTGAACTTTCTCCTTTACCAGCAAATATATTATATTACACAAAATCAACACTAACAGTTCAGAATAATTAAGAAACATTTAGAGTCACGAAAATGTTGTTCAATCAGCATGAGAGACAAACAGTGACAATGTACTTTAATTTATATTATATGAATATGTAATTATAGATTCTTTCCTACGTTAAATCAATATGTTTGTGCACGTTTTATAAATATTAAATCTCATTGATACGTTTGGGAATTGAGTTTTCTACTAATTGTTGTAATAACTTCTACCATCAATATTGCTTGTTAACATTCTTGTCAATAAAACAGCAACGTGTTATCTTCATTTACCTTCCAATTATGACAGAAACTTTTAGATGCAAGTGTATAACATATTTTCAAAAATAATTGACATTTTGTGACGATAAAACTTATCATACTTGATAATCAGTGTTCACATTTTATTTTTACCACATTCAGGTAAGTTTGATTTTGATTTGTTTTCTTCTTTTTTTTTTTTTGATAACATAATTAAATATTTATTGCCTTTTGAAATATCCTTCACGAGTCTACGCTCCTCCTGATGTTCCCTGTTACATTCCACTTATCACTCGGGGAAGTACTTAGATGTAAAATTCGGATAACATCAAATACATATTAGATTATATTACACATACTAATGATGATGTTCATATGTTTTCTAATGGTAGCTAAAACATTACTTTTAATTTATAACTTATTGAAAACAATAACGAATATCGAATATTCTTGGAAAGAAACAAACTGCTGTTTAGGTAGCATGTTTATTTTCTGGTTTTTTTAATCAGAATTTAACTAGTTAAATATGTTTGGAGTTAACGAATTTATGATGTTATTTTTTCATATATTCTCAAACAAATCACTGGCAGCTTCATGTTTATTGTAAATATTGGCTAACACAACGGTTATAGGGCTTACAAATATATTTGCCTCCAGAAATATATAGTAGCATGGGGGACTTTCTCTTGTTTGAGTTTGCTCATTGTTGAAGGCCACACGGAGACTTACATGTTTACAATGTAGTTCTGTTATCTAGTCTCGATATGAAAGTTGTATCAAAGGCTGTCATACGACATACTCTTTTTCATATTATGAAATAGAGAGAGACCTCTCCCCTGTCTCTCCTAGGATATATAGTCTTACACGGATCATTTTTGATTTTCAGTTATAACTTGCATGTTTTATGTACTATAAGACCAACCCAAATTTTCGTGATGAAAAGTAGACAATACACGATCATATCGTTTTATTGGATGCTTATTACAATTATACAAACTTTGCGTACATGTGCCAATAGACACAACGTCATCTGCTTCGATACTTTGTCACTGTTTGTCTCCGTTGCTGTGTTGAGCGATTATAAAAAAATCCGTATTTAAAGATTAAATTGACAACAAATTTATTCTCAACTGGTTGTGTTGACTTTATATAGTCAGTTATATTATACGCTTGTAAGTAAATTTACATATGTTGTTGATTATTGCCAACCTTTTGTTCAATGGAAATGTAATATTTATTGTATATATCGAACTATTATGTTAAGGTTGGTAAAATGGAACGGCTCGTCTTGACCCTGCACGTGTGAATGTGTTTTCTCCTGAACATACATTTCTTACTTCCACTGGTCGTTGTGTCATGAACATACATATAATACTTCAAGTGGTCTTTGTGTCATAACCACTAGACCGCGAAATAGCGGGCTTAAATGCTTGAATGGAAGTATGTAATCTGTTTTAGAATGGATTTTGGTAAAATATTGTATGTCTGGAGGATTTTAGAAATGATATAAAAAGACACAAAAGTACATGGAACCGGGACAATGTTTTCAAGCCCTCTCTCTTGTTTTTTTAAAGCTCGTTATTACTATGTTATTTATAATAGTCCATTATTGTCTCATTATGGTAAACTATGAACATACGTTTCTATATTATAAATAAAATGGACTGAACATGTATGAGATATTAGACACTGGACGTTAAGCAACCAACAATCAATCAATCAATATAAATAAAGTGTGTTTGCTATTAAATATTAATTTTATATTTTATTCTCTACGGCAATCATGCATGTACTGCTTTAGAGTCTCTATATAGTATAGTTGTATATTATTCATAGTATACATGCAGATTAACGCGTAATTGATTGCTCTGTCCCCATTCGTGTACACATTCGTGTGAAAATAATTCAAGTAAAAGTAGTGGTTATTACGATCCAAAACCCACAATATGGACCACGTTCAAATTGGCTTATTTATTTTCATTTTTGTTATCTATCATACGATTAGTTATCAATGTTAATACAAGAAGTCATGATGACTTAAAAGTCGGCCTGATGATGTAAACATATCAGGACGTCTATATTATTGTGTTTCTCCAAAAATAACCAAAACTGAATAATCATTAGAATGGATGACAAATGTAACTATGCAACTATGCATAGGACATAGAGGCATGAGGATAAGCTTATTGTGGGAGGAAGAGAAGCGACACACACAATGAGGTCTTCTCCTTTAAATGTAAAGATACATGGCAAATTGTCACTAGACGTTTTGTAATGAACACACATATACTATTTGCCAGTGGACGTAAAGCAAACTACGATGAATCAATACATGCAGCCAAATACTACATTACACTACAGAACAGCCATGCACGTCAATTTTAGGTTTCATCTATTGCGTGTGTGGTTATTTGGTCATGAATGATATAGTACTTCCATGTTCCATTGTTAGAATATAAAGGTGTATGGTCATCAAGCAAGTACATACATGCATACATATATATTTAAATATGCAAAGAAATGAATAAAGAATTCAAGTAAAAAAAATATAAATGAACACACTGATATCCAGATTGTTATACATTTACAGCAAGACTTTGATACTGTTAATTGAGATATGTTCCTTTTTTTCGGAAGTTTGGGAATTTGTTTTATTTTCATTCGAAAAACACATTTGTGTATTTTTTTGCGCTACTAATGTCAGAATGTTATTAGCAAGATTACTTAAAAAATATGAGGATTTTATTTTAAAGCAGTCGCATTTATATCATACAATTGTGGTACACTAGTGTTCAGTCAGTTATCTATTTGACACGGACAACACGGGCAGGACAATAACTCGTTTGTTACAAAGAAGAGAATATGTCTCTAATTCAGTGCAATAAATGTTTATAGTAACCATGTATAGTATTACAAGTATAGAAGACACATTCGAAGAAATATAATTCTACTGCAAAACGTGTGTAGCGAAAATGAGCAGAATTTTAAGTACACCTGATGAATTATTATTTTGCTTATAATTAATTGTCTGACAATTACTAATGAAGTAACTTTAATTGCAGAATATTATGTAATGTCTTGTATTTCTATAATGGTAATCTAATTGCATTTTGACAAAAATATTCCCACCGCGTCTTTTGATTAACTTTTGTTTAAATTGTATGCATTAAAATGCACCATAGTGTGTTTATCATTTAAGGAATGACTGTAATTTTTTTTCTGTCTATGAAGAAATAACATAAAAATAATTGTGCACACTGAATAACGCGCGTAGCAGGTTATTTAACAGTGTGCACCACAATTTTAATGTTATATAAAAATATTACAGTAATTTCTTATAATTTAATTCTAAATTCCATTTTAAACCGTAGAAAACCATGAAAAAACATTGATGACGTCACGGTCATACGACTAAATGATGTCCATGGGTCTATAACAAAATAACGTCAGCTAATCAGAAGACGCCTTATATTCAAAATTAAATTATTAAATGATATCAAAGACACTTTCATATATCATTGCATACTCTTGAAATCTTTTGTTAACCTTTGTTAACTGGACCAAATTACTACATTAAAATTCATGACCTTAGTTTTGTGCAGTGCAACTCATACCACTACTTGCTACTTGAAGCATACAACATGAAGAAATAAATTTGGGAAGTGGAATGTAAATATAATTGGCAAGTAACACACTGTCCACACTAATGACTATAATCAAAGGAAGATGACGGTGTTCCCAGACTAATTATGTTATATCCTACATATTTTCCCATTTGCATACTCTATCATAATTGTCACTGTTATATTAAAATTATCTGTACATACAATTAATTAGATTAATTTTGTTCTGTGGTATTGTTTATGTTTCATGTAATAGTGTTATTGTTTTCATAATCTAATTAAATACACTATCTTATTACATTTAAATATACAAATATAGTTTTAATTTCGATTTGAAATACATTCGAACATACAGCATACAGCATTCGTATAATAGAAATGTCAATTCACTGAAAATATTTAGTATTAACTTTTACTCTGTGTTATAGTATACTTTTGATTTCGTGGATTGTTTTATGTTTGGGGATTGTATTTCCTGCTCATTGTATCAAATGATTTTTAAGCATAAAAATATCATAAATTTAAAAGTAAACACTGTTTTTTTTTATTTATATAACAGAAGAATTCAACGTTGATGAGGCAGTACAAATTAACCCTGTAATAGCATTTTTTCAATTTTCCTGTGATCATAAAATGTTAAAAAAAAATAGATTTTATATTAGATTAATATCATAGTGCGGTGGGAGCTTTAGTTTTTAATCAGACAGTAAACATATAAACACTGCGAAAGGGAGCATTATGAATTGCTGCAATTATCAGATTGTCTCTCACGAGATTTGCGTCTTCTGTTCCGATTCGTTTAGTTAAGTGTGAGTAAATCTATCCTATGGTTATCACTAAATGGGTTGTTCTGTCTTGATCGGTTAGCAACTTGTACTTTATTCAACTTATGCTTAGCAATATGTCGATGTACTTTTAGTAATATGTCGAAGGACTTATAGTACTCAAAGCATTTTCTTCAAAATGTTTTTTATGATATTTTTTTCTATCATTAGGTTGCTGCTTCTAATTTTAACTTTAATATCAGTTCATTACCACAATTATATTATAGATGTTCCATATTGGAATTTTTGAAACAAGGATAAAATTATGAAGAAATTCAGTTTAATTCAAAAGAATGTATATTTAAATAAAAATATGATGACTCGCTGCTGTATATATATACTGTATCATGGGATTTAGACAAGATTGGACGGGTCAGATTAAGACAAATGAATCCTGGCATTACACTATGTATATTGTCGCCCAGTAATTAACAAACTAGAACTTGTTATATAATTAGAAATTGAATAGATTAAAGTATTGTTTTAGTTTAAAATATTGAAATCACAGAACATTGCGTACTTTGAGAAGACAGTAAGTTATATCTGACATTAATCACATCATGACAAAAACGTCTTATCCTTATTATACAATCCATTCAATGCCTGATATCAAAAGATACAAAAAGCGTTAAGATGTTATGAATAATAATGTTATATGGAAAAATACCGTTGAAGTTAACGAAAGTAATTGTTTGACATTTCTACATAAATCACTTACAGCTGGAAGTCTAACAAATGTAGCGTTTGTGATGTTTGTGGTTTTAAGTATTTTTTTCACTACTTTGTGATTAAACGCACAGATCTATTTTAAAACATCTTAACTAGTTGCTTGATTGTTGGATGTTTAAGGTCCGGTGACAAATATATCTTGCATTGAACGTATGGCCATGTAAGATCAAATTATCTTGAAGTTACCAACATGACTAATCTATGTGTGGTAATTTAAAGTACTCTTGATAGGAGATACATGATTTCTTATTATGTAGTTTTATCTTTGACAGTTATCCCGATGTTATCAGATCATGTGTTTTTGTTCATTTGTTTGCATTGCGATCATTACGGTAACTATTCTGATGATAAAAACAACCGGGACAATATATTACTTAGCAGTGCGTTCCACTGTCGGTCCTTAATCAAAAATAATGACAGTGCTTGGTTTTTTTATATTTTGACACTTTGTAGTTCTTGATGAAGTAACTGTTGGTTTTTAATTGTTATCTATATTCCTTTTGTCATTTGCTTTTACGAAAAAGAAACACATGTATTTCTATAAATTGATCAGTTTAATAGCTACGTGTTCGTAAGATTTCTACTGTTGTAACAAGATAAAACAGCGTGACCATTGCTATTCATATACTCTGTTTAGGTCGTATTTGTATCATTTTAATGTCCTTTATATATCTCATTAACTATGCATTCATTTTTATCATATTATAGAATAGCCTAAATATACAAGCAGTGGTGCTATCTGTGAAAAAAAAAATGAAAATTAGACAAAAGACGTAGATGCCATCTTTAAGTAAATATAAAAAAAAACGAAAACTGTATTGAGGTGGCTTACGTGTTAAAGGAGATGACACGTTCACTGCTGTAGTCAGTGAATGATTATTCATCATAGATAACTAAGTTAAAGAAGTTAATTACATGTATATAGTATGTATACTTTATTGGCTTCCACATGATTTGAGTGGGGTGTTCGTTATGTATACCAATCTATAATTTAAAGTACACTTGACGCTAAGAAAAGATCAAGTGTTATTATCATTTACAATGTAATACGAGACTATTGGCATTGACCTAAGCTAATGTTTTTCAAAGAAGAAGTTAAATGAAGAGATTTTGAAGCAATAAGAATGAATGAGATTATAACGAAAGTCTAGATGAAAATCAAACGACCACCCATACCACAAACGCTAACAAAGTTTTGCAATATTAAAACATAGACACTCTCACATCAAAGTATCTTGTTTTTTTTCTTTCTGATGAAGAGGTATTATCAAAAAAAAAGAAAATACATGGTTGTTCAGGTTTGCAATATGAACCACAACTATTATTGTAATAATATATCTATATATTTATTTAGTTTCTATCTTGTAAGAATATAAAAACGCTTTGAAAGTTTGATGTTTATAAACTAATAAACACTTAGTTTAATCATTTTGAATTTGAACAACAATCTCATGATATTGAAAAAAAATCAAACCGTTGACAAAACATACAGGATGGTGGAAGATTTTTTGAACGTTGCATTCCTTTCTCTTAAATGAAGAAGAACAACTAAGCAGAATTTCATTACCATGTTTAACATATAAATGCTTTTATTTTCACGTAAAGATTTTGTGTCTATCCTTCAGTTACCATCAAATATTCAAAATTATTTTATAATGCATTTTAGTACTGTGCACATTTATATAATATGAAATAGTGTGTTTAAAATTTAATCAGTACTTAAGTACACGTATATTGTAAACCTTTCCTTTCAATGACATGTTTGAGAATAGAGTTTCATGTTAATAGATGATATAACATCTACCCTCAATCTTGTTTGTGAAAATTATTGTAATTCTAGATTGTTAATTCAACAGCAACGTTTTATCATTATTTATCGTCATATTGTGACTGTTTTTCCCCAGTTTTGCTCCGAGTTGATATTTTCCTAACATTGACCAAATATATTTATTATACTGCAACATATATCATGTATAGTAATACATTGATAGCTATTTAAAATGTAACATACATTCAAACTTATTTTCGTCCCTTAATGAACCTCTAAATGTGGAAAAGGTGCTTCATGATGAGTTTGACATTGTACAACATATAACTCTGTTTATACATTTTGAAAATAAACACAACTAGTTGCAGCATAAAGCATTCTATCTTCACCACAGTCTAAATAAAAAAAAATCCTAGTAGATATGAATAAAAAATCAATGATGCAATTTTAATATGATTGTTTTTATGGTTCAAAACAAGCCGTCAAATATATTTTAAAAGAACCACAACTTAAATCATTAATCAAATAATATTATGATATATACTCGACTCTGACAACACTGTGGTACGCTGCAGACGCTTTCTTTTTTTTTTAACTAGCTTTGTTATAACTTTCAATGATTTTCTGCGTTTCTTAATACTTGTAATACGATGCTCTTTGTAACTTTTGTACAGCCAAGTACAAAACAGTTGTCTATCTTGCTTAATGCAGGTGGTCATCGAAATCCCGCGTAAATATTTAAAATCATTACATGATACTGTTGAACTTTTGAAACTGTATAATATAATGCACTTGTTGCTACAACTCTATATTTAACTCCAAACTTCTAGGATTCAATGGATGCTTGTATACAGCTTCTTTGTCGACAACAAACGGAATCTGGAATACGGAAAAGTTTAGACCCTGCATTATGCTGAAAGCTGACTTAATCAGTAGAGGTAAAAAATATTTAAAACTGTTTTTAAAATCACCAAAAAGCTAAATATGTTATTGTAAATAGTGTAAGCACGTCACTTATTCAGTTTTCTTGCTCCGTTCTTTTACGCTAATTTAATAAAGCGCTTATTTATGGGAACCCCAAATATCTGCTTCCACCTAGAATGCTTCGATCCAAAAAAATTGCCGTAGTTGTCCTCTAAAAATCGAAATAAGTCATGGGGCTTGAAGATATTGTGATTTTACAACGGGTTGTCCCTTTATGCCGATATGTTTTCCCTGGCTATTTACTTTAACCTGACTTAATATTCTGATCCGATGCTACATGTAAACAATATCAGTCTTTCTTTTTGTATAAATAGAACTAAACGCAGAGGCAACATATACCCTTTTCAAAGTATTTTCAAAGAAACTCCACATGAAATTCTACATTGAACATCCTATAATCTGTAAAACGACTCGTTATACATATTATATTTCTATCTACAAATTTTTTTTAAACATCAACCAAAACTGTTGAATAAATTTTGACGGGTGGTTTTGATAAGAGATAACCGTATCAGCATTCAATCAGAAATAAACCGTAATGTTTCACGTTTCATATCATTAAAAATAAAGTATTATCATAAAAGATAAAATAAGCATTTTTTCAAACATTTTGGATATATGTATCGTTTGTGAGAAGTTACACGACTTCGGTGATATCACCTATAGTGGGCTTTTCGTCAAAGTTTAAGAAACATAATCATGCCGTTATCATAGTTTTTAAAATCAAACTTTCGGAATTAAATGGAAAGTAAGAGTTGTTTTTATCTTCTTATTATATAGGTTATAATTGATGATATTGATTTTGTCGGACAGAATATAAACGTGCACCTGTTCAAATTTGTTCTTCAAATTTCTATTTATTGCAACTATTTTAAGAAAAAGACCATATTACATCGTGGCAACGTGAATATAAAGAATAAAATAGAAAATTGCATTCGTTTTTAATTCTATCATTGCTAAATTGACGAAATCCAGTTGAAACATACCTTGAACAATTTATTGTAATCCAATGGTGGGTTTTGTTCTGTCCATCATGTTTGCCAAAATATATAATGTATATGTTCTGTATCATTCGTGAACGTAAAATTGAATCAAGACATTCTATATTTCAAATCAGTCCTGTAGATAAAGGACATGTGTAGCGTTATTGTAAGTATTTCATACGAATCTGATAAACACACCAAGCTGAGAAAAATAATATAATTTTCGGACTACCATGACGCTGTGAAATATAAAAACATATTGTTAAACACAAAATATTTCACTTAAAACTAAACTTTGGCTAATTTCACATGCTCAAGAAGGGTAAGCAGAGCCTGCTCTAAATTTGTCACCAGTGGTGTTGCTTGTTTTAGTATAAATACGGTGGTATAAGATAATAAAGACAACACATATATTAAATTATCAGGTATTTGTAGAACACGTTCATATATCCACTAGATAAACTAGATTATTAAGAAGAGTACAACATATAATATTTCCTTTAAGATGATATATAATTGGATGTAATAGCAGCAAAATAATGAATTGCATTGTCTGCAAATATCGCCTACGCTACTTGTTAATGAATATACATCTTTTCTTGAAAAATGATCTTCCTTTTTTTTAGTCCTGGGAATAGAAGTATCACAATTCTGACCAGAAAACGTTAAATGATATGCTAGCTCTAGTTTTTGTTTCCTTAAATTATCTATACTCCAATGATCCTTTCTTTGTTGGTGATTGGTATTTATTTGACAATTTATCTTATCAGTCAAAAATTAAATAATTGAAATACATTGTTTTCTGATTGCAAATGAAATAAGTATACAGGAGGGACTAACACAAAAATTCTATTCAACATGCAGTGCTTAACAGCTGGTTATCAAATCACAGTTAATAGATATTTCAATCCATAAATACGTAAAAGTTATAATCAATCTTCAACGAAGTACATTTATGAAAGTGTCTCGGTCGCAGTTCAACTTTGTCTTTCATAAGTTGATTGAATGCTGTTTAAAAAATGACTAGTGCCAAACAGTCAATGCATATTCAGGACGAATGCATATTTACAATAGAAACAATTGAAAAGTACCTAAAATTGGGTCGACCTTAGTTACGGACGGATATTTTGAGAGCTTGTTTTAAATGAGGGTATATTCAAAAAGTGATGAATATGTTAAACTATCCAGAGTCTTAAGATAAAATTGGATTTAAACACTTATTTTTTAGTTTCGCAATTTTCCTTTACATGCATGATGGTCTGGAGGGAGTGTACAAAATGGAGAATGTTGTACTAGGAGCACATCATAATTTGATTTTCTTTGTATTTTCTATCTCAAGTTTTACGGGAAAATTGGTGTGTTCCAATATAAAAGATAGAACGAATTACAAACATGTCCAATTAGAAAAAAAATGAAGGCTCCCTATCTCAACCCTGATATACATTTGATATATGAAGCGTACGATAATTTTAGTCGGCTTGTTTGCTTTGTTGTCAAGCTGTGTATTACGATAATCGTGTTAAATGAAACATTTGCATTCTCAACAAATATTAATCTTTTTTTTTAATACCGACTACCGACTAATATTTAATCTATAATCTATTACATTTTATAAATACAATTAATGCTTTAAATCGCAGTGAACTAGATAGACTATTATAATAATATAATAACAAGCAAGGTATTGTTTAACCATTTTTAAGGTAAACTTGATCATCGGATATACGTCTCCAGTCTCCTAAAACATTATCAATCCTGTACAATGAATTTTAAATCAAGTATCAAAATAAAACTCATGTGTTTTATCGACCATTAAAGTCCCTTTGGCTTATATTGGTATATCGGGATACGGCATATTATACGGATTTTGCCATGTTTTATACGTTTATCATATATTTCAACATGATAGTATATGTGGACTGCTTTCTAATCCCTAACACCTGGGTTACCTTCAGTTCTACTTTTGTCTTTTTTTTAAAGCTTTTAAGGAACTGCCAAGTTACTCATTCGAAGCACCTGGGTTACCCTACAATTTGCGTACTGTTGTTTTAAAGATATTTTGTTTATTGTATTTTTGTGTGTGTTTTGTATGCTATTTCATTGAGGTTTTTTTATAGTTGCATTTCGTTTGTCTGAAATATAATAACTCGATGTTTGTGACTTAACATGCCATACAGTGACGTCATTTAATAAATTGCGTCAGGCCCGATTGATCATCCATTTAGGACACATTTTGAGGAAAAATATTTTTGAAGAAGCTTGCATAAATTAAAACGGAGTTGATGTAAAACTGAAAAAAAAATGAGTTTGGGTGTGATAAAGGGTAGGGGTGTAATAAAGGGTGTGATAAAGGGTACGATAACGGGTGTGCATCATCAGTGCGCAAGATGGATTAAACAGCAGGCTATTTATGAAATATTCAAAACTACTGTATATATTGACCTGAAATAAGTATATTGACAAAGGATGAAGTCCGAGGTCGATATACTTCTTTTTGTCGGTATATCCTTTATTGACCTCATACAAGGACTATAATTGTTACTAATTTCCGACGATATTTGAATCAAAGTCGTCATTTGATTTTGTTGGAATTTTATAGATATCATATTGTCTCCTAGACAATAAACAAATATATGTTGTTATTTCATTTTCTTTTTTTCAAAACTTGAAGATTTTGTTCTTCTTCAAATAATCGGTCATAGATTTTTTATATAATACTTTTAACAATATCATAAAATTCATTACACGATGGTTTCTACATATTCTAAAAATAATCGTGCAATATGTTTTTTGCTGTGAAATATGGGTTTTGCTATATATCCACCGTTTGTAAACTATTTTAAGATTAATTTAATACATTAAATGCTTTTTTAATACTTTATTACTTTATTACTAACTTGAGTATTAGATTTTTCATATTGGCTATAGAATTTTTACAAATTTTACAATATCTTGTAAATTTATTATGAAATGTTTCCTTCAATATACTAGTCCAAAGACCATTTTTAACATGTACACATAGCATAAAATTTGCTATCTGGTCGTTAGACCAAAACTGAAGAAGTGACTTTTTATTGTTGTAAAAAAAAACATCAATACAAACTTAATAAATACCAAATGTTTAATCCACAAATGTTTTGAATAAAGATTGTGGTCTTTCAACCAAAAAGAATGTTGTCAAACGATATTGTATTATTATGGTCTAAAGACCAAATATTCATGTATTTTCTTATTCATATAGAAAAAACAACCAAACAATTAAACCAATCTATAGGTTGTTTGATACTCATAAACTGGTCTTTAAACCAAAAAAAAAAGAAAAGAAGAAGAAAATGATTCGGTAGAATTTTTAGTATTTACTATTAAAAACAAAAGATCAATATCAACGAATGAAGGCCAGATAATAAAAAACACAAAACACATCTAGGATTCACTGTCAATGTCATTCTAAGCGCTTTGGGTCTCTCACATGTTATCAATAAGTTACTACTAAGATATTTTGGAGAATAAAACAATTTTTATTAATGAAATATTTAAAATGTGTTCGAAACTTGTAATTACAACTGACAACTGTCTGAATAATATATAAGTTGGTTTGAAATAGAAGGATAGATATGTGATGTAACAATTCTTTCCCAAAGACTTAGGAATATTTTGAGGTAAAATATCAACACTAAATGCAAATATTCATCTATCAAAAGATACATGAACAATGATTCTAAAAGAAAATATATCGCTAAGTATAATCTATGTTTTTGGTAATAACTTTTAGTTTTAAAAAAATAAATATATGAAGAGTAAATTTTTCTGGAAATTTCTTTAACATTCTTCTTCCTTTTCTTTGCTTGGCATGTTTTCTCTGAAATAGAAGAAACGATATATTTACCTAAATTTGCTTAATGCATATTCATCTTTTTTTCTTCAGCTTTAAAGGAAGATATCAATATGAGGTTGAAAATGGCGATACCTTCGTGACTATTCACGGAAATATTCGATGATTTTTCATTTCCTATAGTTAATTATCCGTTTTTAGATGGTGACGTTCCCTTGTCACCATCTTACGGTGTTTATATATCTCAACTTGTACGATTCGCTCGTGTATGTAACAATGTTTTAGATTTTAACGAGAGAAATTTATGTATTACTGAAAAATTATTACACCAGGGTTTTCGATATCACAAACTAGTCAAAACATTTATTAAATTTTATCATCGGTATAAAGACATCATTCGTAAATATAGCTCAACATGCAGACTTCTAATACGTTCAGGTATTTCACATCCAATTTTTTATGGAAATATTCTTTATAAAGCACAAAGGTGTCAGTATTCACCTCAGAAACTTACAAAACCTTTGAATAGACTTATTAAGAAGGGATATAATTACGATACTGTTGTCAAGTCATTAAAGATTGCATATTTTGGCGTTAATATTGAGTCATTGATAAGGTCTTTGCATCGGAACTAAACACATTTATTCTAAAAACAGTTGTTGGCATGACACGGGTTATGTTCTTCTCATATATGTTATGATGGTATTATACTAAATCACTAACGGGAAGGATTGTGCCTGATGTTCATATGATGATTTCATAATCTTTCAGTCAGTTTAATTGTAGTCTGGAGCTGGCATGTCAGTTAACTGCTAGTAGTCTGTTGTTATTTATGTATTATTGTCATTTTGTTTATTTTCTTTGGTTACATCTTCTGACATCAGACTCTGACTTCTCTTGAACTGAATTTTAATGTGCGTATTGTTATGCGTTTACTTTTCTACATTGGTTAGAGGTATAGCGGGAGGGTTGAGATCTCACAAACATGTTTAACCCCGCCGCATTTTTGCGCCTGTCCCAAGTCAGGAGCCTCTGGCCTTTGTTAGTCTTGTATATTTTTAATTTTATTTTCTTGTGTACAATTTGGAAATTAGTATGGCGTTCATTATCACTGGACTAGTATATATTTGTTTAGGGGCCAGCTGAAGGACGCCTCCGGGTGCGGGAATTTCTCGCTACATTGAAGACCTGTTGGTGACCCTCTGCTGTTGTTTTTTATTTGGTCGGGTTGTTGTCTCTTTGACACATTTCCCATTTCCATTCTCAATTTTATTGTCAATTGTCGCGATCGTAAACGATACTTTTTGGGCATACTTACCCTCCAATATACTTAAAATTTCTCAAATGATAGAACAAAATACAAATTACATAATACCTTCTGATTCTTTTCTATTTCCTTTTGATGTCTTTTTTTGTTGTTTTGGCTGTACTTGCACCTGAAATGTACGAGTTCATATACATTGTAGTTTGTTTGAACAAATCACGTTTCTACATTTTGAAAATAACATCGAATGCAGATTTTTAAATAATTGATCTTTGACTTAACATATAACAGAAGACGATAGCGAAAAAAAAAGGTCACATTTAGTAGCGTGATCGACTTTTAAACATTGCAATGATTTCCACAGAAACAAGTATTAAAATGTGTAGTGGGTCGGTCTAAAGTTGGAGCGATATGACTGTTTTTTTATACTTTACTCCATGTTGAAGGTTCACTGTCACTTTCAAATGAAAAACGTAGAGCGCTGTTCTTTTTGGTTTTTATTTCGTGACGTTTAGTATTTTTGTGTCCTATATTGATAAACTATGTCTTATCTTTTAGTTAAATGAACTCTGGAAAGCATAATATACGGACAAACTTTTCACATCGACTTAAAGCATTATTTATATTGTGATGGTCTATTTGTTTTACTTTTTTATTCCAATACAATGAAACTAGAGATTAAATTGATTAATATATAAAATGAGAAATGTGAAAACTTATATAGATAAGAACTAGACCGACTTACAAAACATTCCTCTCGCTCATTTTCCAATAATCTCCTTAGTTCTGCTGGAATGTCTTGATCAACGGATGGTCTTTGTCTTTTCAATTGCTGTTTGGGTAACAAAGGGAGAATCCATTTTGCCTTTGATAGAACTTTTGTCCTTCTGTATGGCAGACTGTCTCTAATTTTTTCTAGATGTCCAAGAAATCCTCCCCACCACTTTTGCTCTGTATGTTCTATTTGATCAGTGAATAGACATTGCCACTGTGGTATTCTAGATTTGATCTTATTTATATCTACCTTCTCGAATTGAGGATTGATAACTTTTGGTATTCCCTTTGGTAAATTAGGTTTCCCGGAAATTAGTTGAATTATGCCATGTTCAGTTTTCCATTCGCTGTCTTGGAAAGCTTTATACTGCATTTTCACATTATGTGTTGCTAAATCCCGGATAAACTTATAATGCAAAGGTTTAGTATGCTTACGAATGTCGTTAAGGCTTGATGTTATCCATGAACGAATGTCATAAATAGCCTCTATATCCTTAACGTTCGGAAGCATCTCCTTCAGACGAGGCATTGTTTCAGCATCATTCCTACGAAGAGTTTCAGCTATTCGGCTAAAAGCAGCATCCACATCTTCGTGTGTATGTCCTACTGGTAAAAATGATAAATGCACCTGAAAAGAAAATTTGCTATTTGTAACAGTAAAATAATTGGTGATTTAAATACGCTAACCTGTAATGCTAGAAAGAACTAACATTATAAGTGTGTAAAATGCCAAATTGCTTGTATTTTAAGAGTTTACAATACCCATCGTATTGAAAGGCAGTAAACTTCAAAATGTATATGAATAAAGAGCACGTGATACGCCCGTAGTATTTTCAAAGAATTAAGTTCCAGTACTCCTAAATGTCATGTTATAAATCTATATAAAAAAAAAAAATTCAAGGGATGTTATATTGATAGATATAAACCAGCCTTCAAAAGTTTCATGAAATCTTTTTGAGTTGTTGTCCGAAAACTGACTAATCCCCATCCCTTTATGATTAAAACCCCACAACTATTATAGGTTAGAGAATACTTGGTCATGTTTTATGAAGATTTAAGCCCAAGGCGAAGCCGAGGGCTTAAATCTTCATAAAACATGATCAAGTATTGTCTGACCAATTTAGAACATATTCACACTTTCGAGTGACCTTACAAAATTTTCCTTTCCCATTGTAATATTCAAACCTAAATAAGAGTTCACTTTTTATAATGAACTAAATATAAAACATAGGTAATGATCATTTCAATGAATGAAATGAAATAGCACGGACATAGTTGGTGAAGGATAAATTGTGTTTCTTCTGCTTCAGGTAAATTTTAATACTCATACATCTTTACATTTTTTTTTATTTTAAAAAGCAACACAATGTTATATAAATCCCCTTTTTGGAATTTGATTTTTTATTTATAGATATAAAACTCTCTGTATGAATATTTGAATTCAGACCATTAAACATTAAATGCTTACTTTTTATTGATAAATTTAAATGTATTGCGTTTCTCCGACAACCCTTTGCTTTATATATCACCAGTCTGGCATTGTGTTTTTTTGAAGGAAAGAAAAATAATCCCTCAAATGTAAGGTATATTAATTAAAGAAATATCATTTTATTTATCCTTACCATATTTTTTTTTTGTGTATTCTATTATGTGTACCATTAGAAAATGCATGAAATTTTGCAAAATTCAAAAGGTTTTTATTTCAATCTTTTCTCATTCATCTGTAATCAGTAGGCTATTTTCCCAAGGAAAATGCCTTAGGGGATTGTACACTTCGTTAGTGCAGCTATTAAGAGTTCACTTTCATAATTCAATTTAACTGACAATGAAAAGTCATTCATGTATAGCATTTCATAATGCATGGAAAACCATGTACTAGTGAAAATTAGAGGGCAAAAAACTGACTTTTCATTGGACGAGAAGGGGTGAGTATGTTCTAAGGAACGGTAATTGCCATAATATATAAAATCGATAGCATACTTCAATAAACTTCACCAAAGTATCATGAAAAATGTTCAAAGCATTTGACAGTTATTATCCGAAAACACTGGAAAATACCCCTTTTAAATGGATAAAATTCCTATAACTTAATTGAACACGTAAAATCTAAAATTCATAAAAAAAGAAAGAGACTCACGTAGACAGATCTATATAAATAATGTTTGATGCAGATTGTTATTATCCGACATGTTGACAACGGACGGACGGACTAACGTTCAGCGGTATACTATAATACGTTTTCTAAACAGATGTACATGTACTTATACAAACTGTGAGTCAACTAGCCTATTTTCAAGTGTGTGTTAGCTCTCTGGTTAGAAAAAAGTTCCACCTAGTTCATTAAGATATAACTTCTATTCAATATAAGTTTCACTGGGAAAAACATTTCTGACTAAAATCGTAGAAGTATTTTACTTCCATGCTAAAACCTTATATTACAGGCATCATAACTTACATGATCAACCAAAAGTCACACAAAAAATCCCCAAAAGGGGGTCTTGTAAATGAATGTTTTACAGACAGACGTACCATTAGCATGTATAAACTATAATCAATGATACATACATGTGTGCAATTTCAGAGGTAATTATATGGATAGGCAATAATTAATGTGTCAATTGATCATATATTTTCATAGTCTGGTAAGATACAATGTATATGTATATACTGTGCACTGTTCTTTTTATCTACTTGATGTGAATGACCCCATGTGGTTAGCATCTTTATCTGTGGAATTATTGTTGACACAAGATAATTAATCCTTATTAAGATGTCACAGATTATATGTTAGAGAAGAAATATATACAAACCATTAATATAGTATAACAAGAGGCTACGTTTTTCAAGTCCAGTCCTTCATTTATAGTCCCTCCTCGTGAAAAAGAAGAGGGAAGACGGTTCTGATCCCAAAATCCCGGGCTTAAAAACATGAAATCCCGAGGTCCCGAATTTAAAAAAGAAAATCCTGACATCCCAAACTTCGGAAAGAGAATTCCAGGGTCCCCAAAGCGTAAATCCCGAAATCCCGAAATCCCGAGCTTATAAACACCCCGAAAAATGTCCTGCCGCCCCTCAAGACCATACAATTTCGAATAAAGCAAATCATTGTATTTATTTCTCGAGTAATAATAACACATAAGAATTCAGTGCTGATGAATTTTAATGTACTATATTTTCAAGGATTTGAGGGATCACAGGACCTTATAATTATCCAATACCCACCCCCTCCCCCGGTTGGATCTGCCTATACATTATGTTTAACACTTCCCACAGTTTTAACCCTTAAACCAAACCGTTTTAAATCTTGAAATAACCACACCGTTTAAATCTAGCAATAGCTAATACTTATTTCTTGAAGTGAAGAGGAAGTCCTCAACAAATTTGCCGAGCGGAGGTAAGAGGAATATATATATTTTTTTTGCGTAAAACTATTTTCACCTTTAAGGGTGCACACGCTCATATATATACCCACACAACCACCGGGTAACTGTTCCTTTCAATAAAGTAACAAGAATCGCAATGATTTGTAAATTGCAACTTACCTCATTGAAAATGCGTTGGTGAACAAGGAGTTCACAAAAACCCAATACATATCGATTTTTATTTTCCCGCCAACAATTATCTGCTTGCAAGTACAAAATAGGCGGTAACTTGTTACCCTACAAGAACAATAATCATAAAATTACTTCAGTATAGTATCTTACCACAGTTTTACCTTATAGACACATCGTTTTATAATAAACTTCTTATAATCACTCGTAATAATCCGTAAATGGCTCCCGAACAATTCATTAAAACTGTCAAAACTGTCGCAAAATGACCAAATCGTAAGGGTTTGTGAATGTGTGTGATCCTTAAGGGCTCGTTAGATAAGTTCGTGGATGTGAAACGGTGCAGGATAACTGGGATTGTCCATAGATCAACTCAAACCATCTACAAAGTCAACTCGGATCAGCCTATTCAGACAAAGAGATGTTCTACTTTTTAAATTATTAAACGAGTGTCTACGAAGAAGACAATTCAGACCGTCAATGAAAATGCAGCGAGATTATTAATGATAATCATCTATAATCTTGTCTTTGTCTTTTTGTCTTTTTGTCTTTTTACAATAGTAGAGGGGCATAGTGTTTTCTGGTCTGTGCATCCGTAAGCCCGTCCGTCCGTTCGTTCGTTCGTTCGTTCGTGTACTTTGGACACATTCTTGTTATGTTAAATATATAACAATTAACCATTCAAAAAGCACAAGACTCTGTCATTCAAATTCTATGGCTAATCAGACGAACTTATTTGTTTTGGGTGTATAGATTAATTATTTTTAACAAATTAAAAAGATATGTAGAAATGTGGATAACAGTAAAACTCGAAACCAATTCAATACTTAATTGATATGGTGTGCCGCTTGGATTCTGTTATCTCATTCTTTACATAATACTTTCGATTCAAAAAATGTATTACTTTTCATATAATGCCTAGGATAAATGCAACTTTTTACTTTTTATTGGTATGATTTTGTGTGATGTGTTCATAGGAGTTCAAATCTGAGAATCAGCTATTCCTTATGTCATGTTTACCTACGGCGAGACTTTTTGATGTGAAAAAATACAGGGCGTGTCATATAACAAGTAATTGGAACTCTTTTGACCTTATTTCCGATTGTTTTCAAATATATTCATATATTTTCAAGCTGGAAATGTGACCAATTCAAGCGGCACGCTCTATCACTTTGTATATAGTATAGGGAGTGCTCATCACCACCCTCACC
The DNA here is from genome assembly GCF_963676685.1 of Mytilus edulis. Taxonomy (NCBI): domain Eukaryota; kingdom Metazoa; phylum Mollusca; class Bivalvia; order Mytilida; family Mytilidae; genus Mytilus; species Mytilus edulis. The sequence continues at coordinate 26,590,573 of NC_092357.1, read as the reverse complement.
CCACCCGAGGTCACACATGTATTGCCTGATCATACGTTTAAATTGTGAAGTGTTTTACTTACCATAAGTTTTGAAATCTGGTGAAGAATTAGCATAAGGATATTCATGGTCAGGTTAGAGTCGTGCGCATATTGGTTCCAGTCGAGAAAGGTGAAAAATTTATTTTGTCCATGAGCTAAAACTCCGGTGACATGTGTCGTTAGTTGATCAACTTTATTCACAGCCTGCAATAAAACGTGTCAATAAGACAACTACATATATATGTAAGGACCAAAGTAAAAGATATATACAGATATAGATTCGTTTTAAATTAATTTTTTTTACTATACTAAAGAAATATAATAAAAAATGATTTACAAGGCATACTAAAAAGAGGAAGTCTGTAAAAAACTGACAAAATCAAACGCTGTGTACGGAACAAGTTAATTCGAAACACAATTGCCATATTCCTACATTTTTGTAGCTTGGTACATAAATTCTAATTTAAAAAAATGGAGGTACAATGTCGCGTATGACTGTATGGATCTGTCATTTAATTTACAGTTGTGGCGTGGTCGTAAATTCGCGAATAATTCCTCTCAAACTGCCGTCTAAAAACTTGCAATGAGATAAAAGCTTAGTATGATAAATTAATTGTACATAAAAAATCGCTCTAAATGGATAGATTGATTTATTGTTGGTTGCTTAACCTCTGGTGCTCTTTAAAAGAAAACGTTTGCATGGTAAAAGATACAAAATAATGTCTGAATAATTCCAAAGTTCCACATCAAACTCTATAATCGGAAGAAAACTATGATGTTCGTACATTTCCGAAGAGGGAATTTTCTGTTATACAAAATACCTAACTTACCTTTGCCATTCGACCAACAAAATGAGGAAGATTCGTTTTTGCTACAATGAAAACAAAATTTAAAGTTCATGTTATAAATAGGTAAAATTATGAAAAAAATAGGCAATCTAATAAATTGTTTAAATTGTCATTTCAGTCATCCAAATTTGATTTAATAGAATAACATCACAGTTAAATTCCCATTTGGAATACAAAAAAAAAAGCGGAAAAAAATAATTCCTTATCGAATTCGTTTCATTAGTTTGAACAAAATAGAAAAGATTTTAACTTTAATGTTTTTTCTGTTCATTCCAGATCTTATTGGTTATGCCTTTAAAGTTATCAGATGCTCAAAGGCAATGAGAAATTGGCAAACTGAGTCAATAGTATATCGACTTATACAAAACTGACGCAATTTTAACTGACTTTTACAAAAATGACCGACCATTAATCTTACGGTCGACTCATTTTTCTCTAAAAAGTCCAATATTTAGCCGTAGATCATAACTTACACTGATCCATTCCATCTATAATTAAGCTTAAATATTGTGATGGGGATGTCTTTGCAGCGCTTTTCTTTGTGTAATAGTACTTTCTTTCTAACCTGCAAAAATAGAAATTAAACATGTTAAAATATTAGTTTGCTGTTCAGCTTGCTTCTAGTAGCAAGCAAAGTCCACAAATACAACCCGATAAATTGATTGTCAGATTTTAATTTTATTCATATTGTTAAATATCAGCTGCTAGATACGATATGGAGCTTTTTGAATTCGTTTGCTGCGCTCACTCGACAAAAAACTTCTTATCGTGACCTGCAGCTTACCATTAATATACAGACATTGTCAATGTAACACACAAACATAAACAACAGGACACGGTCGATAAATATTATTGGCTGTAGCTATAGTAAATTTATATTCTTCTATGTGTAGTATATATTATAACTTGACTTTGATGTCATATTTATTAATTGCATATTTTATACATACATCTGTCTGCTATTGTGTTCTCTTCGTTCAGCTCGCAATTTTTCTCTCATCACTGGATCATGCGTGGTCTCTATCTGTCTTTCCAAACTTGTACATACTGTGCATTTCGAAAAGGAATTGGTCTGAAAGTGTAAATACAATTACAATACACATAGCATATACTGGCAAATGTTTGCGCTACATACCAATGACTAATTTGTAACTATTTTGGTTGCACTTTCACATCTACATATACGTAAGAAGTCTGAATTTATAAGTTAAATCCACAGTTAACGTTTTGCGAATAATCAAGTCAGTGGCGGATCCAGAAATTTCATAAGTGGGGGTCGACTGACTGCCTAAGAGGGGGCCAGCTCTGGTCATGCTTCAATGATTCCCTATATAATCAACCAAATTTTCCAAGAAAAGGGGGCCGCCTAAATCCGCCTCTGCATATACAATTATAGTGAAATTGGTTAATATTAAACTGTCCAAAATATGTCCTGGTTTACAGCATCACCTTTGTTTCGTAATGTACCCCATATAATGGAATAACAATTATTGGTACCATTTTTTTCACGCAAAGGAACATACACGTTTCAGACCTTATTTTTTTTAATATAAGTTTTAACTTGATTAAAGATGTGTGCCTAACTTGTTTGTTTTAATTTATACCTTTTTGACTTTAAGATTGGGTAAATATTTTTTCCACATTCCGTAGAAGGCTGATGGCATTAAAAATTCTTCTGATCTTTCCTTCATATCTTCTTTATATCTTATATAAATCATGCACTGTCGTGTCCGATAAGGTAGTAAGAGTGTATTACAGTCGGGCATCCTGTCAACGTAATATGTAGCGTATTCTTCCAGCCAGTTTATAGCTTGGAGTGATTTTATGCTGGCACAGTAGTGTCTCTCCGATACAGAAAAACGTGCTCCTCCTATGAACTTTTTTCTATTAGAGTAATAGAAATTTTTGTGAATTCCAAGCATTCTCATCAATGCCTTTGGACAAACTACATGTCCGTTCTGTATACGGAAGTATGGTGTATACTCCATATTAGTTTCAGAGAACTTTTTTAATAACCACTGGTTGCGACCATTTATTGTCTTTGACCAGAATTCCAATCGCATGTTTTTAACCTCCACAAGAGAGAATTTCTTCGTACAAACTTTACTACAACAGCGCCTACATGACTTTAAATCCTTCTGAATACTTGCTACTTTTGTATGACGAGCAAGGAGACGACTTCTCTCTGGATCTACAAAAATTTGATATGATAGTTTTGTTAATAAACTAAAACACTAATTTTATTTATTTATTTGTTTTTATCTATTTTAAGCTCTCTTTGTTATTTTTCCCGCTTTACTTAAAGCTATTTTTCCCGCTTTACTTAAAGCTATTTGATCATCAAACGTAATCAATCAATCTTATGTATTTGAACATGCAATTAACCGTAAGTGTTTCAACCACATGTGATTTAATCAACTGACTAAAGAAAAGATTAACGAACAATATGTAACATATGAATACTGATAAAGAACAATTGACCTTCACAAAATATCTTATGAACCTTTAAGACCATCAATTAACGTTAGCCATAATGAGCACTCATTGAAACATTATTCTCAAATCATGACAGATTTTAATAGGATAGTACAAATCATTGCTCTTCTTTTAAAACACGAAAACAATACGCAATAAATTAAATGCGTCCGATGCATTTTTCTAGATTAACCTCCACCAAGAACTCACAAAGCTTCGATGCATAAAAACGATACAGTTGAATAGCTATTTAATAAAAAAAAATCACTTAAAAATAATAGCCAAAATCCTTCAAATCCTTCAAACGCCAACTTTGCCTAAGGTAGTTGAAACGTTTCTAATTATGCTAGTAAACACCAAATTTTATTAAGGAAATTCACAACCATTTAATGTACTGAAACAAGTGTATTATCGTTTGTCGAGCAAAGGCAAGTCATATTTCTCTTTAGAATGAAATTCAAAACAGTGTGGCTGTGGCTATTGATTGACACATTAAATTCATCCATTGGCTGGGACAATTTAGGTGAACGTTTGTATGTAACAACCACTGCTCACTATGTACTTTTTAAAGACACTTAAACTATTGGGTCACCAAAGGTTCTTCACCAAAGGTTCTCAACACCTTAATAAAGTAATTCGAAAAATTAATCAGAAATAACACGATGTTTTGATTTATACCAATTATATAAATCAAAACATAAAGGTTATTCCTGATTAATTTTTCGAATTATTTTATAAGTAAAGGCGTTAAGAAACCTTTGGTGACCCCACAGTTTAAATGTCTATCGTAGGTACGTCGTGAACAGTGGTCGTTACAGACAAACGTTCACGTAAATTGTCCCAGTCAATGGATGAATTTAATGTGTCAATCAATGGCCACAGCCACACTGTTTTGAATGTCATTCTATATTACTTTCTAACTTATGGATAGAGAGTTGTCTCATTGGCACTCATACCACATCTTTCTATATCTATTATGATAACAAACAAAAAAAAACACTTACGTGATTGCGATTCAAGCAAAGGTTTTGTTTCTTCTTGGGGAAATGTAGCTCTAACATCATGATACATTTCTGCCATACCAATTGATGCATCTGAATACACTGAAACATTTTCATTTATACTGCTTTCTGAGCGAGAACTAGCAAGATATGAAGTTCCTTCAAAACCAGAAGATAGTGACAGTATTTCGGTTGATGCTAGATGAAGTGTTTCCGTATCATCTTCGTTGAATTCATAAGGCGACGAAGGGCAAATATTACATCTCAGTTTTGTGCTAATTTCTGAACCCATATAACAAGAACTTTCATGTTCACTGCTGGAAATTCCGAACGTTGGTTCTAACTCGATTAAAGTTCTATTTGCAGATGGCAGTTAGGTCCGCTGCTGTATGCCCTGAGGTAATCGGTGCCCTCAGGTAATCGCGGCAATAGTGCCCATATGCGTAGTAATAACATGATCTAAATATAGAATAAACTAAAAATACATCATTGTACTTTCTATTTCGACTGACAGTATATGTGCGAAAAATAGGAGAAAACAGGATTTTTTTCCTTCGGCGAAAGACAATATTTTTTGGAGACAGGTCGAAATCATTTCTTTTCTTTCATTTCAATTTTAGCATTAGATATAGTGGCAGAACAATTAGAAACAAACTTCAAAAAAACAACCATAGCCCCCCCCCCCCCCCCCCTGAAAATGAAATGATTGCTGCCTAAGTTTCGTGAATGTCCTGTTGAAACTTTGACTATCATTGTGTTTGGTAATATATGACACTTACATATGGACAGATTACGCATATATTGATTTTGGTTACTTCTTTTAAAGTAACATAAGTAGAAAATGATAACATTTAATAGATAGGTTATTAAAATCAGTCCATCTTGTTCGACTGCATGAGGGGCAATGGCGGATCCATTCATTTTTTTTAAAAATGGGGGAGTCCCCAATCCAGGACACAAGGAGGGGGTTCCAACTATATGTTCCCATTCAAATGCATTGATCTCCAAAAAAAAAGGGTTCCTATCCCCAAAACACCCCTGGACCCACCACTGAGCTGTTACAAAAAATATCGCTAAAAACTGTCACGGCATTATTTGAATTTAAGTGTACTGCATGCATCTTGCACTGTAAGATTAGCATTAACACTAATGCAAAATTGTTAAATAATTACCACTTTCGTTGGTTTTTTCTTATCTTTATTTGAAATGTATTTTATTTAAAGCTTCTTTGTGTACCATTCTTTGTTTATTCGAAAGGGGTAGTACTGTAGATATATATATATATATATACAATTAAAATAGAAGAACCTAGATAACGATATGTATGCGTTCAATAATGATACATATAAAAAAGAAGCTGTGGTATAAATCCCAATGAGACAACATGTCCACAAAAGGACACAGAAATTAACAACTGTAGGTCACCGTACGGCCTTCAACAATGAGCAAAGTCCATATCGCATTGTCATCTATAAAAGGTTCAGAAATAACAATGAAATCCAATTCAAACGAGAAAACTAACGGCCTTAATTATATAAAACAAATGAACAAAAACAAATATGTAGCACATACTAGTAAACAAACGACAACCACTAAATTACAGGCTCCTGACTTGGGGCAGGCACATACGGTTTTTGTTCTTATAAAAGTTGTACAAACAATCGATATGTGAAAAGAATTCCATCAATTATATCAAAGTATAAATAATCATAAATCTTTATCATTTAAGCAAAGCATACATTTATAGATCCGTATTTTACTCGATTGGTTTTAAAATAGTTAATAATATATAACACTAACATATGGACAGATTACGCATATATTGATTTTGGTTACTTCTTTTAAAGTAACATAAGTAGAAAATGATAACATTTAATAGATAGGTTATTGAAAATTAGTCCATCTTGTCCGACTGCATGAGGGGCAGTGGCGGATCCATCCATTTCAAAAAGGGGGGTTCCCAATCCAGGACACAAGGAGGGGGTTCCAACTATATGTTTCCATTCAAATGCATTGATCTCCAAAAAAAAGGGTTCCTATACCCAGAACACCCCTGGACCCGTCACTGTCCATTGTTCAACTACTAAATTGTCTGTTTTACTTACTAGTTCACTTGGTACAATAAAAAACCCGATAATAAATTGTTCAAATAAGGCCTTTAAAAATAGTGGAATTAATTACTTTTGGAGTGTCAAAAACTCGTTGGAAGTACTTGATAAATTGCATGCATATATTGGTGATTTTAAATCTGTTCAAAGTTTTGATTTTTCTACCCTATATACCACTTTGCCTCATATTCTTATTAAGAAAGAATTCACATCCCTAATTAACTGGGCATTTAAAAAGTCGGAATGCGAGTACATATGTTCATACTCTTTGCGATCATTTTTTAGTAGCAATAAACAAAAGAACTATGTCAATTGGACATGCTTTGATACTATTTATGCGCTTGAATTTTTATTTGATAACATTTTTGTTCGCTTTAGAGATTCCGTATATCGTCAAGTTATTGGAATTCCAATGGGGACTAACTGTGAACCAACTACTGCGGACCTGTTTTTGTATTGTTATGAGTTACAATTTATGACTTAAATTAGCTAAGACCCATCAAAACAATATTTGATACAAAAATTTAACAATACTTTTAGATATTTGGATGATGTATTGGCTCTCAATAATAACGACTTCCGTATGTATACTAAAGAAATTTATCCTGTAGAACTTACTTTAATTAAACCTAATGATAACAATGACCACTGCCCTTTCCTCGATCTTGATATCTATATCATAAACGGGAAGATTAATACAAAAATTGTTGATAAGAGAGATGTTTTTTTCATTTCCTATTGTTAATTATCCATTTGTAGATGGTGACGTTCCCTTGTCATCATCTTATGGTGTTTTTATATCTCAACTTGTACGATTCTCTCGTGTATGTAACAACGTATTAGATTTTAGCGAGAGAAATTTATGTATTACTAAAAACTTATTACACCAGGGTTTTCGATATCACAAACTGGTCGAAACATTTACTAAATTTTATCATCGGTATAAGGAAATAATTCGTAAATATAACTCAACATGCAGACATCTTATACGTTCAGGTATTTCACATCCAATTTTTTATGGAAGTATTCTATATAAAGAACAAAAATGTCAGTATTCTCCTCAGAAACTAACAAAACCTTTAAATAGACTTATTAAAAAGGGATATAGTTACGAAACTGTTGTCAGGTCATTAAAGATTGCATATTTTGGCTTTAATATTGATTCACTGATAGAATAAAAAACAGTTGTTGGCATGACACGGGTTATGTTCTTCTCGTATATTTTATGATAGTATGATACTAAACCCCTAACGGGAGGGATTGTGCCTGATATTCATATGATTAACACATAATCTTTCAATCAGTTTAATTGAGGTCTGGAGCTGGCATGTAAGTTAACTGCTAGTAGTCTGTTGTTATTTATGTACTTTTGTCATTTTATTTATTTTCTTTTGTTACATCTTTTGACATCGGACTCGGACTTCTCTTGAACTGAATTATAATGTGCGTATTGTTATGCTTTTACTTTTCTACACTGGCTAGATGTATAGGGGGAGGGTTGAGATCTCATAAACATGTTTAACCCCGCCGCAATTTTGCGCATGTCCCAAGTCAGGAGCCTCTGGCCTTTGTTAGGCTTGTATGATTTTAAATTTTAGTTTCTTGTGTATAATTCGGAGTTTAGTATGACGTCCATTATCACTGAACTATTATGCATATTTTTAGGGGCCAGCTGAAGGACACCCACAACTGCGGGAATTCTCGCTACATTGGAGACCCTTTGGTTGCCTTCGGCTGTTGTCTGCTCTATGGTCGGGTGGTTGTCGCTTTGACATATTCACCATTTCCTTTCTCAATTTTAATAACCATGTTTCTGATCTAATTTTATATTCTATAAACGGCATCTATATATTTACACTACAAATCTACAACTCTCAGTCTATGGCTACACGTGCTGATCTTATCTATATTCATGCATAATATTCATTAGCTGTGTATGAGTATCAAAATCGTATCATACGCGATGATGACCAGCCAGTACACACTGTAAGGATTTTATTCACCAGTATTAAAGATGAGAAACATTGCAGTACGAACAGTAATCTATTTTTTTTTTCATTTGACATTACTTTGAAAGTAACGTAGTTACAAGCACGGGTTATATAGTATATAACTGCTTTTTTAAAATGTTAATTGTCTTAATCAATCTTATTTGAGAGATGTTGGATATTTTCAAGGAAAAACCTCACTTCTCCAGTGGACTTTTGTACATGTTCTGATAACCTTAGGTCATCTCTAAATTACTGTGTATTTCCTGTATCTCAGATCATATCTATGATTGCTCACATGGTGAGGTTACCTCAGGTCACCTCTGTATGATTGAACATTGTGAGTTACCTAATATTACCTCTGTATTGCTGTACATGGTGAGGTTACTCTGTATTACTGCACATACTCGTATTACCACACTTTGTATAAACTTTACAAAACACTATTTTTTTAGTTTTCCTCAGGGCACTTCTGAATTTCTATACATGGCCAAGTGCACATGTTAACTAATGTCATTTCTTAACTACTGTATATAAATATGTAACCTCAGAATACCTCTGTATGTTAGAATATGGTGAGGTTACCTAAGGTCACAACTTCATGGTAATTGTACCAGCTGCATGTTACCACAGATAAACTTTGCAAAACGCTAATTTTCTACAAACCTCAGGTTACCACAATTGAATGTTCATAACTCCCTTCGTCAGCTTAGTCAGTACAGATTACATCTATGTTTTTTTTTTTCACGGACAGGCTACCTCAGGTCATCTGTAAATTACGGTACATGACCAGGTTACCTCAGGTCATCTGTAAACTACTGTACATGACAAGGCTACCTCAGGTCATATGTAAATTACTATACATGACCTTGTTACCTCAGGGAACCATTGTACTACTGTGCATGGTAAGGTTACCTCAGGGAACCATGGTACTACTGTGCATGATCGGGTTACTTCAAGGAACCATTGTTCTACTGTGCATGGTCTGGTTACCTCAGGGATCCATTGTACTACTGTGCATGGTCATGTTACCTTAGGGAACCACTGTACAACTTGGCATGGTCAGGTAACCCCAGGGAACCGTTATACTAATATGCAGGGAACCATTGTACTGTGTATGGTCAGGTTACTTAAGTGAACCATTGTACTACTGTGCATGGTAGGTAACCTCAGGGAATCATTGTACTACTGTGCATGGTCATGTTACAATAGGTAACTACTACACAACTGGGCATTGTCAGGTAACCTCAGGGAACCATTGTACTATTGTGCATGTTCAAGTCTCCTCAGGGAAACGTTGTTCCACTGTGCATGGTCATGATACCACAGGGAACCATTGTACTGTTGTGTATTGTGAGTTTACCTCAAGGAATCATTATACTACTGTGCATGGTCAGGTTACCTCAGGGAACCATTGCACTACTGTGCATGGTCAGGTTTCTTCAGGGAACCATCGTACTACTGTGCATGGTAGGTAACCTCAGGGAATCATTGTACTTCTCTGCATGGTCAGGTTACTTCAGGGAACAATTGTACTACTGTGCATGGTAAGTAATTAGGGAATCATTGCACTACCGTGCATGGTCAGGTTACTTCAGAGAACCCTTGCACTACTGTGCATGATCAGGTTACTTCAGGGAACCATTGAACTACTGTACATGGTCATGTTACCTCAGGGAACCATTGTACTACTGTGCATGGTCAGTTTATCTAAGGGAACCATTGTACTACTGTGCATGGTCAGGTTACCGATGGAACCATTGTGCTTCTGTGCATGGTCAGGTTTCCTCAGGGAACCATTGTACTACTGTGCATGGTCAGTTTATCTAAGGGAACCATTGTACTACTGTGCATGGTCAGGTTACCGATGGAACCATTGTGCTTCTGTGCATGGTCAGGTTTCCTCAGGGAACCATTGTACTACTGTACATGGTCATGTTACCTCAGGGAACCACAGTACTACTGTGCATGGTCAGGTTACCTCAGGGAACCATTGTACTACTGTGCATTGTCATGTTACCTCAGGGAACCACTGTTCAACCATTGTTTTACTGTGCATGGTTATTTAACCTTAGGGAACTATTGTACTACTGTGCATTGTCATGTAACCTCAGGGAACCATTGTACTACTGTGCATTGTCATGTTACCTCAGGGGACCATTGTACTACTGTGCATGGTCAGGTTTCCCAAGGGAATCATTGTACTTCTGTACATGGTCAGGTTACTGCAGGGAACCATTGTACTTCTGTGCATTGCCAGGTTACCTCAGGGAACCAATGTACTACTGTGCATGGTAAGTTTATCTCAGGGAACCATTGTACTACTGTGCATGGTCAGGTTACCTCAGGGAACCATTGTACTACTGTGCATTGTCAGGTTTCCTCAGGGAACCATTGCACTACTGTACATGGTCATGTTACCTCAGGGAACCACTGTACTACTGTGCATGGCCAGGTTACCTCAGGGAACCATTGTGATACTGTGCATTGTCATGTTACCTCAGGGAACCATTGTACTACTCTGCATTGTCAGGTTTCCCCAGGGAACCATTGTACTTCTGTGCATGGTCAAGTTTCCTCAGGGAACCATTGTACTTCTGTGCATAGTCAGGTTACCTCAGGAAACAATTGCACTACTGTGCCTGGTCAGATTACTTCAGGAACCATTGTACTACTGTGCATGGTAGGTTTCCTCAGGGAAGCATTGTACTAATGTGCATGGTCAGTTTACCTTAGAGAACCACTGTACAACTGTGCATGATCAGGTTACGTCAGGGAAACATTGTACTCGTGCGCATGGTCAGGTTACCTCAGTGAACCACTGTACAACTGTGCATGGTCAGGTTATTCATAAAGATAGACAAGAATGAGATTTACAGATAATTTAGTAGACTGAATTTTTTTTTTAACTCATTTTTTTCTGTTTGTTTATAGGTTTATGGTGAATGGAAACATAAATATAGACTTTAAAAAAAATCTTGCATCTTTTGGGGATATCATTCCAGGAAAGTGGAAGGATATCATGTTTACTTGAAGTGGTGAGGTCTAGTAAAAATAGCAAACAGAAAGTAGAAAAAAATGAGTTGACTTCAGGATTGCGTAACGTTTTATTCTTCGTGGCAAGACCCCCTTTTTTCAATTAAATCACCATTTCGCTTTGGTACATCCTTGATATGAACATGATTTTTTTTTCTAAGATCAGCTGTTTTGCATGTAAGCCTATGGAGCAGTCAATAACAAGACTGCAACATTATGTTAATTTGATTTGAATCGATTATATTTGTTGTTATTTTTTGGGTTACCTGAGGTAATCCTGTTATGAAAGAATATTTCGTAGATACTTTGCTGGTATATGCATTTATGCTGTAATTACACAATTTCTTAATTTAAAATGTAGGACTTCATAGATTTGTATTGTTTATGCGATTATATGTAAATGTTAAACGAGTTCACCTGAGTTAAATGGGTTGTATTTGGTGTTATAGTTGGGGTTACCTGAGGTAACCCTGTCATGAATGAATACTTCGTAGATACTTTGCTAGTCTTTACATTAATTGTAATAAACCAACTTATTCATTTTGAATGTAGGACGTCATTGAAGTTATATTGTTTATGGGATATATATGAAAAGGTGATCTCAAATAACTTCAGTTAAGTGGCTTATATTTGCAATTATATTTGGGGTTACCTCAGGTACCCCTGTTATGAAAGAATGCTTATTAGATAGTTTGTTAGTGTAAACATTTATGTTGTAATGAAACAATTTCTTTATTTTACATGTAGGACTTCACAGATGTAAATTGCTTACGCGATATTTAGAAAATGCGATCTGTCTTAACTCGATTTAAATGGATTATACTTGTAGCTATTTTATGGGTTACCTGAGGTAACCCTGTCATGACAGAATACTTAGTAGATACTTTATTAGTATATATATTTATGGTCTAATAAACCAACTTCTCAATTTTCAATGTAGGAATTCATTGAAGTTATATTGTTTATGTGATGTAAATGTAAAGGTGATCTGAATTAACTTGAGTTAAATTGGTTGTAATTGCTGTTATTGCTTGGGTTACCTCAGGTAACCCTGTTATGAAAAAAATATTAGTAGATACTATGCTAGTGTATACATTTGTATTTTAATCACACAATTTCTCAATTTAAAAATGTAGGGCTTCATAGATTTGTATTTTTTATTTGATGTTATTGTTATGGTTACCCGAGGTTATCCTGTCATGTAAGAATACTTTGTAGATAGTTTTCCAGAATATACATTTAAGTTGTAATAAACAATTTACTTTTTATAAATTTGAACTTCATAGATGTGTATTGTTTATATGATATTTAGGAAAGGCGACTTAAGTTAACTTGATATGAATGGATAATACTTGTTACTATTTTATGGGTTACCTGAGGTAACCCTGTCATGACAGAATACTTAGTAGATACTTTATTAGTATATGTATTTATGGTCTAATAAACCAACTTCTTCATTTTCAATGTAGGAATTCATTAAAGTTATATTGTTTATGTGATGTATATGTAAAGGTGATATGATTTTACTTGAGTTAAATAGGTTGTTTTTGTTGTAATTGTATTGGTTACCTCAGGTAACCCTGCTATGAAAGAATTCTTAGTAGATACTTTGCTAGTGTATACATTTGTATTGTAATTCCACAATTTTTTAATTTGAAATGTAGGACTTCATAGATTTGTATTGTTTATGTGATGCATATATATTTAAAGGTGACCTCAGTTAACTTGAGTTAGATGGATTATCTTTGTTGTTATTGTTATGGTTACCTAAGGTAACCATGTAATGAATGAATCCTTCGTAGACACTTTGCTAGTGTTTACATTAATTGTAATAAACAAACTTCTTTATTTTAAATGTAGGACTTCATGAAAGTTATATTGTTCATGTGATGCACATGTAAAGGTGACCTCAGTTAACTTCAGTTAGGTGGGTTATATTTGTAATTATGTCTGGGGTTACCTCAGGTACCCATGGTATAAAGAATGCTTTTGAGATAGTTTGCTAGTGTAAATATTTATGTTGTAATCGGACAATTTCTTTATTTTAAATGTAGGACTTCATAGATGTGTATTGTTTATGTGATATTTCTGAAAGGCGACTTAAGTTAACTTGATGTGAATGGATAATACTTGTTTCTATTTCATGGGTTATCTAAGGTAACCCTGTCATGACAGAATACTTAGTAGATACTTTGCTAGTATATCGATTTATGGTGTAATAAATCATCTTCTTTATTTTTAATTTAGGAATTCATTAAAGTTATATTGTTTATGTCATGTATATGTAAAGGTGATCTAAATTAACTTGAGTTAAATAGTTTGTTTTTGTTGTTTTTGTATTGGTTACCTCAGGTAACCCTGCTATGAAAGAATTCTTAGTATATACTTTGTAAGTGTATACATTTATATTCTAATTACACAATTTTTTAATTTAAAAATGTAGGACTTCATAGATTTGTATTGTTTATGTGATACATATATTTTTTTAAAGGTGATACCTGAGTTAACCTGAGTTATATGGGTTGTATTTGTTGTTATTATTGGGTTACCTGAGGTAACCCTGTAATGAATGAATTCTCTGTAGATACTTTGCTATTGTTTACATTAATTGTAATAAACAAACTTCTTTACTTCAAATGTTGGACTTCATGAAACTTGTATTGTTATGTGATGCACATGTTAAGGTGACCTCAATTAACTTCAGTTAGGTGGGTTATATTTGTAATTATGTCTGGGGTTACCTCAGGTACCCATGTTATGAAGAATGCTTTTGAGATAGTTTGCTAGTGTAAACATTTATGTTGTAATCGGACAATTTCTTTATTTTAAATGTAGGACTTCATAGATGTGTATTGTTTATGTGATATTTCTGAAAGGCGACTTAAGTTAACTTGATATGAATGAATAATATGTTTCTATTTCATGGGTTACCTGAGGTAACCCTGTCATGACCGAATATTTAGTAGATACTTTGCTAGTATATCCATTTATGGTGTAAAAAAACCAGCTTCTTCTTTTTAAATGTAGGAATTCATTAAAGTTATATTGTTTATGTGATGTATATGTAAAGGTGATTTGAATTAACTTGAGTTAAATAGGTTGTATTGTTGTTATTGTATTGGTTACCTGAGGTAACCCTGCTATGAAAGAATTCTTAGTAGATACTTTGCTAGTGTATACCTTTGTATTGTAACTCCACACTTGTTTAATTTGAAATGTAGGACTTCATAGATATGTATTGTTTATGTGATGTATATATATTAAAAGGTGACCTCAGTGAACTTGAGTTAGATGGGTTATCTTTGTTGTTATTGTTATGGTTACCTGAGGTAACCCTGTAATGAATGAATCCTTCGTAGAAACTTTGCTAGTGTTTACATTAATTGTAATAAACAAACTTCTTTATTTTAAATGTAGGACTTCATGAAAGTTGTATTGTTTATGTGATGCACATGTAAAGGTGACCTCAGTTTACTTCAGTTAAGTGGGTTATATTTGTAATTATGTCTGGTACCCATGTTATGAAGAATGCTTTTGAGATAGTTTGCTAGTGTAAACATTTATGTTGTAATCGGACAATTTCTTTATTTTAAATGTAGGGCTGCATAGATGTGTATTGTTTATGTGATATTTCTGAAAGGCGACTTAAGTTAACTTAATATGAATGGATAATACTTGTTTCTATTTTATGGGTTACCTGAGGTAACCTGTCATGACAGAATATTTAATAGATACTTTGCTAGTATATCCATTTATGGTGTAATAAATCAACTTCTACATTTTTAATGTAGGAATTCATTAAAGTTATATTGTTTATGTGATGTATATGTAAAGGTGATCTGAATTAACTTGAGTTAAATAGGTTGTTTTTGTTGTTTTTGTATTGGTTACCTCAGGTAACCCTGCTATGAAAGAATTCTTAGTATATACTTTGTAAGTGTATACATTTATATTTTAATTACAAAATTTCTTAATTAAAAAATGTAGGACTTCATAGATTTGTATGGTTTATGTGATGCATATATATTTAAAGGTGATACCTGAGTTTACTTGAGTTATATGGGTTGTATTTGTTGTTATTGTTATGGTTACCTGAGATAACCCTGTAATGAATGAATTCTTTGTAGATACTTTGCTATTGTTTACATTAATTGTAATAAACAAACTTCTTTATTTCAAATGTAGGACTTCATGAAAGTTGTATTGTTCATGTGATGTATATATATAAAGGTGACCTTAGTTAACTTCAGTTAGATGGATTATCTTTGCTATTATTGTTATGGTTACCTGAGGTAACCCTGTAATGAATGAATCCTTCGTAGACACTTTACTAGTGTTTACATTAATTGTATAAACAAACTTCTTTATTTTAAATGTAGGACTTCATGAATGTTGTATTGTTTATGTGATGCACATGTGAAGGTGACCTCAGTTAACTTCAGTTATGTGGGTTATACTTGTAATTATGTCTGGGGTTACCTCAGGTACCCATGTTATAAAGAATGCTTTTTAGATAGTTTGCTAGTGTAAACATTTATGTTGTAATCAAACAATTTCTTTATTTTAAATGAAGGACTTCATAGATGGGTATTGTTTATGTGATATATTGGAAAGGCGACTTAAGTTAACTTGATATGAATGGATAATAATGTTTCTATTTTATGAGTTACCTGAGGTAACCGTGCATGACAGAATATTTAGTAGATACTTTGCTAGTATATGCATTTATGGTGTAATAAACCAACCTCTTAATTTTTAATGTAGGAATTCTTTGAAGTTATATTGTTTATGTGATGTATATGTAAAGGTGATCTGAATTAACTTGAGTTAAATAGGTTGTATTTGCTGTTATTGTTTTGGTTACCTCAGGTAACCCAGCTATGAAAGAATTCTTAGTTGATACTTTGCTAGTGTATACATTCATATTGTTATTCCATAATTTTTTAATTTGAAATGTAGAACTTCATAGATTTGTATTGTTTATGTGATGTATATATATTTAAAGGTAACCTGAGTGAACTGGAGTTAGATGGGTTATCTTTGTTGTGATTGTTTTGGTTATCTGAGGTAACCCTGTCACGTAAAAATACGTCGTAGATAGTTTTCCAGAGTATACATTTAACTTCTCATAAACCATTTACTTTATCATTTTGGACTTCATAGATAAGTATTGTTTATATGATATTCAGGAAAGGCGACTTTAGTTAACTTAATTTGAATGGATTATATTTGTTGTTATTTTTGAAATAACATGAGGTATTTCTGTTATGAAAGAATACTTCGTAGATAATTTGTTGGTATATGCATTTATGCTGTAATGACACAATTTCTTAATCTAAAATGTAGGACTTCATAGATTTGTATTGTGTATGCGAGGTCTATATAAATGTAACCTGAGTTAACTTGAGTTGAATGGGTTGTATTTATTGTAATTATTGGGGTTACCTCATGTAACCCTGTCGTGAATGAATACTTCGTAATACTTTGGTAGTGTTTACATTTATTGTAATAAACAAACTTCTTTATTTCAAATGTAGGACTTCATGAAAGTTGTATTGTTTATTTGATTTACATGTAAAGATGATCTCAGTTTACTTCAGTTAAGTTAAGTGGGTTATAATTGTAATTATATCTGGGGTTACCTCAGGTACCCATGTTATAAAGAATCTTATTAGATGGTTTGCTAGCGAAAACATTTATGTTGTAATCAAACAATTTCTTTATTTTACATGTACGCCTCATAGATGTGTATTTTTTTATGTGATATATCGGAAAAGCGACTTTAGTTAACTTGATATCAATGGATAATACTTGTTGCTATTTTATGGGTTACCTGAGGTAACCCTGCCATAACAAAATACTTAGTAGATACTTTGCTAGTATATGCATTTATGCTTTGATAAACCACTTTCTTCTTTTGTTATGTAAGAATTCATTGAAATTATATTGTTTATGTGATGTATATGTAAAGGTGATCTGAATTAACTTGAGTTAAATAGGTTGTATTTGCTGTTATTGTTTGGGTTACCGCAGGTTACCCTGTTATGAAAGAATTTTTAGTACATACTTTGCTAGTGTATACATTTATATTTTAATTACACAATTTCTTAATTTTATAATAGAATGTAGGACTTCATAGATTTGTATTGTTTATGTGATGTATATATAAAGTTACCTCAGTTGACTTGAGTTTAATGGTTGTATTTGTTGTTATAATTGGGGTTACCTCAGGTAACCCTGTCATGAATGAATACTTCAGATCATTAATTGAACTTTTATAAAAAAAAAAAAAAAAAAAAAAGTTTATAATTTTACCAGCCATCCCCACCCTACACGTACATACGAAATGAATGATCGGTGAAAACAAATAATAAAATCATTTGGGAAGTTTGTTGACATCTTTGGTATTTGGTATTAAGATCTATCTAAATAAGAACTATATTTTCGTGCGTATTTAATCAATGACGCATTACCACGATTACCTCAGGGCACCGATTACCTCAGGGCATACATCAGCGGACCTAACTGCCACCTGCGTTCTATTTACGGAATAATCAAACAGTCCAAAGTCATAATTATCATCTGATATGTCTGCCACCCCACTAATCACTGGTATTTTTCTTGGTGTACTGGTCATTAAAGCTTTGTTTGGCGATTTTAATGTTGTGTCATAATTTACTGCATACTCTTCAAATGACTCTAATGTTTTTGTTTCTAGAATCAACGACAGGCTGGATTCAGCAGTGTTGCTTAAGTCTCCAAAACAATATGAATCAGATTGTCCAAGATTATGTAAATCAGAATCTCCAAGATTATACGAATCCCCTAAATTATGTAGCTCCGACAATGAATCTCCTAAATTTACCCCGTGTTTTTCGGTATAATTTAAACACACTACTGAGTTTTCCGCTGATTCTAAAAAATGAGAACCACCAAGATTACTTGAATTTACAAATGTATATTCATCAGTAGCGCTCGATGCATCAGCGAAAACAGTCACATCGTTCAAAATTGAATCAACAGGTAGGATAATTTGCGGCACCTGAATGGAGAATGTCAATATTCGTCTCTGAAATAAACAATCGATTATTATGAGCATAAACTAAAAGTGACAATGGATATTTGTAGCCGTATTTTATTCGCTGAACTCCGGCAGTTTGTGTTGTGTGTTCTGTTTTCATGTATACCCACGATCTCTTTTTACTCGTATATATATTCATACGGTTAAAATCAGAAAGCTGATGAAGCCTTGTAACGTATCTATACTATTAAACGAGAAGACCTCATTTTGGGTGTCGCTTCTCTCCTTTCCACAATAAATTAATCAACACGCCTCTGTGTCCTATAGGTACAGTGCATAGTCGCATTTGTCATCCATTCATATGATTATTCAGATTGAGTTATTTTGGGAGAAAAACGAGAAAAAAGGCATCCGGATATTGTCCCGTCATTGGACAAAATTTTAAGTCAGATTAGACTTCCGGTTTGCGTTTTTCTGTATACTTTGAACATACATATACAAAGAATAAAGTGTATTTTCAGAATTCTATCTGCTATCATTTTCAAGTTTACTATCCACGGCGGTCACAGAGTTTATTAAATAGAGAGGGTCTGTATACTATATCAATGACCACCATGGATCGATTAGTAAACTTAGAATTGAAAGTAAATACACTATATTTATATAGTAATGAATGTTCATGATATACAGATAAGCGCTAAAAATATTCATGTGAACTTTTGATACCTTTTCTGAAATTCTCCAGTCATTAAATCTTTTACAAAATTCATTGATTACAAAAAAAAAGAAGATGTGGTATGATTGCCATGTTGAGACAACTCTCCACAAGAGACCAATATGACACAGAAATTCACAACTACAGATCACCGTACGACCTTCAACAACGAGCAAAGCCCATACCGCATACTCAGCTTCAAAAGGCCCCGAACTGACAATGTAAAACAATTCAAACCAGAAAACTAGCGGCCTTATTTATGTACAAAAAGTGAACGAAAAACAAATATGTAACACATAAACAAACGACAACCACTGAATTACAAGCTCCTTACTTAAATGTTCATAACATACTAAATGAAAACTATGTTCATATTGAAATTGATAGAAAACCAAAAATTGGGAATTTTGGAAATAAAGGAGGAGGGATAAAAAAAAAAGCAGCATTTTTCTGTCCCAAATAACCTATATATGACTTATGATACTTTTGCTGAAATTCTCCAGTCATTCAATATTTTACAAAATTCTTCCAACAACACTTTACATACTTTAAACTACGCTCTGAATGCCCGCGATTTCGCGGGTGTGTACTAGTGAATATTGAAAAGACTAAGTGATAAAATTAATATACTAGTATATATACTGCATACATATAGTGTAAACGTTTTGAAACTGTATTGCATGACTGTTTTACTATTGATAGTTTTGAATTCTTTACGTAAATGAGTGTAGGGCAAAAAAAAGGGGGGGGTCCTCTGCGCTACAATGTATCAATCAAAATTTATCTTCTTCAAAATTCAATAATGAATATAAGCTATGAGGGAAATCAGATGGATTTAAATTAATTTTTGTTGTCAACGGCCTCACACAAAAAAAATCAATCAAATTTGGGATCAGCATATATTTTTTAGGAAAACAAATCATAATCCCCTCCCCTTTGAAGTTTAATGGTCGTTCTCTAATTTTGGTGCTATTTTCACATTTCCTGACCGGTGTGAGAAAAAAAAATTCTCCTCACTATTGAAAAATCTGTTCTCGGCAAATGATTGGTTGAAAAGTTAATTGTGACGTTTTCTTCTTAATTTAACATACACAATTCAATCGAATGTCTTATTTAAGTCTCATCCCTCAACAAGTACATGTAAATAAATACATTGTAACTTGAACTAACACTAAATAAATTGAGAGCCATTATCAGAGACTATAACATGCTTAGATATAATACACTAAACAATATGAAATAAAATACTATTTACACATGTACATACGGAGAGTGAAATCACTTTATATAATAATATCCATTATTCAGATGACGATAGGTCATAAGTTGGAAATAAGTACCGACTGTATACCATAGCAAAAAAGAAATTAAAAAACAAACAACTACCAACTAATTTAAAACACCACATGGAAAATACGGAAATGGGGGTTAGCAATACGAGCGCATTAAAAAAATCTTATCGCATGTGCTGGAATATAGAAAAAAAAAGTAACTGTAGGTCTGAATAAATTACCTTTTTTTTTATTTATTTAGAGTTGTCGTCTTGCTTTATTCATACAATATTATATAGGCTTATTAAACAGTTGTTACAGTATAGCTAAAACAAATAGCAAAGAAACAATCACCACTGCTTAAGACGTAATCCCACTGAATGTGTGGATCGTAGCTTTTAAGTTATGCAATGTCCAGATAAAATGTTACAGAATCTGCGCCCCGTGGTGAAAATTGCCGTAAAAGTAATGTATGTATACTAAGTATTCCGATCTATAACGAAAAATCTCACCCGCGATCACATCCTCAAAGCAAGAAAACACTTACATGTAATGCGATTAGCTCTCCAATTATAACATTTAGGAGGATTAATACGTTACTATTAACAGGATTATATTAAAGTCTGTTTTGTGAAAATTCGTAACTTGATAAACTTGTCTAAGTGGTTTTTTATTAGATGTCCGCTCCTGACCCCATACTTTTGAAATTTATCATTTGATATCAGTCCTGTGACTGAAAACAAGCTCAGCGTATTTTAAAATATACAGTGCTAAGAAATTTCACCGTCACAGGCCGTAGGAAATTGTATATGGAACGTCGAAAATAGGATAGGAAGGTACAAACATGTACAGTTCCCATGAAATTTTTTTTGTATATATAAAAAAACAAAGGAAACATTTTAGTCTTGCTACCCACGTGTAACTAGCAAATCGATGTTTATCCTCAAGAATACCAGATTAACCTTTATTTGATTTATTAGGTTAATAAGGTCCACTAATTTTCCCTTATCTAAATATTAAAGCATACCCAAAGAAAAGTGATATATACTGTATGATCTGTCTGCATTGAATATGTTAAATTCATTAAAAAGGAGTGAAAGATATAATCACAACAATAAATCATAATAAAAGAAGATGCGGTATAATTACAAAAAAGGCATTTCTCCGCAAGAGACCAAATTACACAGACATTAACCACTATATATCACCATACGGCCTTCAACAAGACAAATGTTAATAAGTTCAAACGAGAACACTAACGGCGTAATTTATGTACAAAATAAGGATCGAACAAAATAATATGTAAAACAGCAACAAACGACAACGTTACCACTGAATTACAGGTTCACGAATAGGGACAGGCAATTTTAGAATGTGACCGAACCAAGTATATATAAGCAAACGCCTTACACCCCTCTTTTTTCTGTAGAGTATACATTCGGTTTTTAAAAAAAAAACGCCAATAACTACCCAAATGTATCTTGAAGTCTTTGATCATGAATATTTAAAACATTTTAATTATAATAATATATGTGAACCTCTATATTTTTGAATTAATCATTTTTTTTTTCATTTTTTTAAAGATATGAATATTTCAAATTGACTTACCTCTGAAACTGGGTTGCAGTTCTCTCTTATATTCGTCTTGACACCATTCAAAGTTTGAACAGATAACAACACGCTTAAACACAGAGCCGATAAAAAAATACAGCAGTCCATTATGTTCTAATTGGAAAGTAAGAAACACATGGTTTAAAAATATACATGTAAAAATGCGCACGTGTCTAGCAGGCGTGGCTTCGCAATGCGATTAAATATAACCAGTGGTGTGACATTGTAGCAGTCCACTATTTTTTTTTTCTAAATCGAGATCAAACGGTCATATTACGCAATAATGTCGGGTTCAGAGAGATGGAAAATCATGATTGAAAACGGAAGACTTTGTGTAGAGGAAAATGGTAGATATTTTGAGGACATCGACAATGTTGGAACAACAAGAGAATTTGGAATTATCAAGGTGACTATATAAATATTTTAGTAATTTACAATTTTATTTGGTCAATTGTGGATAAGAAAAGCCATCGGAAAAAAAACTACAAGCTCAACAAACTTGTATCGAAAGCAAATAAAAATATTCAAATCAAAATAATACATAAAAGTAAAGAGATACTTTTAAGTATAGAGTAGATAACTTTCTATTAAAAGTTGCATTTAACTTATATTAAGGACGTCACTAACACAATTAGTGTACTACATGTATACTATTGTTTCTTAACACATTGTTTTGGAGTTGTAAACATAGGAAACTCTAAAAATATAAACTGAAATAGTAAAACTGTTTTCTTCTTCTGTATTGAACATTGTTGAATTACATCTTCAAATGTTAGGGCAAGTACATTTAGATTTTGAATTCCTTGACATCATGTCAGTGTTTTAAACAAAATCATTGATTGATCTTGTACATCTCTCTACATAAATATCTCAACTCTCGTTTCCAGAATGAAGTTTACTTTTATTAATGTTAATCCATCAATAAGCTGCATATTCTTTATTACATTTACTCTTGTGAAGTAACAACTGTTCATTTTATTGTGGAACGGTCATACAATTCACATTTGTTTTTATTTTAGACTTAACACATTATCAATCAATACATGTATATTAGTTTTCGTCAATACAGAAATACGACTGTTGGCTTCATGTTCAATGTTTGTCAACGTTCACAAAAACATGATGTTTTCTTATAATTTAAGGTTACATATGAATCTGGAAAAGCAAAAATGTATAGTTTGAAAAACTTATGCGAAGGTCTTGGTTTTGGGCCAGCTGTCAAGACTCGTTCAGGTTTTATGAAAATATGGAACTCCTTGAAAGGTGAGAAATGTATTTAAAATGTGTGTGTTGTTCTTGTATCATGAGTACATAGTATGTGTATGAGTATTTGCTTCTCTTGCATTCGTCACAACTCGGCCGATTCCGTACCTCCATCTAAAGATAGAAGGAGAGTAGCGGTGACTCCGAGGATTGCCAACTGCTACTCTTGATTTTGACATTTTGTCCGATATTCGGAATCCTCTAGTTTTATCCATGTAGTACCAATAAAAAAAAATACACTACCAACCCTTACTTTTTTATTCATATTTTTATTACATATAGTTAAACTAGTCATTCATGAAAATCTTATACAATTCTTGTTATTTTTTCATAGTGTTTGAAAGAAAAAAGGTACCAATTTTAAATGTGTGAGCATTCTAAGAGAGAATCATTTCCCGCAAAATTTTCAATTGATTATATCTTAAAAACAAAGTCGCGGACCTATTATTTTTTCCTGCTTTTTAGCCTAGGTTCAGTTATTAATATACTATCAATTTATACCAGTTGATCAAAAAGCTAGTTATTGTCAAAAAGAGAAGCGAACATCCTTAATCAAACTAAGGCCTTAGTTGCTGTCGTATATATTTTAAACATTGAATTTTTGGCGATGTCAAGAGGCTGATATTGTTTTTAAAAAAATGACTACCACGAGCAAACATTGATAATACCGTATTTCCATGACTAGTAATCCTCGCTCCAAACTCCGCTGGACCTCCTACGGCACCCGCTGGTACTTGTAGTTAAATATTTGATTGTATTCAACAAATTAATTTATGAACTGCATGTACGTGACGCTTATATACCAAATGGTCAATATTAATCATCCGTGTTATTTGCTCTATGGGATGTTTGTAAAATTTCAACGGAGGCAATGTCTTGGCATGATAATATCAATGAGCTTTTATTCGTATATTTGTCAAGTCTTTGTATGTGTTTTATTTCGTGATAGGAGGGGGAAAAGAAAAAAAGGTAAAAGGGGGTGGGTTATTGGCTGTCTTTGCCTACAACAATGTACTAGTGGGGTGCGTGTGAGTGCTTTTCTGTGTTTATTTGTCCAATTGGACTTGTCGTTTTTTTTACTGAAGAATATAACTGTAGCAAACAAGTTTTAACTATATAATTTTTTACAGCAAACGTAGACAATTATCAGCTACAGACATCTTCAACAGATAACATTGATCAGCCGGAGAACCAAGTTAATATGAATATTTCAGGTAGATGTGATTCTTTTAATACATATTTGATATTTACACACGCTTTCGTGAAATCAAGTTACTAAAGTAATCCATAAATATGATAAAATTCGGATTGAAAAACTCTTACCATAACCAATAATATTAATTCATATTTTTGCAATAACCCTATAATATTAATTCATATTTTATAAATAAAAGAAGTTATAGTATACTAGTATGCGTATGTGAGATGACAAGTAACGATTCTAGAGGTTCTATTATCGCCGTATTACATTTACGAATATTTTTTTTTAAATTGCATCTTCGCTTTTCTGCACAAACCCCCATAATACATGTACAATGTTCAAAAAGGGGGGGGGGGGGCTGTATCCGTACACTCTTCAACAATAATGGACAGGCCGGCTATACGGACAAAAGTGCAATCATTAAAAAGACGAGGTACATTTGTACGATAAGGCCCGTTTTTTGGCCCCTCCCCCTATTTTCTTATTTTTCAAAAACTGTTTTGGAAAGCTTGTTATCACGTTGACGTTTCTTTGGATGAACTTCAAAACCATTAATTTTAGAAAATGGTTGAGATTACTGGGTTAAAAAGGTATCAAAAACGCCAAATGATTCTTTGGCATTGTTTCTATAAAAAATCTAACACGCGCCGGAGAAAATAATGGCGATTTAGACAGCAAAAACTGTTATGACATGACATTGGAATTAAAAAAAAATCCTGTGCCACGTTGGCGCAGGCACCTAAAAACTAAAAATTCGTTGTACGGAAGACCTGCAATTTTAAGTGAATGATAATTACAATATTTGAATTATAAAAGGAAGTTTACCCACTCACCTTACCCAGTTGCTAGTATTAGTGGTTTTGAAGTTCATCCAAACAAACATTCAAACCTCAGGGAATATTCTAACATAAGACGTAGCTTTCTAAAACAGAATTTGAAAAATGAGAAAATAGGGGGGCCAAAAACAGGCCTTATCGTACCAGAATTTCCAGTTTTCCTGCCACACCGACTTCTTGCAACAGAGATTGTTTTTGTTTCTGTTATAATTAAGAGTTTGTTTTTTTTACTATTCACTGAATCATA
Source organism: Mytilus edulis (assembly GCF_963676685.1). NCBI lineage: Eukaryota > Metazoa > Mollusca > Bivalvia > Mytilida > Mytilidae > Mytilus > Mytilus edulis. Next base: position 26,564,932 of record NC_092357.1, on the reverse strand, counting down.
ATATGAGTCATGTGGTCAATTTTATTCGTTGAACTTAGTTCTAAAGCATAAAACATGACGCGGACGTTATGATTTTGTTCGTATGGAACGCCATGACTGTCTTCTGGTGTTGATTGTTTAATATGTTCGGTGCTTTATGCATTATGTTCAGTAGTATGTATATTATGTTCAGTAGATATCTTATTATGTTCAGTAGTTATTACATTATGTTCAGTAGTTATTACATTATGTTTAGTAGTTTTTACATTATATTCGGTGCTTTGGTTATTATGTTCAGTAATTTCATTATTATATGCAGTGGTATTTAAATTATGTTCGGTACTTCTGACGTTATATTCAGTACATTTTTCATTATGTTCAGTACTTTCGACATTATGTTCAGTAGATTCAATATTATTTGCAGTACATTATGTAATACCTCCAGTAGTCCCGCTTTCTTTATATTCAGTAGATTATTCATTATGTTCAGTAAAAGCATCTGTATTATATTCGGTTCGTTCAACTTTATGTTCAGTGGTTTTATCATTATGATGATGTAGTAAAAGTCGGGAAGTCAATAACGGAAATTGTCGGAAAAAAACGAACGCGGATATTTTTGACGGACGTTTTATTCATGAACACCTTTACGTGATTGGATTAAAATGGAAGAAATGGAAGCAGTTTTAAATCCGTGTGGTTTACGTTCCAAAGTTGGCATTTTTCACAAGAAAAATATAACTCCTGACTCAATTTGTAAGTTGTCGCTACAAGATTTCGCATATTTAGGTATGACTGACAGGAGAAAAATAATTGTGTTCATTTTAGCAGCAATATTTTGACTGAGTAATAACAAGTTTTTCATTCCCAAAGAAGCACTGGAATCCCTGCTTGAAATCGATTTAACTGTTTTTAAAATATTCCCTGTGGACTACCCCCCCCCTTTTTTTGGTGCTTTCTATTTTCAACCCTTGAATTAAGCTTTCCAATCTAATTAGAATTAAAATCTTGCTTTCTAACCAATCTGTTCATGCACCGGACCGGCAACTTTCTTTATTTAATACGAAAATCTAAAGTGCCGTTATACACATGCATGTTGTTTGCTTGGAGTATACGCCCGCAAAGAAAGAAATAGCCCAAGTCCGAAGGCACAAATAAGAAAACGAAAGTATTATGGCAAAGGGTGCCGGGGTAAATCTCTGTTTTCAAAATATACATGAAATATTTGCCACTGCCCCTTTTTGTTCTATGAATTCTAATCCTGAGTTTTCTATCTGTTACATGCCAAGAAATCCGAGCAAAAAATTCCGGTCGACCTCCTACGGCACCCATTAGTATTTAAAGATTTGATTTCATTCAACAAATTAATTTAGGACCTCCATGTACGTGTCATTTAGAACACAGCTATATACCGAATGGCCAATATTAATCTTCCATGTAATTTGCTCTATGTGATGTTTGCAGAATTTCAACGGAGGTAATTTCTTGGCATGATCAATTGTGTGTTTACCCTCCCCTTTTCTACTTTGATATAAAGCGTTCCAATGAATAACAAAATAAAAAGAGACAATTACGCAAGAGACTTCTAATTTTTTTACCGGTTAAAGGTGATGGGTGCTTTGCAGCTCCTCATTTCTTACCCATGAAAACTTAAAATCTTTTGTATTCCCCTCTAAATTTAAGCCAATTAAGAAAAATTATCCCCTTCTACAGTAATCCGAAAAAATTAAAGGCGACAATAAAAATACATGTAAATCTTGTAAATAATCAAAATGTTTCTGTGTATTTGGTTTTGGTTTGTTCTTCAAAATACCACTTAAGGCCAGTGTCTTGCCTGAATAAGAGAAGCTTGCTAGTGAAGACGTGCCCTTACTCTAAGATCGATTATGAATTATAAGAATTCATGAACCTCAAGAAATCTGACGTACCCATAGTTGACAATCCTGACACGAAATTATCAATTAACAATTATCCGTTTCAGATCCGTTCATCATTCATTTTATCCGTTATACGTCCGGTAGAAGTCCGTTTCACATTCGTTCAACATCAATTTTATCCGTTAAACCACAACCAAATGCCGCAAAAGGGCAGTGTCTGGACTGAATAAAAGCTGCTTGATTGTAAAGACGTGCCCTTACTCCGAGGGCTGTATCCTAGGTATTGGGTGATACGACCTTCATTTCACTGCCTCACGGCTTTGGTCCTGATAACGCTTCCTGTCATCTTTAGAACTACGTCCACGATTCATCTACCAGTACTCCATCATCGAGGTTAGCGGGCTGCCAAGCTGACCAAACTAGCCCTGAAAGCAGCCGTTGTGAAGTAAACCAACATCAAAATAGTCAACAAAAGATAAACAACTTACCAAAACCAAGATGGCGGCCTACATATGGCGTCCTCTACTACCTGTTCCTGACCCACGGTATCAAAATATGATAAAGCTCACCAATCGCCTTCGGGCACCGAGCCGACCGTGCGAGGGCTGTATAGCCAGTCAAGGTCGTTAAACACTTCCATATATATATATTTCCCCATATAAAATGCATATATGCTTCAATAAAGTTGAATTTTCTCATAAACCTGGCCCGTTTTCTTACTTTTGCAAATCAATCCTTGATATTCAAACATATTTCTATCAAACAATGTTGGTCCTAACAGTTTAATTTTTGATTAAAGTCGGTCAAATCTAAATCGTAAAACATGCACTTTTTCTCGTCATTTTTCCGTTGACTCAATGCTAAATTATCGATACCCATGTCTACTTGTACAACAAATAAAGAAATTCCGTAAATAAAAAACAAACTTTGCAAATCGTTTAAGTATATTCAAACATATATCTGGCGAAGAATACTACTTAAAACAATTTAATTTTAGGGCAAATTCGGTCAAACATCGATTTGAAAAAGGGAATTTTCCGGGATTTTTCAAAATGGCGGCTGATGTATTATAAGGAAATGTTGTATCAAATCAAGGATTTCTGTAGTATAACTTTCCTAGATTATATTTAATTTTTAATGTAGAATGTTTGATGTTTCTGTTATTTTCCTACAGTGATATTTCGATATCATTGATTTCAAAATTTCTTAATAAAAAAAATATCATTTTAAGTGTGACACGGGAATATTTATTTTGACAGATATTCATCCAGGATATACTGTTACCGGAAAATAGTTTAAAATATTTATAATAAAAATTTTCTCTTCTGTTTTTAAGGGTGTTTTTCCTGTTTTCTTCATATTTTATCTTTCTTTAGAAATATATTTATACATTCCTTTTAAATAAAAAAAAATGTTCATCCCGAGAGAAAAAAACACCAATGCTCAATTATAATAGATAAATATTCTATACCTTTAAAATTTCATCCCTTGACCGAACAGATGAAATCTGACTTGGGTTATAATGTAACATCACAATATATTGTCAGGTAGACGTGCAAACCAAAAGCAACCAGGTGACATTAAACATCCTGTGTTACTGTGTATACATGTATTACCAGAGTTTAAATTTTGTGATATACAAAAGTTTTCAAAAATGTACAAATAAATATCTTCTCTTTCCCGTGTCAAATCAGAAGAAGTATGTTTCATAATAAACTTTAAGAAAATATGAATATTATGAAAATTTCTTTAAAAAAATATTTTTTGCTTACAAGACATTCAAATATTTATATGTTTCTATAATTATTTAAAAGAAACATTCCGATTCAAATTTTAATTCAAATGAATTTCATTGCATATGATTTTATTGTTATTTTTTTTTAATTAAATATTTAAAGCTAAATCCAGGCATTCAATGAATCGATATAAAGTTTAACTTGTGTAAAAAAAAGAGTTATTGTATACATTCCAACAGAGACGTATAAAACCCGATAATATCTGTCGTCAGAGTTATCGGTCCTGAATAGGACTGATATAGTTGGGTATGGGAAGTGAAACGGACGAGTACCGTACAAAACAGACGCCTACCGGACGTTCAACGGACATTTCATCCAATGGACGTCAGTTCAAAGTTTTGAACATGCTCAAAATTTTCCACCAGACAGAACGGACGTCGACGGATTAAACGTACGCTAAACTGACATGCAACGGATATGGACGGACGTCTAACAGATAAGAACGGACGTCTAGCGGAAATGAACGGATTGAAAAAAGTTATCCGTTAGGCATTTGTTCGAGCTACCTTAGTCAAAATATTGCTGCTGAAATGAACACAAGCTATTCTTAATTCCATTATTTTTCTCCTGTCGTTCATACATGTACCTAAATATGCGAAATCTTGTAGCGACAACTTACAAATAAAGTTAGGAGTTATTTTTCCTGGTGAAAAATGACAACTTGGAAACGTTAACCACACCGATTTAAAACTGCTTCCATTTCTTTCATTTTCATTTAATCATGTAAAGGTGTTCATGAATTAAACGTCCGTCAAAAATATCCGCGTTCGTTTTTTTCCGACAATTTCCGTTATTGACTTCCCGACTTTTACTACATCATCATAATGATACAACCACTTTTACTACATCATCATAATGATACAACCACTTTAACTACATCATCATAATGATACAACCACTTTTACTACATCATCATAATGATACAACCACTGAACATAAAGTTGAACGAACCGAATATAATACAGATGCTTTTACTGAACATAATGAATAATCTACTGAATATAAAGAAAGCGGGACTGCTGAAGGTATTACATGATGTACTGCAAATAATATTGAATCTACTGAACATAATGTCGAAAGTACTGAACATAATGAAAAATGTACTGAATAAAACGTCAGAAGTACCGAACATAATTTAGATACCACTGCATATAATAATGAAATTACTGAACATAATAACCAAGGCACCGAATATAATGTAAAAACTACTAAACATAATGTAATAACCACTGAACATAATGTAATAACTACTGAACATAATAAGATATCTACTGAACATAATATACATACTACTGAACATAATGCATAAAGCACCGAACATATTAAACAATCAACACCAGAAGACAGTCATGGCGTTCCATATGTTCGAGTATCCGGACAAAAATGATACAAGAAATTTGGTATCTGTTGAAGATTTTTTTTTTACAAAACATACATTAAAATTAACATTTTAATAATTGTGTTTGCAAAGTTCCATTCTTTTGTTGTGACAAATACGAAACATCTAATTCAAGATAATGCCTTTTTTCTGTGAATAGATGTACCAGGAGGGGAGGATTTAACCAGCACTGACGACAACGTAAACACATTGGATAATGTGCAAAGAAAATCCTCGACGCAAAAATCACCAGTCCAAAAGAAATTATTGTCACCAATGGACAGTTCTGAAGGTATTTTTTTAATCCTCCTTCTTGCAAACAATTGATCTGCTGCTTCGTAATACTAGTCATGTGAATTCGGCAAACAAAAATCAATAGTAAATAAGATATGTATGCAAGTAATATAAAATCTATTGCACTTAATATATATGCTTTTACAATAAAACTGGAAGAGACCAAGAACAAGTTAAAAATGTTAATGAAAATTATTTACTATTTGAATAAAAACCATAATTACGATGCGAAAATTTTATGTGTATTTTTCTTTTGCAACAGATGCATCGACAGTTGAAGATATTCTAGGACGTAGCGTGGGTTCTTGCACTGAAGCGCACATAAATACAGAAGACGCTTCCGATAGCACACCAGTTACAGTGGAGCAGTCAATTTTGGACGATTATTTAATAGGTATGATATACCATCTTCATTCTCTTAATAGGCGCTACTCATGGTATGAAGTATAGAAACTTTTAATATTAACTTTTATACTGACTATATGTTGAAGGCCGTATGGTGACCTATTATAATTGTTAATTTGTGTCATTCGGTCTCTTGTGTAGGGTTGTCTCATTGGTTATCATACCACATCTTCTTTTTTATACTTGTCTGTTATTTTGACATCGCCAAACATGTTTTATCTCTAGTTGCTGTTTTTGTTTAATGACCATTTAAGAAAAATAATGTGCAAGTCTTAGTTTTGAACAAACTTGGGGATCGAACACACGATTACAAGGATCACTTCCAGAGGCAAGTTCTCCGAGGATGTTATTTTTTTTTATTGCATATACGGGTACTGGAAACTATAACCATATCAACTTCAGAAATATTACTTTTACATCAAATGTTCAAACACTTGCTCATTAAGTGAACAACATATTTTTTTTTTATATATTTTGAACTCGAAAAATTACAGCGCCCCCTTACGGTCATTGTCCTCCTGAAGTGATCAAAGTGATCGTAATATAACGACTGGATTATTCGGGTTATTTGAATTGTTGATTTTCCATTCTAAAGTGATAGCATTTGTTTTCTTTTAGGAGACGCATTAAAGGTACATATTCAGAACTTAGTTATACCTGCCGATGATCGCTGTTTTCGAAATCTGGACACGAAACATGCTCACTGTCTAAAACAATTTTATGAAAATCAGCAAATGTGTCATACAATTCTCATTGGCAACATTGTCAGCGATGTTACTACTGATAAAGGTAATTTGTCAAAGTTTCTTCAAGAACCTGGCAAAGTAGCAGTTGAAACTTTAGGTGGTAATCATACAAGACATGCGCTACAATGTTTATTCGCAAGCCAAACGAAGCCTATTAGCATGGTAACATGTCGGTTATACAACAAATTACCAGACGAGTTGGCGCTACAATTAGGGTATGAACACAATGCATCTAATACATTAGGAAAACCGACAAGTTTTGTTGATTTAGTAAAGATGTTTCGAAAAGAAGCAACAAAAATAGTAGGAGATACAGATATTAGCTGCATGCAAAGTAGTGAAGTAAAGCAATGGAAAGATATTATATGTACCATTCTAGGGATGGACAGAAAGGCGGAAGAATTTCATAACAAGTACAAGATTGTTTTAAAAATTGCAAAATCAAAGGATTCCGTATGGAGAAAATTTTTAGAATTCTGTTCCGCTTTCGAAATGAATGAAATTAGAAATACTCCAAGAGGATCCTTAAAGATTACACAGTTGAGAGATTTTTCAATGCTTTCTAGTGATAACCAAATACATATTTTGGAAGAAACTTTACAGACAAAAGACTGGAGAGTATTTAAGAGAGAAGTAGAAAGGTAAATAAATGCAAATCATGTCGTGTGTACTGGAAAAAAAATTCACTGCACTACATGATTTTCTTAAATTTTGATTTTATATTTGTAACTTGGTTTGTAAAATATGCTTCATAAAAATGGCATTCAGCATACATTTACGTTATATCGGGAATATTATTAAAACAAAAAGAACCGTGGTTTTCGTAATTTAATTCACAGTTTAAGGAATAATTGGAGCATTTCATTAACCTTGAGGAATCTCATTTGTAATATTATGATATTAAAAATGAGTTATGAAAAAAGGAATGTACACACCAATTTTTTAAAATTTATCACCTATAAAATTGTTCACGAAAACAAAACACAAAAAAACCTAATAAACACCAAGACAAGAATAAAAAAAATGTACAGGCAATGTTAATGAGAGACAGCAACCAAACGACACAAATAAACTAAAATTATCTAGAGACAACACATAGCCTTAAAAATATAGGCGGTCTCCATGCACTTTATCAAGCTCTTAATTTTCCATTATATACATCTTGTGAATAAGTTATACAAAGACTACCAAAGATCTTTCGTTTAATCGAAATCCCCCCAAAAAATGTATTGATGAAATGTCAATCGCAAAGTCATCTCGTCAACCTTTTCGATAGGTCGGGTATTTGGTGGTTGATGTAGACTGCAGCCTTGTAATTTTGTAAACTTATGTTTTTTTTTTGTTTTTAATGTATAATTGGGCTAAAGTGCAATTTCAAAGATCTAATCGATATTTATGGTAATAAGCCCACCTTTCATTTTAAAAACACCCGGTATATTGAAATATTACAGAAAAGAGCTGACACTGTACGTACATGTATATCAGTAATGAAGTTACCGACTTGGATAATATCACTGGATTTATTTTGTAGTGTAAGTTCAGATCGAAAGAAAACTTATTGGGAAAACGAAAGCAGATCCGTCAGATGTTGACAGAAAGATCAATGAAAAGTATGTTAGCATTTTAAACGAACATACAGAATAAGTTTCATGCATCCATTTATGACAATATTTTGTTCAGTTTTATCATTTCACGGGATTTCCAAATATCATTGATTTATATGATTGCGTACTTTAATGTTTGAACATCATTTGGTGCATTTCCGAACGTGCATCTAAATTATAAATTCCTACTGGCGGCACAAAACTGCCATTTTGATTTATTTTAGTTTACGATATTATTTCAAAACTGTCCTTTTGTTAATAACTGTTAAGAGATATTTTTTTAAATTTTAAGGTTTTAATTTGTTGAAACTTTTCAATATTATATACCTGCAGACTCTCAATATTCTGTTGAAAGCTGGTTTAACTGTAGTAATAAGAGAATAGTTCACTCCTCCTCCATTACAAGTATTTAAAATGTGCCTTTGCTTATTTGAATTAACCCATTAAATTATTGAGCATTTCATTATATTTATCTAGTGAGTGTAAAATAAAACAACTGACTGCCGAAAGAGAAAAATTGGCAACTACTTCATCAACATTAAAATCAAAGTTGACAGAAGAACAAAAGAAAACAGAGGACTTCGAGACATTGTTGAATCAAAAAAGGAAAAAATGCAGTGCACTTGAAACTAAATTACAGCAACTGAGGAGATCAGAGAATGAACTCAAAGTTGTCTTGGATAAGCAGATTGATAAAAATGAAAAATCTAGTAATCTGCTACAAGTTGAAAAAACAAAATACCAAACCCTGGAAGAAATGTACAATAAATTGGTAAGTTGAGTACTCTGTTTTTTAGGGCTGTAATAGCCCTTTTGACAAAACGCTTATTATTTTGTTGATGATATATGGAATAATATTCTGCAACAGACTTACGATAGTTATCAGATCACATTAATGATGCATAAAGAGTTGTTCAATTGACCATGCAGTCTGATGATCTTGATCTTGCATTACATAATTAATCAAACATATTTACCAGCTTAGAATAAATACCAGAGACAACAAAGAAAAATAATTTATACAAGAAACATCTTACATGTTATGTACTTGTACTTGTATTTAAACATAATAAGAAAATATTCCTTATTCAAATGTTCTCAATACGCAAACTCTGAAAACAATGATGTTTTTACAGGAAGAAGCAAAAGCTTGTTTAGAAAAAAAAGTTCAGGAATTTGAAGAATCTAGTAGATGTCAACATATTGAAAAACACAAAAGCCAAGTTTTATAACCTACGTATATATTTACCTTACAATTAAAAAAAAATGTCCTTTAATTTTTGTTAATTGTTTGTTCAACAAATGATATTCACTTTGTTGGTCTGAGTGAACGTAATTAACTTAAAATCGGGAAGATGTGTTGAGTTTCGTACGTAATTCTTCTTTAGAAGTAAGTTACAAAATAATGTTGACCCCTGTGTTCATAATTTCTCATTTTTTTAATTTGGTCTGATTCTGTTATTCATATGCATTTGCTTTGCAAATGAATGATTTTCATTGGATAATTTTACAGTTTTTCCTTTTTATTATATTTTATTATAAATTTTAGTTCCAACGTGTGTATCGTCACGTTTGTTTCATCAACTATTATCTATATCAGTATATATCAAGTTTACGTTAAGTTTTTATGCACCACCTACGATAGTAGAAGGGCATTACATGTATGTTTTCTGGTCTGTGCATCCTTCCGGCTGTACGTTCGTTCGTTCGTCCGTCCGTTCGTCCCACTTCAGGTTAAAGTTTTTGGTCAAGGTAGTTTTTGATGAAGCTGAAGTCCAGTCAACTTTAAACTTAGTACACCTGTTCCTTGTGATATGATCTTTCTTATTTTTAAACCAAATTAGACTTTTGACCCCATTTTCATGGTCCACTGAACATACAAATTAAAAGTGTGAGTTTCAGGTTAAAGTTTTTGGTCAAGGTAGTTTTTGATGAAGTTAAAGTCCAATCAACTTGAAACTTTTCAGGCCAAACTAGATCTTTTACCCAATTTCACGGTCCATTCAACATGGAAAATGGTAATGCGAGTGGGCATCCGTGTACTTTGGATACATTCTTGTTCAATATAGATTTGTATATTAAGTTTGTTTGCTGTTAATGACTACATATTACTGTAACTGTCTGTGACGTGCCATTGTCTTTAGAAAACTTTTCATAATATCTCTTAAAAAGATATACACAACATATTTGTATATATTTACAGGTATCTGGTAGAGATTTGACTCCAAAACAAAAACTAAAAAATGACTGCAGTCACAGTGACAACTTAAACAAGAAGAAAAGAAGGATGAGTTCAAAGGTAAATAAAAGAATAAAAAATGTGTACAAACAACTATAACAAAATCTCTGATTACAGAATAATTCTGGACAGTATTGGCGTAAATAGACAGTGGGCAAATTTGAACATTCTGGACATTTCTGCCTCTCTAATATTTTTTTCTATCCAGAGCAATTTTGAAAAAAAAATCTCAAAACTTGTGCTTTACTCCAAGTCTATTTTAGCCATGCGGGCCATATTAGTTGGCAGGTGGGATCATAAGAAAATTTAAAAACAAAATACTCCAATGATGCGTATTGCCGAATTTAGATAAATCTGGCAATGTAATTTCATAGAAGATTTGCTAAAAGGTTTACAGATAACGACAATACATGTTGTACGATATTTTTAACCTACTTTTAGGACGAGTTTAACTGCTGGACAGGTGGAGACTAGTCGGCCATGTCTTTAAACCTTGTCAATCTTTCGGGTCTAGACACAAAGAAATACACGGTGTGGTATAAACTCTATCATATGTTTTGTGCAGTTGTAAGATGCTTATTTTTCATTTATGTTGTAGGAGTTTGAAGTTGGTACGTCTGTTGAAGCATTTTGGTATCCAGACAAGTGTTGGTATACTGCAAAAATACTAATGAAGACAGGAAAAGGTAAGTACTGTTTTATGAAAACAAAATTTGGAGGGCAAATGTTATCAGATATAATATCAGACTGTACAAAGATAATTCTGTCGTATAAAGAAATAAAAGTGGAAATGTTTTGTACTCAATCAACACATGTACATATAAGTTGAAAACTAATCATATTAGTAAAAGTTTTCAATTCATGGTAGCTATCCTGATGAAACAATTCAACAAAAAAGACGACGTTTATTTTTACAGAGGAGCACTTGTACTAAACTATCGTTTCGGTATATATTTATTTAATAAACTTTTTTAGTGTATGAACTTTGTTTTAAATCCATTTGCAAAGAGAACGCCAAGTATTAAATTTACGGTAATACAGAATTTTTTCAAAAGTACTACTTTTAGGCGTTGCATCGTCCTGAACATGCTTGTACTATTTCCCATTGGACGTCATTTTTTAGGCTTGTCACACTTTTTTTACGTTTTATAATGTTTTCTTTAAAATGAGCTAACTGCGAATGAGTTTTTTTTTATAAAAAGGACTTCATAATGGTCGAGAAGATAATATTCCAAAGACTCAATATGCTGATTTTTTTATGAAAGAAACAGTAGTTGCACCAGTAAACCGGTTGAACAGTTGATCAGTTAGGGTCAAACATTCAGTCAAACATTAAGTCACATTAAGTCTAGGTCAAAGTTAAGGTCAGGTCAAGCATATTTGACTTCACAAATCTAATACTTAATTTAACAAGGACCAGAACAGAAGATATTGGCATGTAGTCATGTATTCTAAAACCAGGATTTATGACACTTAATCTATCTGAAAAAGTACCGATAAAAGCATTACATGCTATATAATATATAATCACACATACTCCTGTATTTATCAGTAATTTATATGGCCAGGGGTACTATTTTGAACCGACAAAAATACATCTTATTAATCGAAGTCAGTTACTCTTTACTAGTATCATTATAGTTTCAACATTCAAGTAAAATAGTCCACAATTTATTATTCATTAAGACTCAGATCTTTTAAAAAAAAAATGATTTTTTTACAGGCTATGAAGTAAAGTATGATGTTGATAAATTTGTCAAAGATCTCCCCTTAAAGTATGTGAGAGCGGAAAAAAATTCTACAGAATAGATCGATTAGCTGAAACAAAGAAGAATGACCATCATTGGAGGAAAACTATGATGCACTTGCTAGCCAAAGTGGAGAAATATTTGACGAACATGTGTTTGAATTATTATTGTTGTCCCTATAGAAATAATATAGATATTGTAAATAATGCGTAGTTGTTAATTATTGTCATAGAAAGTATCATATAGCTTTACTCTGCGTAAGAAATATACAGCAGTCATTGTGACAAAGATGGGGATTTCTTTATCATTTACACCAGAAATTTGCGAAAAACAAAAAGAAAGCAATGGAAAATACCAATAATAATCAGTCACGTTTTGATTCATTGTGCTTATTAATTGCATTTGAAGTTGGATGGCGATGTTTAATTGATAAATGATATGAAAATATCATTGACTTTAAGTGTTCTACCATCTTAGATGAAGCGAATTAGTATCTACAACGCATATTTCAATATTAAAGACAGATACATACGACCGGTTCACAAAATCGTTAGAAAAATAAATCTAATTTCAAATAAAGAGTTCCAAAGTAATATGCAATTTCAATGTAATCAATAGATCTGAAAAAAGAAACATTTATATGAAATTCATCTTTAAATAAATACTTCGACTAGTATGGTACACGTTTTTGTTTACCAGAAATATGCATAATTTCAGGGCCTTTTATTGTTGAAGATTCGGTATGGATTTTGCTCTTTTTTGAAGGCCATACGTCACAGTAAACCTATAGCTTTTTTATGTCATTTGGTCCCTTGCGGAGAGTTTTCTCATTCGCAATCATACCACATCTTCTTATTGAATATTTGAAAACGAAAATGTTACCGGTTGATTATAATATACATGTACTGTATGTACCTTTCTAATCTATGAATAAGTGTGATTAGAGTAACGTTTTCACGTTGTTCTTGGTCTAAGAACCAAAAAGCAATTTACGCATTATATTTTACATTCAATTTTGTTCTTGGTCTAAGAACAAAAAAGCGATATACGCATTATATTTTACATTCAATTTTGTTCTTGGTCTAAGAACCAAAAAGCGATATACGCATTATATTTTACATTCAATTTTGTTCTTGGTCTAAGAACCAGAAAAAATAAGATTGATAATAATTTATTTGATATCATTCGTTTAGTTGGTCCATAGACCAAAATCTGGTGGATAACAGCTCTATCATCTGCGTGAATGTAACATTTTTTTTGTTTAAATTAGTTAAATATAAACAACTTAGCGCTGACGCCTAATGTCCAAAGTGTTTCTGTTTTTGGTCTCGAGACCAGACTTTTTCAAGCATAAACAGTTTTATGCAAGTAAATACAAATAACAGTTTGTTGTGTTGTTTTCAAATGATGGGTTCATGCAGGGATTCAGCCATACCTTTTATATATTTAATGTGAGAACTTACCCGTTTTTTTATATTCTGGTCCAATGACCAAAATATGTATACACCGATCTAAAAATGATTCCAATTCTGTTAGACAAAACTGTTATAATTTATCAAAAAACAATTTGGGAAAATTTCAATGTCACTGCTAGTGATATATCAATGGTATGGGTGTTAGAATTTTCAAAATTATTCAAACTTTGCAAGGAAGTCAGTTAAATATGTCGATCTGCATTGGTATTTTAACTAGTACATGAATGTATAATGGTTGACATGCTTCAAAGAGGAAAATAATGCATTTTCCCTTTTAGAAATGGATTCAGTTCTTTATTTGATCCTGATTCTGCAATTTTAAAAAAAATGTCTGTATTATATCAATCCTATCCAATCAGTCATAAAAAAATACGCATAAAAATACTTACTACTGGCTTTCAATACAGTAAAATATCCACAAATATTATTTTAAGAATTAAACATCCAAATTAAAAACATCAAACAAGACATATTGTGAGATTGGGTATCATCAATCGCATCCATGTCATTAGATAATATCAGTGTTACTGTCTTCTTGAATTTGTGGATAGAATAACGAAACAATCTCACCAAATATGAATCTTTGACACCTTTTTCATTACTAGCAAATTTTTGAAATAATGAACTTTATTCGTAACGTTTTGCATGTCTCCCCTAAGATACAGGATTTTATGATTAGTAAAATTATAACAGCGTTCTTCTTATATAAGTCGGCAACATGATTGAGTAATTCATCAAAGCTACATTAATGTAAATTCAAAAGAAATATTTTACCGTAAATATTAATGTAATAGACAACAGAGTTGTTAATTCCTTTGGGAATAATGCATGCTATTACAATACGTTTAGTATATTGAGCTGCTGTTGCGTTGAAACATCATTGCTGGTTAATATTTAATGAGAACAAAAGTCAGGTAATGTTTTTTAGGATACAGTTGTAGATGTGTTGAAATAATTAAAAAAAAATGATTTCTTTCATAGCATTCATTTTTTTTTCCAATTCCGTATTTTATGTTACTTCACGTTTTCATGTAATAGTATTTAAATCAAATAAGTGTAACAATATTTCAATAATAAAGAGTTAAGAGTTAAATGCTTCTTTATATGACGGCATGGACTAAAAGTTCGCTGTAGAGTTTCATCTGAAATGCTTTGAAACTTTTTCAATAATGTTTGTTTTTCTGTTTAAGGTTGTTTTTTTCTGCAGGTCTTGAATGAGTATTACGTAAATATTGTTTATTTTTTAAAATGAAAGAATTATCTCTCGTTATTTTTTGTAGATAATTTTTTAATGCATGAATAAGGCATGCAGGTGCCTAGTGTACTATCACAGTGATGTGCTTACAATTAATTTGTTCAAAAAACTACTGTACTCGTAATTGCCAACTGACGACCTTAGCTATGTTCAAGGTTTTGTAATCTCTGTCATGTCTTTTTTTTCATCAGTATGTCCGAATTTCTTTTTTACAAAAATGTCATCCTGTCTTTTTTTGGCCAAGTTGTTCTTCCTGCCTGTTCATATCTTTCGCAAGTTTTAGATATTTGGCTTAGGATAGTGTGATTTTTTTTCTGATTTAGTTTACTTGATTTTGAAAAAAAAATTCCGAAATTCTACGTACATTCAGATCATTCAACCAACCATGCTTTGGTTAGAGAAAAATGAAGATGGCAAACAATGGCACAGTGAAAGGAAAAGTAATTTATAAACCCCAGCGCTATATTTCATGAATTTTATAATTAACTGTTTTGCTATTCTCGGTTGAAAAACGAACATAAATTATGAATTGTAAATATTTAAATAGTTACATATAAAACAATCAGTTTTAAAAGCGTGTTTATTCATTAAATGCATTGATGAACAGGTGATTCCCTTCTTGCACATGCGTTCAGTCATCCTTAACTTCTTAATATTTCGTTTTATCAGTTTATCATACATGTCTGATTGTGTATTCCATATTAAATACGCATGCACATTGCACGTCACTTTGACTGATAGTTTAACAATGGTATGCAAATCTCTATTCCTACGATATGAAATTAACAGATAAATGTGCCTCCAATAAAAATCGAAAACAGTACATTTATAGTGTTTCTTATAAACAACGATATTTCTCACAAACTTTTATTATTTTTTAGTTTCACACATGCAAAAGAAAAAATCTTAGCCGATGTTACATTTCAATCTTCTTTACATCAACATTCCTTCACTGAATTTATCTGAATTTCGTGTTGACCATGATAGTACATTGCAAACGACGTCTTCATTCCTGTGCACACATGCTACACTTATTATTGTTTTGTTTCTATACTTCAGAGACAATTTGCTCCTTGTATAATATGTAATTTCTGAATAACCAAACGCTTAGCTACTGTGTAACATTCTGTGTGCTCGTTTTATAGCATGAAAACACTAAAAGAGGAATAAGCAACCTCTCATAAAGTATTGTAACAATTAAAATGAATCAGAATAACGCGATTCGTATTATAAGTAACTACGAAATTGAAAGAAATTAAGTTGTTTCTTAATCATTCGTATAAAAGCGGCACATGTATTTAATGTTATCCTTATATTTTTCATTATGAGGTGCAAGCTAATTGTGTTGCTGTAGTATAATATTTCGACACCACTATTTCAAATTCACAAAACATTTATTTAATTCTTTTGACCAAAGATTTGTAGACTATACAAATCCTTGTTTTACGTTCGTAGTAACATGGTACATTCCATTGCCAGTCACCTGTGTCAATTCACGTGCAAACTACGATTGTTGTTGTACTTGAATATTTCAGTCAATGATATGAAGAGTTACAAGTTGTTTGTTTGTGATACGGCAGAATGTTATCAATGAACTAACAAACACTTATTTTTCTATTTTTTATTTTTTTTAAACATATTTTATTACTAATCACCTGTTGCATCAACCCTAAATTGTCCAGGGAAGCAACTAAGGGTCCCCGATTTTTACAGACTCATTTTTCGGCGAGAACAAATGAAAAAAAAAACATTTTAAATAATCATGCAACATCCATCTTTATAAATATCATATATCTTTGTACACATGAACACGCAATAAAATCTATGATCTATATATCTATACTTCAAACCAAATACAATCATTTGAATATAGTACTCCTTCTATCGGTTTTTTTTCTTTCAAAGAAGCTACCTGTAGTTCTTTCATAAAAATTGGACACTTATTCAAAAAAAAAAATTTTTTATATAATTAGTGAATTCAAATATCTTTTCATATCAACATTTTGTTAGTATAATGTGAACGGAAAGAAATAATGTTTTACACAAAATCACAAAAATGATGAGCCTAATCCAAACATAACATAGAATAAGAGCACATTAAGTAGCAATAATATATGAAGGAGCTTGATGAAAAAAGCACTATGGTGAATTTTGATACTTAGGAAAAATCAAAAGAGGCGGTTGGAAAATGTTTTGCAATTAAATAACCGATATGAAAAACACATGAGAAATACACGAAAAACACATGGTCTTCTACAATTAGCGTATACCTTGTAAACGAAGCGATTATCAATTGACCGATTCAAATCAGACTAAGAGCAAACTTATAGTAATTCATCAAATTCTTTCAAATGGGAATTTCATAAACACTGCTGTCAAGAATATTAGATATTGTATAACATATTCACAAAATTTTCTTTTATCTTAAATAGCCATTTATATGTGTTGGGTAATGAAAATGCAGAGAAACGCCTGTCGTTTTACATCGACAGTTGATAAATAATCAAATGCAAACAGCATGCAATATGTCTGCACATTTTTACTTTGTAATTCTTGCATTATAAGCATATTTTTTTTAACTCAACTTCTGTATCAGAGATAATATAATTACTATAACAATTAAAACAGATATGTAAGACTGGTTCTCATCAAAACAACTTACTGAAACGTGACCCTACATTAGGGTCTACATTGTTGGCAGACACAAACAGACACAGGAAGAAAACTATTTTATAACAATTTTATGATATCAATGTGGTAGATTTTTACATGTTCTCCTAAATTTTCGTGGTATGTTTTATCATATTTTGATACAGTTGCGAGTAGAACAACAGGTGTGTTCCAAACAAACTGAGCGACAAAAAAAAAATCCCTTAAAAGAAAGACCTTTAATCATAAGACTACTAATTATAGAGAATTTGCGAATAAAAAAAGAACGTTGCTTTACGTCCAGTTGCTAATATATCGTCTATGTTTAGGACACAACGTCTAGTTGCAATATTTCCATGTATGTGCAAGACAAAACGACCAGTTGCAAATATGCCATATATTTTCATGACGAAATGTTCAATGGCAAACATGCCATGTATGTGCAGAACTAAAACACATTAACACCTGTAGTGTCAGGATGATATGTTCCTTTTACCAACATCAACAGAAATGTTTGCTCAATGTCGAAAGAGACGCTTTATAGAATTAACAGTTTATTGAACAAAGGGGTGACATGGTAAGTAAATTAAGAAAAGTTACCAGCAAATGTATTACATTACAAGCAATCAAGACTAACAGTTCAGAATAAATATGTCATGAGTTTAAACATCTAAACAGTCACATAATATAAACAAATCAGAGCATATAATATTTTGAGAAGAATGTAAGTTATATCTGGTTTTAATCACAAAATGAATACAACACTTTATCGTAATTGTATAATACATTCAAAGCTTGATACCAAAAGATATAGAAAGTGTTTATATTCCATTAATAAGTTGTAAAATAGAAAAATACCTTCGAAGTTAACGAACGTTCCTTTTTCGAACATTCTCGAACAAATCATTCACAACTGGATGTTAAGAAAGGTAGAATGTTTTTAAGTTTGTGTTTTTATAGTCATTATTTGCCTGCTTTCTCATTAAATGATGCACACTGTATCTTATTTTTGACTGAAACGGTAACGTCTTTCCTACGAACTATATTTGGGTTATCATTACATGATTATCTTATGCTTTTTTAGATAGAATAGGATACTAGTACTCGAAAGAATTGTGTTCATTTAAACATTTTTAGAATGAATTAATTAAAACGAAATCTTGAAACGAAATACGAAGAATGCTACAACAACATTCGTTTATTTTAAATTCTGACAATAAAATTAGATATTTGAGTATTAATCTTTATCATGTTTATTAAACGACATTTTGTTGATCATTTTAAATAAATTAATAGGGGTTTTCTGTCAAATTTGGCAAATGTTTTTTTTTTTTACATTATACAATTATTTGTTTTTTTCGTGTTACACATTTCCGTTTCGGTGGTTTTAAGGTTAAGTACGAAACTGATTTATCAAAGATGTTTTGATGCAGTTTAAAATTGAGAAAGGAAATTGGAAATGTGTCAAAGCGATAACAACACGACCATAGAGCAGACAACATCCGAAGGCCACCAATAGGTCTTCCGTGTAGCGAGAACCTCCCGCACCCAGAGGCGTCCTTCAGATGGCCCCTTAAAAACATGTATACAATTTCAAAGATAATAGACGTCATGCTAAACTCCGAATCATACATAAGAAACTAAAATTAAGATTTATACAAGACTACTATAAACTTTGTTTATATATGCTATCTAAGTCAATTTAAATGTCTAATGTGGTATGACTACCAATGAGACAACTCTCCATCAAATTCATTACTTATTTAAGTAGACCATTATAGGTCAAAGTACGGTTTAAAACATGGAGCCTTGGCTCATATCGAACAACAAGCTATAACGGGCCCCAACAATAACGAGTGTAAAAACATTCAAACGGAAAAACCAATGTTATAATCTATAAAAAAACGAAAACGAGAGACACTTATGAACCATATCAACAAACAAGAACTACTGAGCATCAGATTCTTGACTTAGAACAGGTGCAACCAATTGCAGCGGCTTTTAACGTTTTAATAGGTATGTGGGTTTGTGCTTAGTGAAATATAAATGGTGTTTGAGTGAAATATGAACATAAACATTTATCATGTTTATTTAGTTAAAATGACTAAGTTCAGTGGTTTTCTAATATTAATTTAAATGAAATTAAGGACACATATCTTCTATTAATTGAGCTTTCCACTTTCCGTGAAAGGACCTATTGCTTTTATTATTATTTTCGTTCTCCGCCTACAAGCAGTATTGTTAATTCACAAGATATCACTAAGATATTTGATATAAAAATCGAACAGTTTAGGCGCTTTATAAACTGACATCGTTGAACAAAATACTTTACGTTGTAAGAGGTATCTCCCCAAACCAATCAACGATTACGGAAATATTATTTTATCAAATTGCTGGTGACGTCTTTAGAATTAGGGTGATTATTTAGACTGGGGCTATTTATTGATAACCAATTAATTTTGTTAAACGCATCACTCAAGTTTTAACTAGTAAGTATTCCTAAATTATAAAACCCATTCATAAAAAAAAATATTTTCAATATCAAGTATTTCTAAGAAGATGAACAACGAAAGAAATAATGATTTTTATATATCACGTGACTATTGAGGTTCACTGTCATAAGACCACGCATATATACGTATCTTTACCTATCATGCGGTTCATTTTAGTTATCTTTCCTGCTTTTGACCATGACTTTGTTTTTTCGATATACTTGACAAAAATTAATGAACCTTTCATTATTTGATATTTTTATTGCTCTTGTTTGTCGTTATAATTTTTGTGTCACCATTTCTTTTCGTTTTTTTTTATGTTTTATAATATCTTATTTCCGTGGGTAGTTATTATAAAAGATTTTTTTTTAGAAATTTTATTAAAAATGTAACTGAAAGTGTTAAGTAGAATGTGTCTCTGTTAAAGTTGATAAATGGGATTGCATCACATATACGTTATTAAGCATCATTTCAAACGTTCTTCTCTTATGTAATTAATCTCCTTAATTTACAATCTCCGATTTTTCTTTCAACTGGGAAAATGTACGACAACAAGATATGTATATTTTAAAAAAAATAAAACAGGTCTTGTACATCTTTTAATTTTAATAGTTGACATACACTTTTCTTTCAAATGAAAGTCAACGAACATTTTAAAAAAAAATATTGTAATTGATAATATGTATGTAAATAAATGTGAACACCAAATCATTACATATATTGTAATTTAGAAGGTGTACTGGATTAACAGTTGATGAATAATATGCATATAAACATTGGTCACTGTGAATAGTAAACTATCAGTAATAGTAAATAGTAATTGGCTAACATATCCTGTCCAAATTTATCTCTGATTAAAAGAGGATGAGAATGCTATTTATACTTGTACATTTTTGAGACAACAATAATGTCACTTCAGTCTTTACGGAAATCTTCCTTAACTCCTACTTATCCAATTAGAAGTGGATTCTAAAGCTATCACAGATATTTTAGTTTCAATTTTTTTCTCGCTTTGGAGGTATATGTATAAAAGTGACAACTCTGCGACGGATCTATGGACAGGACAATCAGTGAGTGAAAAAAACACTTTATAGTCATAATTATATACTAGTACACAATTATTTTGTTGGACCCCCTTGCACGAATGACTTTAAGACTGTATTGTTCTGCTTATCCACCAAGCATGATGCATTCATGAGTAAAAGAAGTTACTGGTTTACTCGTAGAAAGACAAGTGTATCTTTATAGTGGTTACGCTCTCTTGCATGTGAAATAAGACTCTAAGTGTTGGGTATGTACAATAAGATATATATGGATTGATCATTATCATTTCATCATCCGTAATATATATATGTAATACTTGTCGCTTGATATAAGGCATACAACAGTATCATCATCATCATCGTCAGTAATATAGCTTGAGGGTTATTCTCCGTCTTACGTACATATATAGCTTGAGGCTTCTTCGTCGTTAGTATTATAATTTGAGGCTTCTTTATCTTAGTATTATAATATGAGGCTGAATTCTTATCTGATATTGTAGGCAATTTATGTCGAGAACTTATTTTACGCATGTATATCTATGCTACATATACATGTCCAAGTTAAAGCCAATAGAGATCATTAAAGTATGTTTATCAAATGATCATGTAACAATTATAATATAACAGTAAGAAAGGGATTGACTTGTGGGACTGAAACAAAGAATAAAAACAGCAATTTATAGTATTTTCAATAATAAACTCCATGCACCTATCTGCTGAACACTATCTTAAAAACAACTACAGTGTACAAGTAATAAATAGAAAAGAATTATCCAGTTTATAATATTGAACATTTATGTGGTACTGTTACACCATTGTCCAAGTATGAAATTTATACACAGTCTAGAAAAGCAAGACTACACGTCAGTATCACATTGCTATGTTAAGTTAGATACTTAACACATAAAAAATCAAGTCTTAAACTTTTAAATCTCCTGTTTTTAAAAAGTATTTATCCAAGTCAAACGACAATGATTTAATTTTTTTTTCGTGCAACACAATTTGTAAATATGGCCGAATCCAAGATATTTGAAAGAGGGTGTGATTCCCGATGATTGGATTTATGCTGACGATTATACAGTAACAATTTATATAGATATTATTGAAAACATGAAACTTTCAAAATTATCTAGCGATTGAAAGAGGGGAGTATGCCATCTACCCCTGTATCCTCGAATTCACGTTTAGGTTTACAAGGACAAACAACTCGTCCTATACATTAGTAAAGATAAAGACGGAAAAGTACCATTTGATACATATATCAATGATATGAATGTCTGCCCACATCAAATTATCTTTAATTAAATTATAGAAAAATAATATTGAAAAAAATAGTCGAGTACACCTTTTACATTGGTGTGTGTTGGAATCTACTTTAAACTTAAACCTTGTAAAAACAAAAACAAAACGACAATCTTTTCGCTTCGGAATATGTGCATGTTACATGCTGTCTTAGTAGTTTTTAGAATTCATAATTTGAGAAATACTAAAATATGGTTCAAGTAAAATGACAATAAATCATGGGTGTATTTTCTATAACAATCTTGATTTATTTGCCACAAAGTCCTCTTTTTCTATTAAATGCAATGGAACAGTAAAAAATAATGCTTTGCATCAAGTTTCCCCTTGGAATATGTACAAAATGGCCTATCTCTATTATTCATAATATCTGTAGTTTTGATACAATTGAAGTTTGAAAAGTTCGTACAAAAATCGCTACAGAAGGGTACATAAACCTTAATTACAAGTTGCTAACTTACTTATTCCATTAAAAAACTTGTTTCAATTAATTCTTTCAAAGTTTAATAACAAAATATTCAAAGATTAAAAAAAATAGTTGGGGTTGATTTTTACAAAAAGTATATTCAAGCAAAAAAATACGTGTTAAAAGAGCAAAAGATTCTACGTTGTGTTAGCTCGGTTATGTCGAGTAAAGTCATCATTGGAAATCTCTAGTTAAACATTAAAAGGTCATAGGAATTTTTTAATTATCATTTGAAGTTGGAAAGCCATCAGAAAGTCACCTTGTGGTAACCTAAGAAGCTATGTTTTTTTACAAATAGAATGTAAAAGTATACATGGTATATAAAACCATATTTTTGGGAATCAGTGTCAAGTTAACTATCAAACAATACTTGATGTGTAATTTTTCAAAAAAGAAGTCTGAAATTATCTCCCTTATTCATTTTATTTCGTATAATAACCATATATTTTGCAAATAAACATACAACATGGTGCGTTTTAATGCATACAATTGTAATCAAAAGTAATCAAAAGACGCGGTTGGCATACTTTCTGCAATAAAATAACCACTATGAAAACACATAAGAAATACAAGAAAAACACATGTCTTCCTTTATTAACGTATTCCTTGTAAACAGAGTGATTTTAAATTTACAGAATCAAATAGACTACGAGTTAAGCAAAATAGCAATTCATCAAGTGTTTTAAAAATAAACACTACTGTAAAGATCATTAAATATTGTATAACATATTCACAAAATATTTTCTTTTATCTTTACAATAACCATTTCTATGTTTAATGTAATAGAAATGCAGAAAAATATGAAGCGCCGTTTTACTATTTATTACTTATTTTCTGATATCAAAAAATGATTTTCTGATATCAAAAATTCTATTTTTTGATATCAGGAATTCGATTTCTTGATATCAAGAAATAAAGCATATTTTCTGATATCAAAAATTCGAATTTCTGATATCAAAAATTCATTTCTTGATATCAGGAAATCTATTTTTTGATATCAGAAATTCGAATTTTAAATATCAGAAAATAAAAATTATTTTTTGATATCAAGAAATAGATTTTCTGATATCAAAAAATGATTTTGTGATATCAAAAAATCGAATTCCTGATATCAAAAAATCATTTTCTGATATCAGAAAATAAGAAATAAATGAATATATGAAGGCTCCCTGTGCGTCAATAAAAACATTCAAACTCACCCATGAGCCCAAACATCAGGAAAAATGTGAAATAATGTTTCCGGATATACCAATTATTATGTGGAATGTACCGCTACGCGATATTTGGCATTTTATTTATGGCAAAGGGTCCATTGTTACAAAAACAAAATGCTTATTCATTTCAAGTTTTATAAACATGATTTAGACTTTAAAGTCTCTAGAAAACTTTACAATATTTGAAACTAAGTACAAAATTCGAGTCCGATGCACAACAAGACAATATATTGAAGATTTTAGAAATTATTATAAAACATAACACAGTATTTACTTTCGAACAATCCCAATCGAAGGAATTAGTCCACCTAAGAATTAACTAAATACTGGAAAATGTTTAACAAAACTTGACTTATCGAAAACATATATTGATGTGTTCAAGATTTAGATACGATTTTCTTCTTGGTATTGTTATACTTCCACGTCCGGTGTGTGTTTTTGTTAGCTGTTTTTGTTCTTTGTATCGATCTGATGAATAAAGACCATTTCAACTGATTTTTATATATAAAAAAGAAGATGTGGTATGAATGCCGATGAGACAACTCTCCACAAGAGATCAAATCACACAACAATTAACAACTATAGGTCAATGTACAGCCTTCAACAATGAGCAAAGCCCATTCTGCATAGACAGCTATAAAAGGCCCGAAATGACAATGTAAAACAATTTAAACGAGAAAACTAACGGCCTAATTTATGTACCAAAAATGAACGAAAAAAAAATATGTTACACATACACAAACGACAACCACCGAATTACAAGCTCCTGGCTTGGGACAGGCACATATATACAGAATGGTGGTGGTGTTAAATATGTCAGCGGAATCCAAACCCTCCCCTAACCTAGGACAGGGGTGTAACAGTACAACATAAGAACGAACTATAAAAATCAGTTGAAAAAGGCTGATGAATACAAATACAAATACTACACAGAGTGGACGTGGCCGGATACTTCTATATCCAATATACAAAAAGACAATAATATTCAGTTTGCTTTGAATTTACTGATAACAAAATCAATATTAATACCAATAAAAACATATATTGTTTGTTCTTACAGTATGTTGTGACAAAACACCAGTGTCCCAGGCCGCCACATTCCTTAAGTGTCTGTCCCACGTAAGAAGCCTGTAAGGATGTATAATTGTCGTTGGTTCGTGTCTGTCATATTTATTTTTCGTAATATTTTTATGCCCCACCTACGATAGTAGAGGGGCATTATGTTTTCTGGTCTGTGCCTCCGTTCGTCCGTTCGTCCGTTCGTTCGTTCGTCCGACTTCAGGTTAAAGTTTTTGGTCAAGGTAGTTTTTGATGAAGTTGAAGTCAAATCCACTTGAAATTTAGTACACATGTTCCCCATGATATGATCTTTCTAATTTTAATTCTAAATTAAAGTTTTGACCCCAGTTTCACGGTCCACTGAACATGGAAAATTATAGTGCGAGTGGGGCATCCGTGTACTATGGACTCATTCTTGTTTTGTTATAAATTAGGCCGTTAGCTTTCTAAATAAATCTTATCATATTTTTTATGCCGGGACATTTTATAGCCGACTTTACGGTATTGGGTTTTCTCATTATTGAAGGCCGAACGATTGCCTATAATTTCTTATATCAACTTCATTTGAACCGGCTTTTGTGGATAGTTGTCTCAATGGCAATACTACCACATCTCCTGATTTTTATATACTAAACAGACCTAAAAAACGATATTACCAAATACTTAAATTCACAAAAACCTAGTTGAACAAATCTGTTTCAAAAGAAACTAAATAATTGCTTATAAAAGAAACCTTGCAATGAAGAAATTCAGTTGTTGACTACAAACCTTAAAATAATTAATATGTGAGATACACAAACATACAAAACTTCTTATAACTAATGAAGCCAAACTCTGTGATATTCTTTCCTTAAACAAGACCGAAACACTGTACCAAATGTTAGAGCTCATGGGTGAGCTCGGAAGCTTTTATTGACACACAGGGGGCAATCATTGATATTTTTCTTATTTTCTGATATCAAAAAATCATTTCTTGATATCAGGAATTCAAATTTTTGATATCAAAAAATCATTTTCTGATATCAGGAAATGTATTTCTTGATATCCAATAATCGTCAGTATTATTTGATATCAGAAAATCTATTTCTTGATATCATAAAATGGATATTTTGATATCAAAAAATGATTTTCTGATATCAAAAAATCGAATTATTGATATCAAGAAATAAAGATTATTTTCTTATATCAAGAAATCGAATTCCTGATATCAAAAAATGGATTTCTTGATATCAAAAAATTGAATTCCTGATATCAGAAATTCAATTTTTTGATATCAGAAATTCAATTTTTTGATATCAGAAATTCAATTTTTTGATATCAAGAAATATTTTTTGATATCAGAAAATAAGGAATAAATAGTAAAACGGCGCCTCATAGATAAACGCCCATCGTATTACATAGCAATTTGATAAACAAACAAATGTAAACCACATGTACCACAAAATAACGTCAACACATTTTCAGTGATACCAAAACAGATAAAGGAAGAACACCAGTGTTTATCATTTTATGATATCAATAAACTCATCATAGATACCAGTACTAAATTTTGTATATACGCCAGACGCGCGTTTCGTCTACAAAAGACTCACCAATGACGCTTGAATCCAACTAAAAAATTAAAAGTCCAAATAAAGTACGAAGTTGAAGAGCATTGAGGAACAAAATTCCGAAAAGTTTTGCCAAACACAGCTAAGGTAATATATGCCTGAGGTAGAAAAGCCGTAGTTTTTTTCAAAAAATTAAAAATTTTGTAAACAGGTAATTTATAAATTTAACAATATCAATGATAATTCATGTCAGCAAACAAAAGTGCTGACTACTGGGCTGGTGATACCCTCGATAGATTTAGACATCTTCTCCTCTATTTCCGTTCTATGTTTTATCCAGGTAAACACATTTTGATACAATTGCAAGGAAAGAAACAATACGCACATTAAAATTCAGTTCAAGAGAAGTCCGAGTCTGATGTCAGAAGATGTAACCAAAAAGAATAAACACAATGACAATAATACATGTATACAAATCTAGATATCAGTTTGCTCATAGATATTTTCTCTTATTAATTTATTTCTCATTTCTCTCGCATATTAAAACATAACTATATGTATGTATTTCCATATGATAATGCATCTTTATTTTTTTAATTTAACACTGGAAACTGGAAATAACTGATGTATTCATAATACAATAATCACACACGTACTAGATTAAACCTAGCGCTGAGAAAAAAAAATAACGTACATTGCTGTTCTTTTTTCAACGTAGTAGTTTGCCGTATTGGTTTTGATTCAATGTACGTTGCTTTATGTCTAGTGGCATATATTCCATGTATGTTAAAAACTCAACGTCATGTGGTCAACATGTCGTGTATGTCTTTACACGTGATTCTTCAGAACAGAACTTCCAGTGGCAAATATGCCGTATTATTTCATGACACAATGTTCAGTAGCAAATATGCCATGTATGTTCAGGACAAGAGCACATTTACAACTGCCAGGCCAAGACGATCTGTCCCGTTTACCAACCTCAACAGAAATGTTCTACATGTCGATAGAGAAGCTGAATAGAATAAATATTTGCATTGAACAACGGGGTGGGAATGATTAGTAAAACAAGGAATTCACAAGCACACGTATTCTTTAACACAAAGACAACACAAACAGACCAGAAAAAAATATGTTATATTGAGTTTAATCATTTAAACAGTCACGTAATTTTTTTACAATCTCTACACAGCAAGAGAGACAAACACTGCCAATGTGATTTAATTTACTTTATATAAACATGTAATTATAGATTCTTTCAACGTTTTTCGAAATTATTTCACTTCATTGATACGTTATGGGATTCAGTTTCCTGCAAGTTGATGTAATGATATCTATCATTCAATCTTGCTTGTTAACATTCTTGTGATTTGAGATTGTCAATTCAGGACTAATACGATAACATTCTCAGCCGGACATAACCCGATATAAATATATGTGGTTTGCCGTAGTTGGCATATTTGTATGTCGTTATTAGTTTTATAGTTTCTTTTATGAAGATGAATAGGTACATCCCTAGTTTTGGAAAGGTTTGATTTGAAAGTTGCTGATGGGGGCTAATGTGAAAAACGCCCTACGGAACGTGATATTATTATAATAAAGGTGTTATTTTAATTGATGAGTAATTGGTTGTCGATATCCCTGCTGAAGGAGTTTGAGTTCCCGAATGTATCATCATATCAGTTGTTTAAATTTGGTACTGACATGAGAAATATAAAATAAGAATATGTGATCTATTTGTCAATGAGACATCACTGCACACATGAAACAAGAGCATATATTGAATAGAAGTTTTCTATAGGCTCGAAATAACTAATGTATAACAATTCAAACAGGAAAAGTAACGGACTGACTGATTTTCGAAACAACAAAAAGAATCCAAATATGATATAAAGCAACAAACGGCAACAACTGATTTGAAAGGCTGTCATGTCTTGGTTCTTGCACATTTAAAAGCAGTTGTTGTAAAAATGTTTGCCGGCGCCATGGGACAATGGTGTAACAGCACAACATACGAACTATTACTTATTTATGTATAATTGCATGGTGATGAAATAGATAAGAAATTACGATTATCTATGTATCTTTTCTTTAGGGTCATTTTTGTCATATTTTGCATACGTGTCAACGTATTTAGCCGTCCCTGACTATTAAGCTTTAAAGTTATATCATTCACAATGGACGCTATTTCATAAATGACATCTTGAACAATGAAACAAAGAACGCTTCGTATTTAGTCTCTCAATAATTTATTACAAATGCAAATAACATATCGTCCTCAGATAATTCATATTTGACTCCCAAATTGGCACATAGCATGTCGTCCTCAGATAATGCATATGGTTCTCTCAAACTGACAGATATTAGGTCAATCTACAAAAGGCAGAATAATAATTAGATATGATATAATTATTTATTTTAAGGTAGCAAACCCCTTTTTAGATATGAAATTGTTTATGATAAATGTAACATGTGTAATGCTGTATCGTTTCTACCTGTTTTATCTTAAGACAATTAGTCATCACTACATGAACAACCTGATATGAGAAACATCGATAAAAAGATGAATCATTGCGACACGAATGGTCACATCTGCAATTTCAATAACACATGTTGATACACTCATGACAGTAGTCTCACATATCCAAAATCAGCTCAAAATCTGAAGGGCTTTACAGAAAAGGCCTTAGAACTGTGATTTTCAACAATTTTTAAGTTGTAAACCCTCAATTTTGGCAAACATTCACAGAGCGGAACGACCATTAAACTTGATCTGTAACTTATCATGGTTAACTCACATACTAAAAATCACCATTATACAGTTGGGTGCAGACCAAGCATTACATGTAAACGGGCCTAAAATATTAACGCGGCGTTTACTCGCGTGCACTTCATGTAAACGCCGCGTTAACTCTGCGTTAACTCTGAAATTTTAGTAGACATAAATAGTAAACAGGCGTTTACTTTCGCGTTTACCTCCGCGTTAACGCGAAAACCGTGCGTCTTCTAATTTTGTAATGAGTAAACGGGCGTTTACTTTCGCGTTTACTTCGCGTTGACGCGAAAAAGGTGTGTCTTTTATTTTTGTAAAAAAAAAAGTAAACGCCCGTTTACTGTTTGTAGTAAACGCGCGTTAACACAGATTGACCTCGTATCCTGGATACACTGACCTAATATATCACATGATAAGGTACATCAAAATATCCATCTGTCCATTTTCGATCAACACATTGACGATTGCATTTAATGAAATGACACCTCTTTAATTAATTTATTGAAAATTAATCATTGCATATAAGAACAAAACGGAAATTCGTCCTGGAGCTGTAAAACCATTCGTGAGAGGATATTAAGTATAAGAAGATCTGGCAAAAACATACTGAAGTTAGAGATGAGTTGATACGATCAGATAATGTTCAAGTTTCTAGACAGGGGATAAGTGCATTTCTACGACGTTTCCGTCAGAGTGGATCTGTTACTGACTTTAAAGTAAACACTAGACAGAAAATGTTACAGGAAGTACATCTAGAATTTATTGACGAAACAATTTGTAATGATCTAGAAATATCCGCTAGATAAATGTTTATATTTCTAATAAAAAGTGTTTTTGAATGTTAAGGTTCAAAACACATATACGTAAAATATTAAGTCATTTTAACAACATAAATAAATGTACAAATGCACACGACGATTATTTTATAAGATACACAATTAGTTAACGCGAAAAGTAAACGCGCGTTTACTTTCAAGTGCACGTAAAAATACAATTGAGAAATCTGTAGTAAACGCCCGTTTACTTTTACGTGCAAGTAAAATTAAACTTGTGAAATCTGAAGTAAACGGCCGTTTACTACTGACTAAACGGACACAGAGTAAACGCGCGTTTACTCGAGTAGACATTATAAATTTCCATTTTGACCGCGTTAACGTTAATGAAGTAAACGGGCGTTTACTAGTAAACGCGAAATTTAAAGTTAACTAACGAAATATGTGCACGCCGCGTTAACTTGCGTTTACTTTATGTAATGCTTGGTCTGCACCCAACTGTATCTGAAAGCATTTAGAAAAAAGGTTCGTATAACGTGATTTTCAAAAATATATATCAAAGTCCAACTGATCTGTATCTTATCGTGGTTAACTCACATTAAAAAAATAGGCCTAATATCTGAAAGCGTTTAAAACAGTCCGTATAACTGATTTTAAACAATTTATCAGAATCCAAAGCCCGTAATATATGCAAAAAATAGCGGACCAGAACGAAACTTAAACTCGATCTGTAACTCATCATGGTTAACTCACATACAAAAAATCAGCCCAATATTTAAAGGCGTTTAGAAAAAAAAGACTCCGTATAACGGTTTGTTGTGGAATGACGGAATGACGGACAAGGGTTAAACTATATGGCACAGACAACTTCGTTTCATAACAATGAAAAAACATTTAAAAAAATTGTCATTATCGTGTCAGTCGTAAACAGAGATAATTAAACGTGGTTGTTAAGCAATTCGTTGTTTTTTTTTTGAAATACCTGTGATATTTATTCTTAAACATACTGCACCGTTTGTATTAATATCAAATAAAAAATATCATGATATAGCTAGTATTATACGATTATCCCAACAATGTTTTACTTTTCAAAATAATAGATTATGATAACAATAATAATGATATTTGTACTGTATGGATAGAGATAAATAGATAAATTGCTCAATAAAGGGTGGTTTTAGACACATTGTTTTTTATACCAATAATCTGCCAATCAGTATATTGAACACATATTATATATATATATCTATGATCGCAAGTAGGAATCTGTTTTCTAGTTTCTGTATTTAGATAAAAACAAACATACGCT
Source organism: Mytilus edulis (assembly GCF_963676685.1). Lineage (NCBI taxonomy): Eukaryota > Metazoa > Mollusca > Bivalvia > Mytilida > Mytilidae > Mytilus > Mytilus edulis. The sequence continues at coordinate 26,533,515 of NC_092357.1, read as the reverse complement.
TTAACAGTCAGCTATAGGTCGATAGCATTTCTCCATTGTTCTCATTACTACTACTTATGGATAATTAATAACTATTAAACGTTTTGTTTTCAATATTTTACACCACTGGATCGATTCCTCTGCTGGTGGACTATCAGTCCCCGAGGGTATCGTCCGTTCTGATGTTGTACTGTTACACTAATGGTCCATGTTAGGGGAGGGTCGAAATCCCGGTTACATGTTTTACCCGGCCTCATTCTGTATGCATGTGCATGTCCCATGTCAGGAGCGTGTAACTCAGTGGCTATTGTTTGTTTATGTGATACATATTGGTTTTTCGTTTATTTATTACATAAATAAGACAATAAGTTTTCTCGTTTGAATTGTTTTACATTTGACATGTCTGGGCCTGTTATAGCTGAATGTTACGGTATTGGATTCGTTCATTGTTGAAGACCAAACGGTGACCTATAGTTATGAATATCTGTTTCCTTTGGTGTCTTGTGGGGATTTGTGGCAATCAAACTACATCTTCTTTATTTATTGTGGTTAACATACTAAACGTAGGTGCAAAGAGAGTGATATCTGTCAACGGGTTGAAAATTAAAATCCCTAAATTACTCAACTCTGAGGAAACTTCAAATCAGGAATTCCCTCATCAAATGGCAAAATCAAATACTCAAACACAACAAACGAATGTATAACAACTGTAATATTCCTGACTAGGTATATGCATTTTCTTATGAATTAAACATGGTTATAGCTAGCCAAACGTCTTACACATATGACAGTCGCACTATATTGACAACGGTGTGAACACAAAACAAACAGACACAAAAGGTACAACTGTCACAAATAATGATAAAACAGTCAACATTTTCTCAAAATCCAAACCTATATAAAAACAAAGGAACACAAAAGCCATACAGACAAAGCACACTAAGCGTAAATACAAAATTTCAATTCTGGTATCTATGATCAGTTAATTTACTCTTTATGATTCCAACAAAACGTTAAAATCTTTTACCATTCGATACTTTACAAAATAAAGTAAAATAACAAAAAAAATACTGAACTCTAAGGAAAATGCAAAACGGAAAGTCCCTGATAAAATGACAAAATCGAATGATAAAACGCATCAAACGAATGGACAACAACTGTCATATTTCTGACTTGGTAAAACAATTGAAATGTTCTTATTTCCTTTATCCCTTTTATTTTCAGAAGGAAGTAGCTGTATAATATGTTTTTCATATTTACATTCTCATTTTTCAACCAAAGTAAATGGGTGTTCAATTCTACTTACCGAATTTCACAAACGGACTTAAAAGTTTGATAACAATCTTCGTCGCCCCATTCGAAAGAATTAAATCTATCTATCATAGCACAATGTGCAGCTCTCGTACCCAGGAAATTTGAATTATCTGGTTGTCCTTGATACCAGTTGTTGTAGTTAAGCGGTTCACCAGACAACCACTTATATGACATTTCATCGTTATTGTATGTAAGACCAATCCAGTATAATCCTAAAATAATGATATCAACATTATAAGTAAGAATTTTGTCATGAAATGTAAAATAAAAAAAGGTCTGACAAATAGATTTTCAAACTGCATGAATTTCTTTAAAAAAACATTAACAAAAAATGTATAGTATGTGTCATGAATGCAAAGTCATAAAAAATATCTCCAGCCCAATATGTCAGCACAATATGTGTTGACATGAATATCAAATATATGGTCATTTTTTTTATAAATTTCTCCTGTTACAAAACTTTGATTTTTTCGAACAACTAAAGATTTGTCTTACCCAGCAAAAGATTACTTTAACTGTATTCGGCAATTTTTTGGAATTTTTGGGCCTCAATGCTATTCAACTTTGTACTTGTTTGGCTATATAACTATTTTGATCTGAGTGTCTATTATTCTGTGGTGTTGTTTTTTTCTGATGACTAAGGTACCGGTACAAGGACGGTGGTAAAAATGTCAGTACTAGTATCTACACAGTTAGTGAATTTGCGACAAAATTGCTGTTGAATGCATTTGATACATATACTACCATGTTCGAAAAAGGTTTCGAAAAATTGTTTGTGTTATTTTGGAACCTGTATACAATGGCCTCATTTTAAGTTATGGGTATATTACACAAGCAGCATTTGGGTTCATTGCAATATAATAAATTCTCCTGTTATAGGTTATAATGTACAGGCACCTACATTAGTTTGACGGCAGTTGTTCCTTGTATATATGTTATAAATGTAAACACAGTTATAGAAAGTAAGTCAAAAGTATGGACAGTCACAGGAATGCACACAATAAGGGATACATTATTGTTTCTTTAATAAAATGATATACTAGTATACTATATGGTCAAAATGAACCAGATTGACTCTATGAATCAAGCCAAAATCCGATAAAATATGATAGAAACATTAAAATTTAATATAACAACACAAAAAAATGCAAAACGTCTGAGCGAGATTCGAACCTTATCTTAAAAACAATCTTTAATTAGTGGTTCTATGCTTTACCGATGGAGCCAAGGGGACGCTTGTCTATACGTTCTTATTAAGGAACTATATTAGTACAATTAAGCGATGTTACAGTTTTTTTTCATTTAAAATGTTGTTTTTTTATGTAATAAGGACATACCAAACCAATTTCATTTTTGAGGGAAAAAGAAGTATAAATTACAACAGTCATAAAAAGCATAACTTTTCTTTTCGTTTGAAATGTCCTTCTTGGAGATTCCTTGTTTTTCCCACCTAAAAACACCCTAAATTCCGTATATTGGACCTTCATCCTTTTTGAGGGTTGACGCGGCTTCATCTGCCTCATTTTTAGACTTATACCTTGAATTTGACATACACAGTCATCTCAGTACCAGAATCTATGACAAACGAGACGATTTTTATTTTGAAATTATCAATTTCCCCCACCTTAGTAGTAATATACCAACTTCACCTGCATATGGAATATACATTTCCCAACTTATTAGGTATTCAAGAGCTTGCAGCTCCTATTCAGACTTTGTAAAACGTCACCAGTGTCTGAGCAGAAAATTGATGAACCAGGGGTATGTCAAAGAACGTCTCGTCCTTTTTCTAACAAAGTTCATCGGAAGATACCCAGAACTTGTTGATAAATATTCCGTATCAACTTCACAAATAATACAAGATGGTCTTGAAGTATAGATTTTGCGTACTGACGTTTGTTATCATCTTAATTACGTATTATAGTATTCTTGTATATGTCTTTTTTAGATATTCATTAGAAGTGACTCTGTGGTTACGTAAAACCACATACTTTGAACGGCAAAATTATTTCATTTATTGATATTACTTTTACTTAAGGATCTTGACATACTATGAATGACTAAACTATTTTATTCAATAAGATTACTTTTTCTGTTTAGTCTGTTTTTTATGATATACATTTGACGTGAAACTGTACTTATGTATCCCGTCATACTTTGAACCACACCATTATTTTATTTATTATTATTACTTTTACTGTTAAATCTGGTTTTTGTTATATCTACTTTACGTGAGTCTGCATTTATGTATGCCGTCATACGACAAAATTATTTTTATGTCTACCTGTGCGAATTTCAAACGCGCAATTTTACACCAGTAATGAAAACCTTCTATCATTTATGGGTAGACTTTACATAGATAAATTCAGCCGTATTTGACGTGAAACTGTACTTATGTGTCCCGTCATACTTTATACCACACCATTATTTTATTTATTATTTTTACTGTAGGTCTGTTTTTTGTTATGTCTACTTTACGTGAGTCTGCATTTATGTATGCCGTCATACGACAAAATTATTTTTGTGTCTACCTGTGCGAATTTCAAACGCGCAATTTTACACCAGTAATGAAAACCTTCTTTCATTCATGGGTAGACTTTGCATAGATAAATTCAGCCGTATAAGAGAAGCAAAATGAGAATGTTAAATTTGATGTATGCCTTTTCATGCTACTTTGTTACATTTGTTGTTTGTGTAGTGATATTAAGATGATAACACAATGTTGACTGTTGTACCCCTGTTTTTGACATTTTTACTTTTTGAGTATGTTTGTTTTGTTCATGCATCGTTGACAATGTAATGGAATTTGATGCGACTGTCATACAAGTGAGAGGTTTAGCTAGCTATAAAACCAGGTTCAATCCACCATTTTCTACATTAGAAAATGCCTGTACCAAGTCAGGAATATGACAGTTGTTATCCATTCGTTTGATGTGTTTGGACTTTTGATTTTGCCTTTTGATTTTTGATTTTCCTTTTTGAATTTTCCTCGGAGCTCAGTATTTTTGTGTTTTTACTTTTAACTATTTCATGTATTTATCACATATATCATAATATATGTAAATCGAGATACTGATCAAAAAGCATTTTCATTGTTTGTTTTTATAGTAAATTCTAATTTGTCGGAACTTTTTGAAATTGACCCTTCTGTGAAAAAAATCAACGGCATATTGACCCTACCTCTTTTTCTATCCGTTTTGTCCTTTGTGCTCAATATCAATGCAATTGCATCTACTAAAAACGTTCGTCACTGGTTTCAATACTGGTCAATTGTCCACCACTGGCATTGCAGTTATCCTACAACAATGAATATCAGTTAAAAAGTTCATCAAACATACCATGTTCATCATTGTTTACACAAGGCGAGCATCCATTCAAAAAGACTCGTCAATGAATCGAAATCGTTAAAAGGAATAAACAGGTACGAAACTGAAGTGCATTTCGGAATCAAACATTCAGTAAGGGTTTCCATGTACAGCTAAGGTAATTGTATTTCATTACTGTTATACCAGAAAGATTTCACTGTACATATACCTCTGGTAAAGAGTAAACAAACATTAATAAACATATTTTTCATGTTGATTTGTTGTCCGTTCGGCGCACTCTTTTTTCTCCTTGATTTTGAGTTTCTAGTTTTTATAATAATACAAATTCATATATTCATAAATTAATAATATCTTACTTAAAAAGCTATCCAGTTATAATTTTGAAAAAGCATGTTTTTGTTGCAAAATATCAAATTATATATCATGTATATAGAAATGTTATATACCTCAGAAGTAAACCAATTTCCTACATTACATTTGAATATGTACTTTGAACCACGGAAGAAGGCTACCGTCTCAGGACATACTATTTTTGCTAAAATTATCAAAACAGCAGTACTGTACATGTTTTATTAAACTTTTTCTGTCAACTGTAATCCATTACAGTGTATTAAAAGATATTCGAGTTTAAAGTTTATTTTCTTCTGTTATTTTTTACGAAAATAATCAACTGATAGATTTTAATTGGGACAAGCAGACACATTTTTTCTGTTATTAAATATTATATTATTTGTATCCTGCTAGATGTACAGCAAACAAATATCAACATGGACATAAGCTATATACAAATCTAAAATAACCATTGGTTTTACTTATCATATTTAACTTATGCAACTCGATGGATGTATATAGTGTTACAAGAGCTAATAATATTTTTGTTTCGAAACTACTCCATATTTTTCAATCTGTTGATCAACGACAATTTTTAATATGCATTGCTCTGCAAGTTTTTATAGTGGAAAATAATAAATTACTGTGTTTAGTGTTTTATAGGATTTTTGTTAATACAAGGACATTAATATATACGTGAATGTATTAGAAAGGAATATCCCACTTTAGTGTGGTCGGTAAAATAGGATGCTCAACTTTTCAAATCTTAATGATGTTATCAAAGGAAACATGTACACTAAGTTTCAGGTTGATTTAACTTCTACTTTATCAAAAACTACCTTGACCAAAAACTTTAACCTGAAATTTGCACTATCATTTTCTATGTTCAGTGAACCGTAAAATTGGTGTCAAAACTCTAATTTGGCATTTAAATTAGAAAAAAACATATCATAGAGCACATGTTACTAAGTTTCAAGTTGATTGGAATTCATCTTCATCAAAAACTACCTTGACCAAAAACTTGAACCTGAAGCGGGACAGACGGACGGACGGACAGACGAACGGAGGCACTATCGTAGGTGGGGCATAAAAATAATGAAGGTACAATTTTTGGTATCTTTTTTACTCTTTTTAAAACAATTCAGTAAAAAAATGCAAAAAATAAGGAAAATTGTAATATTGAGAAAATTTTGCTTTGTCAAACCAAAATGGTATTACATGGATTAAGTTGCAAAATACCATACACTTTTGCATCTTTATTGTATTTATCATGTTTTAGTGAGTTTTTGATGAAAAAAAATAAAGAAAAAAAGTTGTAGTCTTGTCGCCACTTTGTTCCTTTGGTTGCCATAGCAAGCATAAAATGTACACTATTCCTTTCCTGTATGCCTTTTTTGTACAAATTTTCACCATGAAAGTACTTAGTTGGAAGATGCAAGAAAATTCTCACTGAATTGGCATCTAGATCATAAGTCAATGCCACAGATACCTATAATACAATTTTTTGCTGACCTTTGACCTCAAAGAAAAAAGATGACTTTTGTTTACAATTTTGTGTCGGGAGCATTATCTGTTTGCCCTTTGACAAACTCGTTTGATATTTGGCACATGTGTGCAGCACCTCAAGACAATCGGTTGTGTTCCGAGGACCATCATCCCCAAATTTATCCAAACCTTCCTTTAGGGGAATTGAACCTTTTAACAAAATTTCATAGATATCCATTAATTTAAACTAAAGTTATTGTCCAGAAACCAATGTGTCTTCAGACAACAACAATGACGACATCATACCATTATACATTCCCAAAAATTGTTTGCAGTCGAATAATAAATGATTAGATCTTCATTTCTCAATCTTATATATTCTGAACTCCCAACTGGCATGACCATCATGACCATGGATCTTGTCCATTTATATAAAAAAAAAATTGGCGGGGGGGGGATTTCAAATCAAGGACAGACACCACATGAATACATTAGTACATGCGCATATATAATTGATAGTGACAAAATCTATAAATAAGCATTCTCTTTGTTTTTGCAAAATCAAATATGATTATGCAGAGTGGTTTAATTCTTTATTGAAGGCTGTACCTATTACTATTAATTTGTTCTTAAATTAAGCTGACACTGGTCATATTAAAATGTTTAACAATTCATTTGTTATGCATTCTTATTCTGATTTACATTATGTACTGATGTAATGTCTAGTATATTTACAGGATTTAAGATTTCACATACTTTATCTCATATGGTACTTTATCAAAATAAAGATAAACATGTAAAAAATGTACTTTAAGAGATACTGGTACTCACTTATGAATGTTCATATTAATGCAGTAGGTTAACTTCAACATCAAGTTGATCCATTTCTTTAATTATAGGCTCCTCTATATGTAAGTCTGTCATCTGATGTATCTTTTATCTGTTTAAAGAAATATTACAGATTATAAGGTGATCAATTATTCTTTGAATTGAATTTGGAAAATTGTATTTAAAATCAAATTAGTTATTTTCTTATCTTAAGAACCAGTGGAAAATATATAATGAGCTGTTAGCATCTTACTACATTAAAACATTCAAAGTTACAAGACTTTTTTGTATGATTAACTCTATTTTTAAATGGACAGGTTAATGTATAAAATGATCTAAATGAACACTTTAAAGCAGAAATGTAAATTGTGATTAACTTATTACTAAACAACTTTACTTGATATATTTGAGTCAAATTAACCTTATACAGTATGTTATGGGCTTCAGGATCACACATGTACATGTACAAATGTATCTAAATTCTAATGACAAGATCTCAAAATGTGCTAATTTTAAAATATTTTTTTCAGTTTTGAACTAAATGTTAAAAGTTTGAAATCCTTGCAATTGTATCATGTATATATCATATGTCTAATTTAGTTTCTAAGGACACGAAGGACAATAAACAACAATTTTATGAAACAAAGGTATTGCGGTCCCAAAAGATCCCATCTAAATAGTTTTTTATCCTAACATTTGTTTTCGATTATTTGGCCAAAAGATGTGTCAAGCATAACAGAATGCTCTTTGAGAGTTTTGTAGGGTTTTTGTTAGAAATTGCTTTCATTTTGACAGTGAGGCCAGGATTCATTTAACGTTGAATAGATTGAATATCTTCACACCGAACTAGAAAAGAAAGATCTCAAGATTATCAAATAAAATTCGGAATGTGTCTAAGATAACATTAGATATCAATTGTATATGTTTACACTGAACTAGAAATAAATCTCAAGATTATGAAATAAAACTGGGAATGAAACTGGGGAATGTGTCAGAGAGATAACAACCCGACCAAAGAGCTGAAGACAGCTAGGGACTACAAATGTATTTTCAATACAGCCATACAATAAATTCCGCAGCCCGAGGCGTGCTTCAGCGGGACCCTAAACAAAACTGTGTACTAGTTCAGTGATAATTAACGTAATACTTAACTCCGAACTATATAAATAACTTGAGTTAAAAAAACATACAAGACTAACAAAGGCCAGAATCTCCCGACTTTGGACAGGAGCAAACATGCAGCGGTGTTGAATATGTTTTGTGTTATATCAACCTTATACTCATTCATTCCTCTAGCTAATGTATAACAATAAAAACACAGCAATACGCACATTAAAATTCAGTTAAGAAGAAGTTCGAGTTCGATAGTTCAGAAAAATGAACAATAGAAACTAAGCAAAATGATAATGATACATAGATTAACAAAGGACTATTACCAGTTACTGGCATGCCGTCTCAAGATCTGAATTTAACTAATTGAAATATTGTTTCCTCATCATATGAATATCAAGCATAATCCCTCCCGTTAGAAGTTTAGTATAATACAATTATACAATTGATTAGAACATTGTAACCGTATGATATGTTTAATTCATGTCTAAGACAGTCTTGTACATAAAATCAAACCGGGAATGTCACAACTTGTACTCTCTCTGCGATCTGAATACCAAATAGAGTTTCTTACGGATTAAACACACCAACAGTCAGAGTAATTTAAGGTTATTAAACACACCAACAATCTGAGGAATTTAAGGTTATTAAACACACCATATATATGTATATATATATATATATATATACTTATCTTACCTCTATACATTTCTAGGAATATGATTAATTTAAAGCGTCCGTGTGGTGACCGCGTATATTCAATATTCAATAGGGAGGCGGGGCTTAATTCAATACACGGTTAGTAGTGGATTTACGACTTTGGCACTGTTAGAAAATTTAAAAGTATTGAAAGTTCTGTTTAATATTGTTATATGAAGGTTGTTGATTATACATAGTTATTGTTTGCATTATTGTTTAGTGCAGACCAATTGAAGAAGGTTCATAATATTGAACACCTGGCCTTGAAGGCATATAACTTTGCGCAGTGCTCTGAGCACAAAAATCGTGCTCGAAACATGAAATCCAGCAATTTGATTGGTTGATTTTCGAGTCTGAGAACAAAAATCATGCTCGAAAGTTTTATGGCCGTGAGGCCTGAACACTTTAATATAGAAATAAGAAGATTTGTTATCATAGCAAATGAGACAACTCTAGTCTAAATTCGACAAATAAAGATGTCGGTAATATGAATTCGTTAAAATGTTCTAGTGACCTAATATACTCTTACCCCATATGGAATTTACTGACCCCGTATATATCATGTTAGGTCACAAACACACTATTTTACTAATAATATTATCTTTACAGAATAAGTAAAATCAATACATTCGACGACGAGATGTTGAAGTACGAAAACATATGCTTCTGCTAATTGTAGCTAAGGTCACTATCTGAATAATCTAGCTAATATAAACGCCATTTACTGCAAATAAATGTTAGTTTACAAGGACCTGCATGATTGTATACTTACACACGCAACACGGTCTCCTTCGGCAACAACTGCCTTTTTTTGTCCATCCTGGACCAAAACTACTTTCACAATTGGAATGTTGTGTTGGGCGCATTTCCCCTGTGAGGCCATACATTGACGAGTTAACTCTTAAAAATGAAGACATCATATTTTAGAATATCTCTACATCATGTGATTTTTCAATTTCAAACAGTAAATTATGTATTATGAACAGATAAAAGGTGACAAAGATAAAGGATAAAGACAATTGTTTCCAAAATTGATTTTTGCAATCAAAAGAAAGAGAGAAAAAAATGATTATTTTTTCAGTCTATAGCAATAGAGTTAATACATTGTATGTTTTAGATCAAGATAATATAACTTCATTGCATTTAAATGAACAATAATTGAAATACATTTAGGTTGACAAATTTACTAATGAAATTCTTTGCATTCATGTTTGTACTTTAACCATCTGCATTGTGTTCGAGCGATATATTTACGATAATGAACAATGCACTAATAAAAATTTAAATATATTTTGGTTATTATTATTTGTTGTGATCCTATATTACAGTTTAGCCATGTATATAAAATGAAAGCTTACTTTCTGCATTCGTCTCATGGTATATGCTGAGGGCAATAACAATCACGTACCAACAGTTAAACATGGTGAAACTATAGACCTGATGGGTAATTTTATTATATTAGATATCACCATTCAGGACTACCGTATAACTTTGGCAGCTATATATGGACCGAATAATGATGACCCAGTCTTTTTTGAGAACATAAAACACAAAATATCCCGCTACAGCAATTCGTCAATTGTAGTAGCGGGAGATTGGAATGTTGTTCAAGACTATGACATGGACACATTACATTATAGAAGTGAAAACAACCCCCAGTCAAAAGCCAAGATTCATGAGGTAATGCATGAACTAGATCTATTAGATATATGGCGCCAGCAGCACCCTTTTGATAATAGGTACTCATGGCGGGGTCCAAATCACAAACAAAGTCGTTTGGACTACTTCATGATTACATCAGATATAGAAGCATTTGTGGTTTCATCAGATATAGGAATAAGTTATAGATCGGATCATTCTCCTGTATTGATTAATTTAAAGTTTTCTAGTCAGATAAGAGGGAAGGGTACATGGAAATTTAATAACAGTCTTTTAAGGGAAACTGAATTTATTGAGAAAGTAAAAGGGGATATCAAAACTGTCATTGAAGAATATGAGTCTGATCCATCTATAGATATTGAGACAGAGGATAAACAGTTTAATATAAGCTATCAGCTTTTATGGGATATGATTAAGATGAAAGTCCGTGGGTCTGCTATCTCTTTTTCGTCTTTCCAGAAAAAAGAAGGAAATAAAAAAGAAAAAGATTTACTATATAAGATATCATTATTAGATGAAAAACTTTTGGAGAATAACTTGCCATCAGTATACCAAGAAAGGGAAGGGATGGAACTAGAATTAAAAATATTGAGGGAAAAAAATGTAAAAGGGATAATTACAAGAGCTAAGGCAAGATGGCAAGTAGAGGGGGAAAAGGGAAGTAACTATTTTTGTAATTTGGAAAAAAAACATTACACAGAAAAAATTATTCCCAAACTTATTTTGGAGGACGAGACTGAGATAACAGATCCTAGTTCTATTAGAAATGAGCAAAAACAGTTTTATAAAAAATTATATACTAGTTGTAAACCATTGTTACTTGAAACTCACAGGGACACATTTCTTCAACATGATAATCCTTTTATTACAAAACCGAATGAGGAAGAGGTGGGTTCCTGTGAGGGACTTTTAACAATGCAGGAATGTCTGTCCTCTCTTAAACTTATGAAGAATTCCAAATCACCTGGTATAGATGGATTTACTGTTGAATTCTATAAATTTTTTTGGAATGATATTAAGATACCACTGGTAAGATGTTTAAATGAGGCTTTAGAATATGGAAAGTTCTCAATCACACAAAGACAGGGACTCATTACTTGTATACCAAAGGAGGGTAAGTCAAAGTTTTATTTAAAGAACTGGCGACCTATCACACTTTTGTGTGTAGACTATAAGATAGCTACAGCAAGTTTAGCAAATAGACTAAAAAAGGTGCTGGTAAATATAATAAGTCAAACACAAAAAGGATTTCTTAAAGGTAGGTACATAGGTGAATGTACTAGATTTATTTATGATCTAATGGAAAAGATGGAGGAAGACGACATTCCTGGACTTTTACTTTTAGTCGATTTTGAAAAAGCCTTCGACACGGTCGAATGGTCTTTTATACTAGAGGCCTTGCAGTTTTATGGCTTTGACCAAACATTTATAAGTTGGATTAAGGCATGCTACTGTGATGCCTCTAGTGCAGTGTTAAACAACGGATATATTTCAGATTTTTTTTCATTGAAAAGAGGGGTTCGTCAAGGGGATCCTCTGTCTCCTTATCTATTTATTTTAGTTTTGGAACTACTCAGTGCAGCTATTAAAAATGACCCTGATGTTGCTGGAGTAACTATTAATGACTCAGAATTTTTATTGAGTCAATATGCTGATGATTCTTCCCTTGTCCTGGATGGTGACCAAAAGTCTCTAAATCAATGTCTAAATTTGTTTGATAAATTTTCAGAATGTGCTGGACTCAGGTGTAATGTTGACAAAACTGAGGCCATATGGATTGGGTCAAAAAAGGGTAGTATGGAAAAACTTTTACCAGAAAAAAATCTTGTTTGGAACCTTTCTGGGAGGTTCAAACTATTAGGTATATGGTTTGAGCTTGCTAAAAGGGATAAGACTCTATGTAATTTTACAGCCAAGATAAACAGTATCAAGTCACTTCTTAATACTTGGGCTTATAGAGAACTAACATATATTGGGAGGGTGGTTGTGATTAAAACTTTAGCACTTCCCATTCTGGTTCAAGTTCTGACTGTCCTCCCTAACCCCCCAGATGGGGTTTTGAAGGAGATTCAAAATATATTTTTCAATTTTTTATGGAAAGGAAAACCAGATAAAGTGAAAAGAACAGTGGTTATGTCCGAACACTGTGATGGCGGTCTTAAGATGCCTAATATTTACTATTTTTGTTATAGCGTTAAAATGTCTTGGCTGTATAAATTACTAGACCCCCAAAATTACTCTCCTTGGAAAGTGTTGCTGCTTAGTTATATACAAAAATTTGGGGGGGACAAAATTTTACATTTAAGTAAGGAAGGATTGCTTTATTTAGCAAAAAAAGTCAATCCCTTTTGGCATGATATCCTGGTTAATTTTTCAAAATTGAAAAATAAACTGAAAGTTGAAAACAACACCGATATTCTGTCCCAGTCCATATGGCTAAATCCAAACATCAAAATGGATGGCAAGATGATTTTGAAGGGTAGATATATTGAAAATTGCATATTTTTCATCAATGATCTGGTGTCAGATAATAATACATTATTCTCATATGAAGAATTTGCGAAAAAGTATAATTTCAATACTAATTTTGTAGAGTTTTATGGTATTTTAAGTGCTATTCCAAATATATGGAAAAGTAGGATAGTAGGTAGTTCTAAACTTGATAATATTGAAAATAAATTAGTAGATAAAGTTAAAAAAGAACCTAAGTCTTGTAAATTTTTCTATAATTTATTTCTGGAGGATAATAAAGTATTATCTCTTTCTTCCCGTAACAAATGGGAAATAGACTTAAATTTACAGATTGAAGATTGGAATGCTATTTATTCCATGCCCTTCATTATAACCAAAAATTCGTTTTTACAAAATTTTCAATTTAAGATTGTTCATAGGATTTTACCATGTAATTCCTTTTTATATAAATGTAAATTAAAAGAAACTGAACTATGTACATTTTGTTCGGAAGTTAAAGAAAATATTTTTCACATTTTTTGGGAATGTAATGTAACACAAAACTTCTGGTTATCCATTATAGATTGGATTAGAAATTATGAAATCTTCTTGCCTTTTAGTGCAAAAGAGGTGATTTTAGGTGTGTCTGAGGATTCTGTCAACAGTAAAACAGTTAATAATATCTTGTTGTTATTTAAATACTATATATACAAATGTAGATGTAAGAGTGTATTGCCCACAAAATATGGTGGGATAGAATATTTAAAGTATTGGATTACAATAGAAAAATACTCTGTATGTTTCTTAACCCCTACACAAAAAATAAAAATGGATCAGAAGTGGCAATTGTTAGAAGCAGCATTTAATTAACAAAATCAATTGTAATATTTATATCTTGTTATACCATTATGATTTAATCGATCTGACAAGTACTAATTAACTTTTTATACCTTGTGTCTAATACTGTATTATGTAATTTCACATGTTTCATCTTGAAAAATAAAATAATTACAAAAAAACAGTTAAACATGGTGCTGAAACATTTACATTATTCATATTTCATGAAATATATATGATATTTGTATTATACATATTTTATGAAATACATATGATATTTGCATTATTCATATTTTATGAAGTATTTCATATTTAAAGTATGTATTTAACATGAAATATAACATTTAGTATTCATTTAATATGAAGAATGACATTTAAAGTATTCATTAAACATGCGTTATTAAATGATTTGAGCAAAAATGGATAAATCAGCCTGTGCAATACTGATTCTGTCCCACTGCCGATATAAATCAAGAGTAAATATTGCTTTTCGAACAGGGCCAATACGGAACCAAACATATTGTCCAATGGGTTACTACAGGACGTTCACTTCCGGTTTCAATTTTCTTATGCCTATAAGTTACTTAACGTTAGACGTTTCGTTACGCATAAAACATTTGTAATATCTTGTTTTTTAAATCATAGAATAAAAAGTTTTAAGTCTTGAGACGAAAATATTTCACAGCCTTTTCGAGGAAGACTTTCAGTTATTTACATGTTCATTTGCACTTATCAGTTATCATAAGGCAGATATTAATATACTTCAATTAGTTTATAGCATTCCGTAAAAAAAAGTATCGAAGATCGTCATACAATGAGCAATCCATCAGAAAGTGTGTTTCTGTTTCAGCGCGATTCGATTTGCACAATACACATATTCTCTGTTCAATGGAGTATCTTCTTGTCTCACCCAAAAGTGTAAGTGAACCGGAGCTAAATAGGACCATTGCACGTCGCGAAATTAAGAAAATTGCAGACGGACTTTATTTGTACATGTATTGCCAATAAGTTCGTAATTTGTTTACATTCTGTAAATTACTTCTATCATAAAAAAAACTTACTCGTGTTATCTAATTCAGTTCATTTTTCGCTAATTGTAGAATCACTGTTTGAGTTTATACAGATAAATTATAAACAAGATATCTCACAAAAAAACATGTAAAGTATTGCATTAAAAAAATTCCATAATATGGCATTTCCTTCATACAGGAACTTCTTTGAAAGAAAGATAAGAAGTTATCAATATCCTTTTACTTTACTTCCCGCTATATAGATGACGTTCTTTTACTAAATAATTCAACATTTGGTGACTAAGTTGAACGCATCTATCCCACCGAACTAGAGATAACGGATACAACAGATACAGCTGAGTCGGCCTCATATCTTGACTTACATCTAGAAATTGACAATGAGTGTCGGTTAAAAACAACACTTTACGACACAAGAGATGATTTCAGCTTTTCAATTGTGAACTTTCATTTCTAAGTAGCAACATTCAAGCAGTATCTGCATACGGGGATTATATCTCCTAATTGATACGATATTCCCGTGCTTGCATTTCCTATCATAATTTTCTTGATAGAGGGTTGCTGCTCATAATGAAGCTTTTAAACCAAGAGTTCCAAATGGTGAAGTTGAAATCATCCCGTCGTAAATTTTACGGAGCTACCACGAGTTGTTTGACCGTTATGGAATAACCGTTTCACAAATGATATCGGATATGTTCCGTATGTCGAAACTACAACCCCCTTCCCTTTCATGAATGTGACATACCGAATAAGACTATTTACCGGATTTGTTATCATATAAGCAACACGACGGATGCCACATGTGGAGCAGAATCGGTTTACCCTTCCGGAGCATCTGGGATCACCTCTAGTTTTTGGTGGGGTTCGTGTTGCTTGTTCTTTAGTTTTCTATGATCTGTCATTTGTTCTATTGTTTGCCTGTTTGACTTCTTTCATTTTTAGCCAGGGGTTGTCAGTTTATTTTCGATTTGTGAGTTTGACTGTCCCTCTGGTATATTCCGTCCCTCTTTTAAGATAAAAACTTCTAAACGTACAATTAGAACTGTCCAAAATTTGTTGATGCAAACTTATGATAAGTATAAAGGTTCTGAAGGGATTTTTTAATTGTACTTTTAAACATACCGAAATCGACAAGCGTTTGCACAGGTTACGATACATGTGGATTTACGTGGGAGTTAAACTTTTCAAGTATTTACATCCCGGAGTCTTCGCTAAGTATAGATATATAGAGAATTGTATCATGGTGTTGTTTACCAAGTGGAATAAGCATGTAATATTTGGATTTTATCGGTAATTCGTATATTTTTCCTTTGATCTTACTGCCTTATATTATCGAGTATCAACGTACTGGATGTTTCACTGACAATATAAGGTAATACATTGTGTGACGTCATAATTACCGATAAACAGAATAATAGGTAGTTGCGTTAATTTATTTTTAGTGACTTTAAATTTAAAAGAAGCATGAAGTTAAAACTATTATTCTATATTTACTATTATATAGAATTTTTCTGCTACATCACTGCCGTCCACTAGTGTTTTAAATTCCGTGATTGACTTTAATTTATTTTTAGTGACTTTGAATTTAAAAGAAGCATGAAGTTAAAACTATTATGAGTCCCCTATACTAAGTTATAAAGACTGTTTTATAAAGGATTCAATAATATATAATTTAACACTGGGATGTTGTAGTAGAACGTTTATATACCGAACAGAAAATTTGTATACGATTTAGTGATTTATTGAGATTCTATGTTATTGTCCATCATTAAATCACAGTTATAAAGTAGAGTTAGTGATTTTATAAAAATTAATAACACATTTTTCTCATTTAAATTTTCTTTAAAAAATTTGGACCATTTGTCTTAAAACCCGGCCATTATTACACACTGATTTCAAAGGGTTTAATACAAGGACATTGTGCCCCTTTACTTTGATTAAACATGCAATATATTCATACTAAGATGGTAAGTCATGTGAAAAACTATTAAATAATGAAATAGCAGTAAATTGACCTAATCGCAAATCGTGGTCTATTTCACACGATCCTATAACTAACTCAAACAAAAACGAATAAATTGGATAATAACTAGACGATGGTGTTGAAATGGGTGCGATAAATTATTTATTTTTTCGGTTAAATATTGCAAGCAACACTAAAATTTCTGTGTTCATATATCTACAGAAAATACTTCATATATATCCAATGACATTCTACACTATTTCCCTTAACAAAATAACTAAAACAAAATGTGCCTGTACATGAAGAACACTTAGAATACTGAAAGTTTGACCAAATTGTACAAACCTGTGTGTTCCTTGGTCAAGAAGTAAATCTGTAACTGAAAGCAAATCACAGTAATCGATAAGAAATTGATCTTAAATTGCAACACGCAACTGCTGTCTAATTACACACCTTCTTTTTTGAATAATTACATACATTACGCATTAAATCAACAATAGTATAGACATAATTATGTTTTCGTCAACACAATCTGTTTCAGTTTTGTCATTTTATATAATACTTCTATTTAATTTGTTTTTGGTGAAAAAGAGGACATTTATTTTTTACCAATTATGACGTGGATGGAGATTATCGTATTCATTTTGCTAGAATCTGACGGTAAATGTTAACCATTTATACTTGCTTCAACTAAAGTTCATTCTTTCCATGTACTGGTGATTTGAATTTCATCATAATGAGATCAAAGTGGGTAACAAAGGAAAATAATAAAAGCTAGTAACATTATGATAAAATAAAACGACAGTCTATAAAACACTACACAGAAACAGTACAGGAAAAAAAGAGCCAGTCAAACCCGTAAATGATGAACTTCTCAACGAAAAGACTTTTAGTTCATTCTAAAAATATTGGTATCAAAATTAGATCTAATGTATTGTATAGACGAAGAGTGTGATGTTCTTTATACAGCCAGAGTTCAACTTCGTCAAAATGAACTCCCAATTACACAAAATAATCGTAAACATTGAACCGTGCTAGTGATGACGCGTTGTTGATTTACATGATTGAGCTATAGTAAACCGATAAATTCATCCTCATGGTATCGTTACAATCATTATATACCAGTTGTATTGTAAAAGACAAAAGACTGTACTATTGTATTGAACTTTATTTAATATACTTATATGCATTTGGTTAACCAACTTAAAATTAGTATCTGATCAGTTGATAGGGGCAATTTAAGACCGTTTAATCTAATTTAATATTTTGTGGAAGAGCAAACAACAAATTTTCAGATGTTGACGATTACTTTCACTAGATAACACACTCAAAAAGAATGTTTTTTTTCAGTTATACAATTTTACGATCTTAAAAAAATGTCGTCTAGCACTTTTATATGTTTTAGAAAACATTTGTTTTTCAAAACACCAACACTTTTATGACTGATCATTACAAAGATATTTCACAAGACCTATTATTTTATTTTTTTGTACTGTAATTTTTTAATGTCATTGTGTCAAACTATAGCTTCAACATAGTACTGAGTCAATGATGTAAGATTTTTTTTTTGTTACGTTTTAAAGACTGAACGGTCAACACAAACACGTCTGAACCTAAAAAGGTTTACTTGACTTATCCTTTTTATGCTAAAATTTTGCCTATTTTAGGGCTACCCCTATCCCCAAAAAACGACACTGTGACAACATTACCAATGGATTCTTTGAAATGGTCATCTATACACGAAAACATGTTCACGTGAATTTGCACCTACCAAAGTCGACTGGTTCTTTTTCTCAAAAAAATTCTAAAAACCTAAAAGCTCGATTGAACAATGTTAGTTTAAACACGTACATAATATGCATAAAATTCTAAATAAGGCACATAAATTAAAACTTTGGAGAATGTTATGTCCTTTTATGAAGTACACCAATTTACGAATCAAATCGTGACCTTTCTGCCATTTTGTGCCATAAGTGAACCTTGTCTTTTACCAATCTCGCCTGTTTTACTCACTCTTAAAAACCTGTTCGTGTATTCTCTATTGTTATTCAGCGCAAAATAATAATCTAAGATACCTTGGACGATTCCATTTCATAATGAACCACGTTTGTTTAGATATTGTACCCAGAACCAATTAACCCAGTGTTGGTCAATATTAAATGCATTAAAAGTCAATCAGGCATGACTAATCAGGCACACCCTCTTAGAATCAAGGGATTCACAATAGGATCCGGATAAAAAACAGCCAGCAAAATATCTCATTTATTTATAGGAGTCGTTATTGATTGTACATTTTAGAGGTTCCTCCAATATTAAGTCATTACAAAACTATTAGCATTTGCTTCAGGTTGTTCCTCTTTTCATCTCGTTGTGAATATGCATGACATAGCTGTCATTGAACCTTAATGGAGAAATTTGATAATCAACAGTGTGTGGTGATTAGTGCCAAAACTCATATATTAAAGGGGTGTCGGAGGGGTCATGATCTCCCGAAATAAAAAAAAAAGTTCTCCCCCCTCCCCTCATGAAAACGCAAAACGATGGTAGTCTTGACTGGGTGAAAACAATTTTCCTTGTTTTTACATCTGATATACTAGCTGTAATAAAATCTACACTATTTCCATTTACAAAATAACTAAAACAAAATGTGCATCTACATGAAGAACACCTAAAATACTGATAGTTTGACCAAATTGTACAAACCTGTGTCTTCCTTGGTCAAGAAGTAAATCTGTAACTGAAAGCAAATCAAATTAAATTGCAACACGCAACAGCTGTCTATTTGCGCACCTTCGTTTTTGAATAATTACACACCTTCTTTTTTTAATAATTACATACATTAAGAATTAAATTAACAATAGTATAGACATATGTTTTTGTCGACACAATATGTTTCAGTTTTGTCATTTAATATAATATTTCTGTTTAATTTTTTTGTTGTGGAAAAAAAGGACATTCATTTTTTAACAATTATGACGTGGATGGAGATTATCGTATTCATTTTGCTAGAATCTGACGGTAAATGTTAACCATTTATATTAGTTTCAACTAAAGTTCATTCTTTCCATGTACTGGTTCAAGTTCAAGTTCATTCTAAAAATATTGGTATCAAAATTAGATCCACTGTATTGTCTAGACGAAGAGTGTGATGTTCTTTATACAGCCAGAGTTCAACTTCGTCAAAATGAACTCCCAATTACACCAACTAATCTTTATAATCGTAAACATTGAACCGTACAAGTGATGACGCGTTGTTAATTTACATGATTTATCACTATTTTACTAATGCATTGACTAACATTGTTATTATTTGTTTACGCCAGTATGCCGAGAGGAAAAGGGGAGAGGGTGCTGCCAAACCGTACTGTACGTAGGGAAAATCAAATACAGCTACCGGTAAACAGAAGGCTTCGCCCAAAGAGAGCTGAAATTGTAAGACAAAATATAGCCATTCCACAACAGCCGTTAATACCACCACAACAGCCATTAATACCACCACAACAGCCATTAATGCCACCACAACAGGCATTAATGCCACCACAACAGCCATTAATGCCACCACATCAGTTATTGCCACCACATCAGTTATAACCACAACAGCAGTTATTACCACAACAGCCGTTTGTACCACTACAGCCAATTCTACAACCACAACTCATTTAAACTTCAAACTTCCTCAGCAGCCCGCTGAACAACAAGTTCCTGATCAGGGATGTGTACACCCAGGGCAGCCCACAGCTCGTAATTCGGTACAAAACGGTGATATTTTAGTTATACCTACTAGTAATGATGTTGATGTGTTTGTACCACAAAAAATTATAAACCAAATATGGAATTTAGAATATGTTGATTTGGCACAATTACTTTACAAAAAAAATGTTGTTTCAAATATTGATCAACTGAAAAAAGTGCTCGGTTTTGATGAAGATGGAGACATTTTAATTGACAGAAACAAATATTCAAAAGTAAATCATTATCTAAATTAGGTGAGTGGACTGAAGGGTTTTTAAATTATATGAAAATTTTATTGCAAAGATTCCCGGAATTGGCAAATGAATTGATTAGCTACATGACGATTATAAGGGGGTGTACCTTTTGAGAACGTTTATAAATTTGACATGCAATTTCGACTTAAAAAAGCTCGTGATCATATGCGTGCATGGGACGTCATTGATGGGCAGTTGGCTTCAGTTTATTGCAGTAGGCATAAATCATGTTCCACAGACATCTTCTTATACTTCTCACACAGTTGTTAGTCCTTGCTACGATTATAATTTTAAGGCCGTTTGTACTCGTACGAATTGTGTATACAGCCATGAATTCGTATATAAGATGTAGCCAGTTCCATCCTTCGATGTACTGTACAAATTATTCATATAACAAGAATAATCCTCGAAGTTCTGTAACTTCGGACTATTCTGCTCCTAGGTATCAAAACTACCCTAGGGTACCTGATGCAAACAATTTTGCACCAAGGTATCAGTCCAGTGCTAGAGCAGTCAAACAGGTTTTTGAATACACATGGAAATTTTAACCTAAATACTCGTTTTTCGATAAATAATTAAAGATTTCCCTGTCAGCAGGCAAATGTTCCACGGATGCAATTTAATCATTTCAAATTTTATAATTTTGTTTACAGCTTGCAATCATCGTATGATATTTGGTATTTTTGGTTGTTCCCCTATTAATACTACGGTTTAAGGGAATATGTTGACTGACTACCCCGTTAAAATATTGGCAAATTTATTATATAATGGTTTTAAATATGGTTTTCGAGCACATCATACAAGCAAAACATGAAAGTCTGTTTTACAAGATCCAAATTTAGCTTGGAAAAATCATGAGTGAATTGAAAAATGGTAGAATTGCGGGGCCTTTTTATTATCGACCTATTTCTAATCTACGTGTTTGGAAAATAATTTTAGAAATTATAATGGCATTTTTTATATTTTGGGTGACTAGTGGTTGTCGAGTTCTGTTTTAAATCTCTTTATCGGTAGTGTAAGAGTTATTCAAATACTTGGCTTACGTATCAAATGGACTAATTTAATTTCAAAACTTGAAACATAAACTAAACCTGTATGACGTATGGCCATGCCCCGTTTCACATTTAGTTAATAGTAGCTGACATGTTTAAGGATGAATATTCTTATTCCACTGGGAATGCGTACCTTTCAGGCATTAGGTTTAATCATAAGATCAATGGTTTATTGGACAACACTCATTCTTTTATTTTTCAAAAGATGCTCAGTGACATAAGCGACACGTCTGTCGTAACCCTATTACTATTGGTATATTAACTAGACTTTTAGATGCGCTTAATTTAGTTTGTTATTCAGTATATGAAACATGTTTATTCAAAGCTTCATTTTCAGCTAGAATTTTGGGTTTCTTAGTTTTGGAGAAATTGCAAATTCCAGTTTTAATGAAAATCTTATTGTAAAACGATTCAAGATATAATTTGATGCTTATTCAGGGTCACTTATTATAAAAGTTCCTTCTTAGAAAACAGATCAGCTGGGTAATTCAGTAACGACAATTCTGGAAAAGAATAAACTACTTCAATGTGTCCAGTCCGGTTGATGTCGGACTACAATGCTGAGACACAAAGACGATGGACATTTTCATACACTTTAAAAAAGGTTATGTAAGAACAAACCGTGTATAGTTGAAACACTTAATTTCAGGGTACCTGAAAGATATTTGGGTAATTGGCTCTTTTATTGTCACAGGAGCTGTCATATTAAGCTTATAGGTGCATCGTTCGGATTAGAGATAGTTGGGTGTATTCCTAAATCAGATTCAAGGAGCTCTGAAAATGTTATGTATATATTTTCTTTTAATTTCCTCATTGTTTGGTTTTCTCTTACAATGAATAACATAGCTTAGATGTTGACAGTATTGCATTTTAGCTGGAGTTTATGTTGATGTTGCCACATGAATATCAATTTAATGAAGTTCAAAGTATTGAATTTAAGTTGATGTTGAAGTTTTTGATGTTTGTGTTGAAGTTGATAATAATGTTGAAGTTGATAATAATGTTGAAGTTGATAATATTGAAGTTGATAATAATGTTGTAGTTGATAATAATGTTGTAGTTGATAATATTGAAGTTGATAATAATATTGAAGTTGATAATATTGAAAATGATAATAATGTTGAAGTTGGTAATATTAAGGTTGATAATAATGTTGAAGTTGATAATGATGTTGAGTTGATAATGATGTTGTTAATATTGTTGATGTTGAAATTGATTATGATGTTGAAGTTGATAATGACATCGAAGTTGATAATGATGTTGAAGTTTATTGATGTTGATTCTTGCTGTTAAATTTGTCATGCGGTAAATTTTATGGCGGATTACAAGTTGTGCAACTAGTTACTCAACTTGTAATTTTGGCGGAAATACTTTAAGCTGCTATGGACTACCCAGTGGCTCCTGGTGTAACTTTGTTACTGCTGGGTCGCCCTTCAGTAATTCAATCGTTTTGATTGACAAGTTGGTTGTGTTTCTTTCTTGCAATAAATGCCATGACAAATTTACAGCCAAATAAAACATAATTTCTTTTGTGTGTATATATATATATATAGGCGTAAAAAATAATTTTCACATGTGCAGATATATATATTCATTAAATAAAATAATAAAATAAGTAAAAAGTTAACAGTTCCATTCTATCGATTTCATCCTTCCATTGGGACTCTTCAGGATAACTGATGTAGTGTCGCTAAAAGTTCTCGGGATTTAATTTTGATCGGAACGTTGTTATGAAATAACGTTCCATCTCTTTTCTATATGCTTCATCCCGTCTACATTTAAAAAAAGGCATTATTTGAAAATGCTTTTTACCACAAATGTCAAGATGGGCACTAATTGGCGAATTTCTGTATTGTGGGTGTTTTATTTGTTCTTTGTGAACTCGCACCCGTTCACAGAGGCTATTCCCGGTCTGTCCAATATAATTTTCGTGACAACGTTCCGATCAAAATTAAATCCCGAGAACTTTTAATAACGAACAATGACGGAACGTCATAAACCTCCTTAACGACGTCGCCTATAGCGACACTACATCAGTTATCCTGAAGAGTCCCAATGGAAGGATGAAATCGATAGAATGGAACTGTTAACGTTCTACTTATTTTATTTAATGAATATATATATATAATTAAATTCAGTTATTGTAATTATATAACTTGGTATGCCTATTATTGATTTAAATTGACGGTATGTTCGATTCATTTTATACTGGTCACTTTAATATGCTTATTAGTTTAGCCCGCGAAATGTTAGTCCGTGCAATTTACCTCGTGTGGTTTGGTCATTTGAATTCAAACCTTACACGGAGCTTGACCAAAGCTATAGAATTTACCCGCCCTCCCTTTCCCCATTATGAATATTTTGATCCATACTGATGGCCTTACTATGACTTTTATATGCTTTAATCCATATTGATGGCCTCACTTTGACTTTGAGATGCAGAGGAGCAAGAAAAGCTTACGTTCCATTTGACGTTTGTATGCATGTACTGATTATATGTCATGAATGGTACTTCGTAGCCTTCGTTTTCTATCTTATTGCGGTATCATTTTTTCACTTGTTTTATGTAGATTTGTCTGGTATTTTCAAACATCGTCCTACATGTAGCAATAAGGCTAAATTAGCTATATGCAACCTTATTGTTCCTAGTGCGAAATGTATTTGCATAGATCAGGATAAAAACAGACACCTGTTGTGTCAAAAAATCAAAAACACCTCAAGAAGGGAGTTACCTCTCTGCGACACATTAAATCTACGAAAACTATAAAGATATTACTGTTTATCTCATTAAAATGATAAACCAATTTATTAATTTATTTATTTTTCAAAAAAGAACTATTGCATCACTTGGGTCCGTATCTTGTATCCGGCTAATTGACATCACGTGACTTATCAGTCTCACATCAAACTTGCCCCTCTTGTTGATTAGTGAAAGTTTCAAAAAATCCTCCCACCTCCCCATACAATATACCAACAATTTTTTGTGTCTGCTACTGTTTTAATCATTTTTTTTTGTTCATAAAAAGGCCGGATTCATTGAGTTATTGGACAAAAGGTATTGAGACAAACTTATCCGATGTATTTGCTTAAGAAGACTATATGTAATGGTTAATTTTAGCGAGTGGTATGTAGTTTTACCAGGATATTCAGCTACCAGAAGAGTGAAATGATGTATTAGTTTGTCTACCATTCATCTTCTATTTTTTGTATAAATTATCAGTATTTATCCTGATTATTTGTTTATTATATTGAAATACAATAAAAAGTCACAGTAAAAATTGTTTAACGGAATCTGGTGATCTTTTCCTGTATTTTATGGCTGATCATAATAGGTTTTTACTCTGATGTGGTACTGCAGGAAGTTCTGTTTAGACCATCTCATGTTTAGCATGAGTGGCCGGTTCTGTAACAGTTAAAGCTTAGCTGTTTTGGGATCTAGAAATTGTTAATCCTCAACCCATTGACAACCAGAGGGCGATGCGAATATGATCTGAAGTATTTGGGGAGTATGACCCTCATTTTCATTAGTATTTAACCTTGATGAATTTCAGCACAGACTTGACAATTACACCAATAGACCACTTTCGAGTTTGTCCTTCACCGAAAAAAAATTGTCAATTGTGCGCGCCTTTATGACGTCATTTACCAGATAGAGGGGATCACCTGTATCCCTGCATTGTTAACTTCATCAAGCGTCTTATTGATCGTCATTGTGCAGAATAAACTAGAAATGATAGTACTCAATTAAAATTTCCTAAGGACAGCAGCGCAGCGGATTGCCAATTATGAAAATTCAATTTGCCGAATAACTCGTACAATATAACATTATAGTTTTTCAACCACTAGCTCAACATTGGAACGAAAGTGACGACGCTCCTAAACGCACAAATGGGTGCACAAATTACGTTCATTAAAACCAAAGTTTTTGCCGGAAAAGCATCGAACTCTAAAGTTGTCTATTACGTCGGTATTCTGTTGTCATGTCAGATCTCAACTATGAAAAAATCTAGGTAAAATTTCAGTCATTGAGATATATACTTTATACGATCTAATTGTTAAGGCATGGTTGTCAACGACTCATACATCGTGAAATCATTGCTAATGAGTGTGCATCAATGTATAATAGAAATATACTTATAGATTCTATCACTGCATCGAGTGTGATACGATATTTATACACTCGTTAAATATTCAAAATTTAACTGTCGAGAGTATAGCACGAGATTTGGTGGTGGAATCTGTTTCTTTAATGATTTTCAAACAATATGCAGGTAATTTTATTCCTTTTTATGTTTTGAATGATTTGCAAAAGAGGGACGAAAGATACCAAAGCAGTGGCGGATCCAGCCATTTTAAAAAGGGGGGGGGGTGCCCAACCCAGAGTAAAGGGGGGTTCCAACTATATGCTCCCATTCAAATGCATTGATCGGCCAAAAAAAGGGGGGTTCCAACCCCCGGAACCCCCCCCCCCCTGGATCCGCCACTGCAAAGGGACAGTCAAACTCATAAATCTAAAACAAACTGACAACGTCATGGCTAAAAATTAAAAAGACAAACAAATAACAGCACACACGACACAACATAGAAAACTAGAGAATAAACAACAAAAGGATGTGTTCTTTTTATATGACGTCTATGGTAGGCCGTTATTATATTTATTCAATTTCGAGATATCTTATTTAGTTAAATAAGATATCTTATTTAGTTAAATAAGATATCTTATAAACTAATTGAGATATCTTAATAACAAAATGAGATATCTTATATATTAATTGAGATATCTGATTTATTAAATAAGATATCTTATATATTAAATAAGACATCTTATTAAAATGTTTATAAAGATATCTTATTAAATATATAAGATATCTTATTAAATATATAAGATATCTTATTTAAAATATAAGATAGCTCTATTGATTTATAAGATATCTTATTAACTATATAAGATATCTTTTATATAGTAAATACTAGAGATATCTTATTTACTTACTAAGATATCTCCATAAGTTAATAAGATATATCTATTAGTTTATAAGATATCTCTATTAATTAACAAGATATCTCTATTAGTTTATAAGATATCTCTATTAATTAATAAGATATCCTATAAAGTATGCATTTAAAAGATATCTTTATAAAGAAGTAAGATATCTTATATACTTTATAAGATATCTTATTAATTAATAGAGATATCTTATTAACTTATAGAGATATCTTATAAACTAATAGAAATATCTTATAAACTTTTAGAGATATCTTATTAACTTAAAGAGATATCTTATTAACTTATAGAGATATCTTATTTAATTGGTTATAAATATATCTTATTTAATATATAAGATATCTCTATTAATTAATAAGATATCTGTATTAGTTTATAAGATATCTCTATTAATTAATAAGATATCTTATAAAGTATGTATTTAAAAGATATCTTTAAAAAGAAGTAAGATATCTTATATACTTTATAAGATATCCTATTAATTAATAGAGATATCTTATTAACTTAAATATATATCTGATAAACTAATAGAGATATCTTATAAACTAATAGAGACATCTTATTTACTTTCAGATTAAATAAGATATCTTATAAAAATTAAAGATATCTTATAAAAATTAAAGATATCTGAATACTTAATAAGATATCTTGTTAAATTAATAACATATCTTCAAATTTGAATAAATATAAAAACGGCGTGCCATAGACGTCATTTGGCATGGTTGCCTTTTTTCATGCCGTCACAATAGGTAATTTAGAGAAAAGCAAACAAATTCGACGACATAATCGGATTTTAACCGATAAAGAGCTCAGATCAAACGAACCACACGTTGATTAGATTTTTAATACAATGGGTGCATAAAGGGATAAAAAAAATGAATTAGAGATATATAGATTCTTGCATTGATACCAATGGATTATCTGATTCGTCCAATCGAGCTCGAGATAGTTAAATTATAAACGAATCTCGGACTTTATAATTAATAATTTAACTATCGAGGTTGGATAAATCCGATTATCCACCAGTAACTATGTAAGAATCTGTTTCTCGAATGATTTTAAAATAATTTTTCATTATTTTTGGTCAACGAAATTCACCTTGTTGTTAATTTTATTAGCATATGTTATTTTCAGAGATTAATTTTGGAAATGAGAAGGTTATGCGATGAACATTATTTTCAATTTAACATCGAATGGGGCTGTCCATTTAAGCGTAACAATGAATTGTATGACATTTGTCACTTCGCGACTTTGTAATAGCTGACTTTTATACCCTGCAATATGGGCTTTGCTCATTGATGAAGGTCTTACGGTGACCTGTAGTTGTTGCTTTATGTGTCATTTGGTCTCTTATAAAGAGTTACCTCATTGGCAATCATACCACATCTTCATTTTTATATACATGCTGATGTCGTTTATCAGTTTTCCGTTTGAGAATGACAACAAATGCACGTTCTACATGTTGTAGTTATTGATATATTTATGTTTTACCATTAATGTATTAGATGGTACACAATAAAAGTAATTAAAGCTTTCCTTATCTATAACTATAGACATGATTGTGCTACTAAATCATATTGAGGCTAAATACGGTAAACCAAGTTCTAAACTGTATGACTTGTATAATATTTATCAAGACGGGTAAGCTGTATGAACTTGTATCGGTGACTGAAGTTTAAAATGAAGTCATACGTATCCGAAGTTAACCGTGATTACCGACAAAATGTTTTTTTAAAGGCAAAATATAACAAAAAATGAGTCCATTTCATAGACATTCTGAATTGCAGAAAAATATTGCAAAACCAAAACTGTGCTCCGAAAATTCAGGACTAATACGATAACATGCTCAGCCGGACATAGCCCGATATATATATGTGGTTTGCCGTAGTTGGCATATTTGAATGTCGTTATTGGTTTTATAGTTTCTTTCATGAAGATGAATAGGTACATCCCTAGTTTTGGAAAGGTTTGATTTGAAAGTTGCTGATGGGGGCTAATGTGGAAAACGTCCTACGGAACGTGATATTATTATAATACAGGTGTTATTTAAATTGATGAGTAATTGGTCGATACCCCTGCTGCTGGAATTTGAGTTCCCGAATGTATCATCATATCAGTTGTCTTAATTTGGTACTGACATAAGAAGTATAAAATAAGAAGATGTGATCTATTTGCCAATGAGACATCACTACACACATGAAACAAGAGCATATATTGAATAGAAATTTTCTATAGGATCGAAATAATTAATGTATAAAAATTAAGGTAGATCATAAGTATATATTTTTTGAGACAGAATTTTTTTATAAATTGCCAAAATGAAGATTTGTCTATCATGCTTTTTTCAAAAATGTAATAAAAAATACAGGTCACTGTGCTATTTTTCAAGCTATGAGTCGTTGAAAATTGACTAAATTTGGTTAGTTTGTTCATGAGAAAACAGATTAGTGTGCATAAAAAAAATCTATGAGATAAAATTTTGAAATAAATTGTGAGAAGATAGGTTTCATAATATGTTTTAAGAAAATTAAAAGAAAACATAGTGTCACCGAACTTGTTTCCTGCTACAAGTAAAAATAAAAAAAAATCCCTATTAGCCCAGCGTAAATTTTGTACTGAAAGAGTTATCTTCCCTTAAATGTCTCATTTGAAAACAATGATTTTAAAAACCAAAATATTTGATATTTGTTAAAATGTTTTAAATAAAACAATAAATTAACAAGTTGTCTTCGTATAAATAAACAGTCTAACCATTAAATTGCAAATCTGTCTCCAAATTTGTAGATTTAGTCAAATAACTAGACCGATTTTGTACTGTGATTGTACAATCCAAAATGGCGGTATACCATGAATCCACATTAAAACAGGAAAAGTAACGGCCTGACTGATTTTCGAAACAACAAAAGGAATCCAAATATGATATGAAGCAACAAACGGCAACAACTGATTTGAAAGGCTCATGTCTTGGTTCTTGCACATATAAAAGCAGTTGTTTTAAAGATGGTTTCCGGTACCATGGGACAATGGTGTAACAGCACAACATACGGACAATTACTTATTTATGTATAATTGCAAGGTGATGAAATAGATCTCTCAATATTTTATTACAAATGCAAATAACATATCGTCCTCAGATAATTCATATTTGACTCCCAAATTGGCACATAGCATGTCGTCCTCAGATAATGCATATGGTTCTCTCAAACTGACAGATATTAGGTCAATCTACAAAAGGCAGAATTATAATTAGATATGAAATAATTACTTATTTTAAGGTAGAAAACCCTTTTTTAGATATGAAATTGTTTATGATAAATGTAACATGTGTAATGCTGTATCGTTTCTACCTGCTTCTATCTTAAGACAATTAATCATCACTACATGAACAACCTGATATAAGAAACATAGATAGATAGATGAATCATAGCGACACAAATGGTCCCATCTGCAATTTCAATAACACATGTGGACACACTCATTACAGTAGTCTCACATATCAAAAATCAGCTGAAAATCTGGAGGGCTTTAGACAAAAAGTCCTTATAACTGTGATTTTCAACAATTTCGAAGTTGTAAACCCTTAATTTTGGCAAAAATTCACAGAGCGAAACGACCATTAAACTTGATATGTAACTCATCATGGTGAACTCACATACCAAAAATCACCCCTATATCTGAAAGCATTTCAAAAAAAAGTCCGTATAACTGTGTTTTTCAACAATTTATCAGAATCCAAAGCCCGTAAATTCTGCAAAAATTAGCGGAGCAGAACGAAACTTAAACTCGATCTGTAACTCATCATGGTTAAAACACAATCCAAAAATCAGCCCAATATCTGAAGGCATTTAGAAAAAAAAACCTAATGGTTTGTTGCGGAATGACGGACAAGGGTTAAACTATATGGCACAGACAACTTCGTTTCATAACAATGAAAAATATTTAAAAAAAATTGTCATTATTGTGTCAGTCGTAAACAGAGATAACTAAACATGGTTGTTAAGCAATTACTTGGTTTTTTATGATGAAATACCTGTGATATTTATTCGTAAACATAGTACACTGTTTGTATTAATATCAAATTAAAAAAAATCATGATATAGCTAGTAATATACGATTATCTCAAAAATGTTGTATTTTTAAAAGTAATAGATAATGATAACAATAATAATGATATTTATACTGTATGGATAGAGATGAATAAATAAATTGCTCAATAAAGGGTGGTTTTAGACACATTGTTTTTTTTTAACAATAATCTGCCAATCAGTATATTGAACACATATTATTTATATATCTATGATCGCAAGTAGGAATCTGTTTTCTAGTTTCCGTATTTAGATAAAAACAAAAATACGCTTTAACAGTCAGCTATAGGTCGATAGCATTTCTCATTACTACTACTTATGGATAATTAATAATTATTAAACGTTTTGTTTTCCATATTTTACACCACTGGGTCGATTCCTCTGCTGGTGGACTATCAGTCCCCGCGGGTATCGTCCGTTCTGATGGTGTAATGTTACACTAATGTTCCAGGTTAGGGGAGGGTTGGAATCCCGGTTACATGTTTTACCCCGCCTCATTCTGTATGTATGTGCATGTCCCATGTCAGGAGCGTGTAATTCAGTGGCTATTGTTTATTTATGTGATATATATTGGTTTTTCGTTTATTTAATTCATAAATTAGACAATCAATTTTCTCTTTTGAATTGTTTTACATTTGACATTTCTGGGCCTGTTATAGCTGACTGTGCAGTATTGGATTCTTTCATTGGTGAAGACCAAACGGTGACCTATAGTTGTAAATATATGTTTCCTTTGGTGTCTTGTGGGGATTTGTGGCAATCAAACCACATCTTCTTTATTTATTGTGGTTAACATACTTAACTTAGGTGCAAAGAGAGTGATATCATCTGTCAACAGGGTGAAAATTAAAATCCCCAAATTACTCAACTCTGAGGAAACTTCAAATCAGGAATTCCCTCATCAAATGGCAAAATCAAAAACTCAAACACAACAAACGAATGTATAACAACTGTTATATTCCTGACTAGGTATATGCATTTTCTTATGAATTAAACCTGATTATAGCTAGCCAAACCTCTTACACACATCACAGTCGAACCATATTGACAACGATGTGAACACAAAACAAACAGACACAAAAGGTACAACTGTCACAAATAATGATAAAACAGTCAGCATTTTCTCAAAATCCAAACCTGTATAAAAAACAAAGGAACACAAAAGCCATACAGACAAAGCACACTAAGCGCAAATACAAAATTTCAATTCTGGTATCTATGATCAGTTAATTTACTCTTTATTATTCCAACAAAACGTTAAAATCTTTTACCATTCGATACTTTACAAAATATAGTTAAATAACAAAAAAATACTGAACTCTAAGGAAAATGCAACACGGAAAGTCCCTGATCAAATGACATAATCGAATGATAAAACGCATCAAACGAATGGACAACAACTGTCATATTCCTGACTTGGTAAAACAATTGAAATGTTCTTATTTCCTTTTTCCCTTTTATTGTCAGAAGGAAGTAGCTGTATAATATGTTTTTTTCATATTTAAATTTTCATTTTTCATCCAATGTAAATGGGGGTTCAATTCAACTTACCGAATTTCACAAACGGAATATACGTTTTGACTACAACGTTCGTCACCCCAGTTTAAAGAATAGTCGTGATGTATCATACCACAGTGTGCACCTGTCGAACCCCGATAATTTAAATGATCTGGTTGCTGCGGTTGTCCTTGATACCAGTTTTTGTAGTTAAGTGGTTCACCAGACAACCACTTATATGACATTTCATCGTTATTGTCTGTAAGGCCAATCCAGAAATATCCTAAAATAATGATATCAACATTATAAGTAACATTGTTGTCATGAAATGCAAAATAAAAAAGGGACTGACAATAAGATTTTCAAACTGCATGAATTTCTTTCAAAAAACATTAACAAAAAAAAATTCATTAAGAATATAGTATGTGTTATGAATGCAAAGTCATAAATATATATCACCAGCCCAGTAGTCAGCACTTCGGTGTTGACATGAATATCAATTATATGATCATTTTTTATAAATTTCCTGTTACAAAACTTTGATTTTTTCGAAAAAACTAAAGATTCTGTTACCTAGCAATGTATAACTTTAACCGTATTTGGCACTTTTTTGAATTTTTGGTCCTCAATGCTATTCAACTTAAAAGTTTGTACTTGTTTGGCTATATACCTATTTTGATCTGAGCGTCACTAATGTGTCTTAAGCTGGGGTCACACATTTACGATTTTTACTGCCGTCCTTGACAGGACCATTCCCGATTAAAATTTATTAAAAGTCTGATCAAGATCCTATGAATCGTGGATGGAAATTCAAACTTTAATTAAAATTTGTAAAAAAAAATATTTGATCACGACAACAATCAGATATTGTTCAGGAAGCGTCGATATTCAACCGTTTCCAAGCGAATTTATCCCGATAATCCCGTTTTAAATCCGCTTCTAATCCGATTTGTATCTTTCGCCAGGTAAAATTCGACCGAGTCTGTCACGACTGCGTCCCGATTCTACCGAATGTAATCCGACAAAGATCAGATAGTGACAAGACAGTGAACCGACGCTGACGGAAGTTATCTGTTCGAAAACTGTCGGCATAATCGGGATGATCAGGTACTGTCGGAACGTAATCCTATCACGGTCCGCTCTATCGCACTGCAAACGCCTTTGTCTGGTCTCAGTCGTATTGTATTTTGTAATTGTCGGGACTCTGACGTGGGTATCATTGACGAATTTAGAATTAATAACGGGACTGTTTCGGAACGGTTTCGGCAAAAACGGTTCGCAATCGACAAGATCTGAATGCAATCTGGACTTAATCGGCCGGAAAACAGCAATGACAAATTTCTCCAGATCATTCCCGTTCCACAGGACACCGTCCCGAATACACAGAACATTGTTAGGAATTCGATCCGATACTGCAGAATCTCTCACGACATAGGCACGATTGTAATCCGACTAGACAAAATCGGCTGAGTTTCCCCGAATGTTACGGGACGCACCTAACTGTCGGGGTGCTTTGCCGAACTATTCGGACCAGTAGGAATCTGTTACGAACTAAAACGACTGCGTTCAGACAATAATAGGACATTCCAGATAATTGAGGATACTAATCCGACTTTTTCACTTTTCGTGTCGTATCGCTGTCTGATCTCAAACGGGAGGAATAATCGGCAATGTGTGAACCCCGCATTATGTAGACGAAACGCGCGTCTTGCGTATTAAATTATAATCCTGGTACCTTTGATAAAATTGAGAGTGGAAATGGGGAATGTGTCAAAGTGACAACAACCCAGCCATAGGAAAAACAACAGCAGAAGGTCACAAATAACTGTTTACGTAAATCACATATAACTACCACTAAACTATAAGGTCCTACATTGGGACGACAGGCACATATAGAATATTACGGAATGAAACACGACGACAACTTTTCTCAACATTGTAAAACTTTGGGGAGTTCTATAACATGATAGCTATCGTTATTTTGTTATAAATAAACTAATTATAGATATCAGGATTGATTTTTTTTTATTTGCACCAGACGTGCATTTCGTCTACAAAAGCCTCATCGGTGACGCTCGAAAAAGAAAAATGCTAAAAAAGTCAACTAAAGTTCTAATTACATATATATATAAATATTTAACAAATGTTTAAAAAATGCAAAGTTTTTGTAAACAGTTAATTTGTAATTATGACCATATCAACAATAATCCATATCAACACAGAAGTGCTGACTACTGAGCTGGGGATACTCTCGGAAATAAAAACTCCACCAGTTGTAACATAGACCCAAATAAATTGTAAATAAACTCATAAAATGTCTGCATTAAATCAAATTGAATTTTAAGATTTGTTTCAAATCATAACTTTCTTAGATAATATCTACATTTTAAATAAACCTTAAAAGACAGAGTCAAATACTTTTATTGTAGTCTGGGTTGTTTAATGCTATACATGTCATATTGAATCATTATGAGCTGAACATGAAATATAATTCAAATGTGCATTTAAGTAGATATTATATAATTAGATATAAAAGCAAGTTAAGTACAAATTAAAAAATTCAAATATCTTACAAAAAATCGACATGCTAATACTTTGAACACTTTAATTCAAAACGTTTTCAGAAGGGCATATCAAATAAACTATGTAGTGACATGAAAAGATCTAGTATGAGCCATTAACTCCATTTCATATTGTTCAGATATACAAATGCGCGCACGATCAGCGCCCATATAACCATACATAATAATAGTCTTAGGTTGTTTTAAATATGTATAGAACGTTGTATTATAGAAATCGGTTGATTTCTCTGTTATCTGTGAAACCTTTTTGATTGATGCGAAATGAATCGAGAAACTTGAAACAATTGCTAATTTGCCCACCTCTTAATCTCTGTATGTTCATTATCAATGTAATTACATCTACTAAAAACGTGTTTTCGTCACCAGTTTCAATACTGGTCAATTGTCCACCACTGGCATTGCATTTATCCTACAACAATGAATATCAGTTAAAAAGTTCATCAAACATACCATGTTCATCATTGTTTACACAAGGCGAGCATCCATTCAAAAAGACTCGTCAATGAATCGAAATCGTTAAAAGGAATAAACAGGTACGAAACTGAAGTGCATTTCGGAATCAAACATTCAGTAAGGGTTTCCATGTACAGCTAAGGTAATTGTATTTCATTACTGTTATACCAGAAAGATTTCACTGTACATATACCTCTGGTAAAGAGTAAACAAACATTAATAAACATATTTTTCATGTTGATTTGTTGTCCGTTCGTCGCACTCTTTTTTCTCCTTGATTTTGAGTTTCTAGTTTTTATAATAATACAAATTCATATATTCATAAATTAATAATATCTTACTTAAAAAGCTATCCAGTTATAATTTTGAAAAAGCATATTTTTGTTGCAAAATATCAAATTATATATAGAAATGTTATATTCCATACCTCAGAAGTAAACCAATTTCCTACATTACATTTGAATATGTACTTTGAACCACGGAAGAAGGCTACCGTCTCAGGACATACTATTTTTACTAAAATTATCAAAACAGCAGTACATGTTTTATTAAACTTTTTCTGTCAACTGTAATCCATTACAGTGTATTAAAAGATGTTCGAGTTTAAAGTTTATTTTCTTCTGTTATTTTTTACGAAAATAATCAACTGATAGATTTTAATTGGGACAAGCAGACACATTTTTTCTGTTATTAAATATTATATTATTTGTATCCTGCTAGATGTACAGCAAACAAATATCAACATGGACATAAGCTAATACAAATCTAAAATAACCATTGGTTTTACTTATCATATTTAACTTATGCAACTCGATGGATGTATATAGTGTTACAAGAGCTAATAATATTTTTGTTTCGAAACTACTACATATTTTTCAATCTGTTGATCAACGACAATTTTTAATATGCATTGCTCTGCAAGTTTTTATAGTGGAAAATAATAAATTACTGTGTTTAGTGTTTTATAGGATTTTTGTTAATGCAAGGACATTAATATATACGTGAGATGAATTTTAATGTAAACCTTTCATTACACTTTGGGGGGGGGGGGGGGGGGGAAGAGACATATTTAGGTGTAAAATTTTGAAATCTTATAAATTCACACTGAATACGACATCATACTGTGACCATTTGTGTCTTACTTCGTGCAGTTAGAGTAATATTTGTATTGTGTATAGATAATAATTTCTATGGTTTATATCTA
Organism: Mytilus edulis; assembly: GCF_963676685.1. Taxonomy (NCBI): domain Eukaryota; kingdom Metazoa; phylum Mollusca; class Bivalvia; order Mytilida; family Mytilidae; genus Mytilus; species Mytilus edulis. The sequence goes on along the minus strand of NC_092357.1, from coordinate 26,496,642 downwards.
GATTAATTAATAAGTTTTATTTCTTATTCTGAATGAGCCGTAGGGCGTATTAAAACCTGAACGCATTAGAAAGGAATATCCCACTTTAGTGTGGTCGGTAAAATAGGATGCTCAACTTTTCAAATCTTTATAATAAAAAATATGTTTGACGGTATATAAGTCAGATAATATTTAAATGTTTTTTCTTGTCGTAGAACACACCTTGGGGTGTCATAATTACCCAAAGAAGGAATTTGATCAATCCTGAAACCCCTCGGTGTGTATTACGACAATTAAAACCTTAAAATATGCATTATCTATCACATAAAGCATATAAGAATGAACCTTCGCTCAGCGTTTTGAGGTTTCGCATTAGCGTGTTCTTTTATTTTGACAGTGATGCCAGGATTCATCAAAGTTATATAGTATTTACTGTTCTTAATATTGTTTCAGCTATTTTATATACGAAGCCAACATTTAGTAAAAAAAAAAGTGTTTTTGAATATTGTAGTTGTTATCTCAGAGTTTGTTTCTATATATGTTGCATTGTGGTTTGTTTTGGTTACATTTCAGTGTTCTGTTATTTCTTTGTTTTCTCCTCATGGTTGATGTGTTCCCTCCGTTTCAGTTTGGTATCCGGATTTGGTTTTTTTTAACCGATTTATCGACTTTTAAGCAGCGGTATAGTACTGTTGCCTTTATGTGCATTGATCATCTGGACATATACCATATCATCCTGATTATGTGCAAATAGTAGTGTATATTTTGTCATTACTGTATTTTGTCAACGTGTGTCTCTTTTAGTGATCATCATATTCTGCTTAAGAAGCGTATATCTCCACTTACGTCAAAATATGATCTTGTGTTATGATTATAACTATTAGATTACATTACATTTGCCTTATGTGTTGTTCAGATAGTTAGACATTGAAATATCATTGTTACATGTATAACAAACAATCAAAGGTAAAATATGTTAGTGTTCTTACTACATTGTGGAATATTTCCATTCCAGCCTGATGTTGTGCACGATATCGATTTTCTTCCAACCAGTGAAAGGTCTGCGTCACATGTAAAATTTGCCATTGAGCCAACATTTCTTTCCGTTACAGTGACAGTACCATTGATTAAACTGTCGGTTGGAATATCTGCACACTGAACTAAAAGAATATCTGCAGTTTTCAAGTTATTACCAACAAACTAAAGAACAAACAATACAACTAAACTGTTTAATTAATTTTTTAACAAATTTTAAAAAGAAAAATCTACGAGAGACATATGTGCGTTACGTCTGTTGATTGAATACTATTATTGTAAGGTTTTAACATATAAATTGTTCTATGATGTGTCATAGTAGAAAATGAATCCATTACTATCCTGGAACTTTAAGATAATGACAAGTATTTTATTTGATTTGAATAAAAAATGTATTTGTTAATTTTCCGAAAGTTTTTAATCCTAACATTTGTTTTCGATTATTTGGCCAAAAGATGTGTCAAGCATAACAGAATGCTCTTTGAGAGTTTTGTAGGGTTTTTGTTAGAAATTGCTTTCATTTTGACAGTGAGGCCAGGATTCATTTAACGTTGAATAGATTGAATATCTTCACACCGAACTAGAAAAGAAAGATCTCAAGATTATCAAATAAAATTCGGAATGTGTCTAAGATAACATTAGATATCAATTGTATATGTTTACACTGAACTAGAAATAAATCTCAAGATTATGAAATAAAACTGGGAATGAAACTGGGGAATGTGTCAGAGAGATAACAACCCGACCAAAGAGCTGAAGACAGCTAGGGACTACAAATGTATTTTCAATACAGCCATACAATAAATTCCGCAGCCCGAGGCGTGCTTCAGCGGGACCCTAAACAAAACTGTGTACTAGTTCAGTGATAATTAACGTAATACTTAACTCCGAACTATATAAATAACTTGAGTTAAAAAAAACATACAAGACTAACAAAGGCCAGAATCTCCCGACTTTGGACAGGAGCAAACATGCAGCGGTGTTGAATATGTTTTGTGTTATATCAACCTTATACTCATTCATTCCTCTAGCTAATGTATAACAATAAAAACACAGCAATACGCACATTAAAATTCAGTTAAGAAGAAGTTCGAGTTCGATAGTTCAGAAAAATGAACAATAGAAACTAAGCAAAATGATAATGATACATAGATTAACAAAGGACTATTAGCAGTTACTGGCATGCCGTCTCAAGATCTGAATTTAACTAATTGAAATATTGTTTCCTCATCATATGAATATCAAGCATAATCCCTCCCGTTAGAAGTTTAGTATAATACAATTATACAATTTATTAGAACATTGTAACCGTATGATATGTTTAATTCAAGTCTAAGACAGTCTTGTACATAAAATCAAACCGGGAATGTCACAACTTGTACTCTCTCTGCGATCTGCATACCAAATAGAGTTTCTTACGGATTAAACACACCAACAGTCAGAGGAATTTAAGGTTATTAAACACACCAACAATCTGAGGAATTTAAGGTTATTAAACACACCATATATATGTATATATATATATATATATATACTTATCTTACCTCTATACATTTCTAGGAATATGATTAATTTAAAGCGTCCGCGTGGTGACCGCGTATATTCAATATTAGGTTAGTAGGGAGGCGGGGCTTAATTCAAGACACGGATAGTAGTGGATTTACGACTTTGGCACTGTTAGAAAATTTAAAAGTATTGAAAGTTCTGTTTAATATTGTTATATGAAGGTTGTTGATTATACATAGTTATTGTTTGCATTATTGTTTAGTGCAGACCAATTGAAGAAGGTTCTTAATATTGAACACCTGGCCTTGGAGGCATATAACTTTGCGCAGTGCTCTGAGCACAAAAATCGTGCTCGAAATATGAAATCCAGCAATTTGATTGGTTGATTTTTGAGTCTGAGAACAAAAATCATGCTCGAAAGTTTTATGGCCGTGAGGCCTGAACACTTTAATATAGAAATAAGAAGATTTGTTATCATAGCAAATGAGACAACTCTAGTCTAAATTCGACAAAAAAAGATGTCGGTAATATGAATTCGTTAAAATGTTCTAGTGACCTAATATACTCTTACCCCATATGGAATTTACTGACCCCGTATATATCATGTTAGGTCACAAACACACTATTTTACTAATAATATTATCTTTACAGAATAAGTAAAATCAATACATTCGACGACGAGATGTTGAAGTACGAAAAAATATGCTTCTGCTAATTGTAGCTAAGGTCACTATCTGAATAATCTAGCTAATATAAACGCCATTAACTGCAAATAAATGTTAGTTTACAAGGACCTGCATGATTGTATACTTACACACGCAACACGGTCTCCTTCGGCAACAACTGCCTTTTTTTGTCCATCCTGGACCAAAACTACTTTCACAATTGGAATGTTGTGTTAGGGCGCATCTCCCCTGTGAGGCCATACATTGACGAGTTAACTCTTAAAAATGAAGAAATCATATTTTAGAATATCTCTACATCATGTGATTTTTCAATTTCAAACAGTAAATTATGTATTATGAACAGATAAAAGGTGAAAAAGATAAAGGATAAAGACAATTGTTTCCAAAATTGATTTTGAAATTCAAAATGATTTTTTAAAAGAAAGAGAGAAAAAATTGATTATTTTTTCAGTCTATAGCAATAGAGTTAATACATTGTATGTTTTAGATCAAGATAATATAACTTCATTGCATTTAAATGAACAATAAGTGAAATACATTTAGGTTGACAAATTTGCTAATGAAATTCTTTGCATTCATGATTGTACTTTAACCATCTGCATTGTGTTCGAGCGATATGTTTACCATAATGAACAATGCACTAATAAAAATTTAAATATATTTTGGTTATTATTATTTTTTGTTATCCTGTATTACAGTTTAGCCATGTATATAAAATGAAAGCTTACTTTCTGCATTCGTCTCATGGTATATGCTGAGGGCAATAACAATCACGTACCAACAGTTAAACATGGTGCTGAAACATTTACATTATTCATATTTCATGAAATATATATGATATGTGTATTATTCATATTTCATGAAATATATATGATATTTGCATTAATCATATTTTATGAAGTATTTCATATTTAAAGTATGTATTTAAAACATGAAATATAACATTTAGTATTTATTTAATATGAAGAATGACATTTAAAGTATTCATTAAACATGCGTTATTAAATGATTTGAGCAAAAATGGATAAATCAGCCTGTGCAATACAGATGATGTCCCACTGCCGATATAAATCAAGAGTAAATATTGCTTTTCGAACAGGGCCAATACGGAACCAAACATATTGTCCAATGGGTGACTACAGGACGTTCACTTCCGGTTTCAATTTTCTTACGCCTATAAGTTACTAAACGTTAGACGTTTCGTTACGCATAAAACATTTGTAATATCTTGTTTTTTTAAATCATAGAATAAAAAGTTTTAAGTCTTGAGACGAAAATATTTCACAGCCTTTTCGAGGAAGACTTTCGGTTATTTACATGTTCATTTGCACTGATCAGTTATCAGAAGGCAGATATTAATATACTTCAATTAGTTTATAGCATTCCGTAAAAAAAAAAAGTATATAAGATCGTCATACAATGAGCAATCCATCAGAAAGTGTGTTTCTGTTTCAGCGCGATTCGATTTGCACAATACACATATTCTCTGTTCAATGGAGTATCTTCTTGTCTCACCCAAAAGTGTAAGTGAACCGGAGCTAAATAGGACCATTGCACGTCGCGAAATTTAGAAAATTGCAGACGAACTTTATTTGTACATGTATTGCCAATAAGTTCGTAATTTGTTTCCATTCTGTAAGTTACTTCTATCATAAAAAAAACCTAATTCAGTTCATTTTTCGCTAATTGTAGAATCACTGTTTGAGTTTATACAGATAAATTATAAACAAGATATCTCACAAAAAAACATGTAAAGTATTGCATTAAAAAAATTCCATAATATGGCATTTCCTTCATACAGGAACTTCTTTGAAAGAAAGATAAGAAGTTATCAATATCCTTTTACTTTACTTCCCGCTATATAGATGACGTTCTTTTACTAAATAATTCAACATTTGGTGACTAAGTTGAACGCATCTATCCCACCGAACTAGAGATAACGGATACAACAGATACAGCTGAGTCCGCCTCATATCTTGACTTACATCTAGAAATTGACAATGAGTGTCGGTTAAAAACAACACTTTACGACACAAGAGATGATTTCAGCTTTTCAATTGTGAACTTTCATTTCTAAGTAGCAACATTCAAGCAGTATCTGCATACGGGGATTATATCTCCTAATTGATACGATATTCCCGTGCTTGCATTTCCTATCATAATTTTCTTGATAGAGGGTTGCTGCTCATAATGAAGCTTTTAAACCAAGAGTTCCAAATTGTGAAGTTGAAATCATCCCGTCGTAAATTTTACGGAGCTACCACGAGTTGTTTGACCGTTATGGAATAACCGTTTCACATATGATATCGGATATGTTCCGTATGTCGAAACTACAATTCCCTTCCCTTTCATGAATGTGACATACCGAATAAGACTATTTACCGGATTTGTTATCATATAAGCAACACGACGGATGCCACATGTGGAGCAGAATCGGTTTACCCTTCCGGAGCATCTGAGATCACCTCTAGTTTTTGGTGGGGTTCGTGTTGCTTGTTCTTTAGTTTTCTATGATCTGTCATTTGTTCTATTGTTTGCCTGTTTGACTTCTTTCATTTTTAGCCAGGGGTTGTCAGTTTATTTTCGATTTGTGAGTTTGACTTTCCATCTGGTATATTCCGTCCCTCTTTTAAGATAAAAACTTCTAAACGTACAATTAGAACTGTCCAAAATTTGTTGATGCAAACTTATGATAAGTATAAAGGTTCTGAAGGGATTTTTTAATTGTATTTTTAAACATACCGAAATCGACAAGCGTTTGCACAGGTTACGATACATGTGGATTTACGTGGGAGTTAAACTTTTCAAGTATTTACATCCCGGAGTCTTCGCTAAGTATAGATATATAGAGAATTGTATCATGGTGATGTTTACCAAGTGGAATAAGCATGTAATATTTGGATTTTATCGGTAATTCGTATATTTTTCCTTTGATCTTACTGCCTTATATTATCGAGTATCAACGTACTGGATGTTTCACTGACAATATAAGGTAATACATTGTGTGACGTCATAATTACCGATAAACAGAATAATAGGTAGTTTCGTTAATTTATTTTTAGTGACTTTAAATTTAAAGAATATATATATAGAATTTTTCTGCTACATCACTGCCGTCCACTAGTGTTTTAAATTCCGTGATTGACTTTAATTTATTTTTAGTGAAATTGAATTTAAAAGAAGCATGAAGTTAAAACTATTATGAGTCCCCTATACTAAGTTCTAAAGACTGTTTTATAAAGGATTCAATAATATATAATTTAACACTGGGATGTTGTAGTAGAACGTTTATATACCGAACAGAAAATTTGTATACGATTTAGTGATTTATTGAGATTCTATGTTATTGTCCATCATTAAATCACAGTTATAATGTAGAGTTAGTGATTTTACAAAAAATTAATAACACATTTTTCTCATTTAATTTTTTTTTTTAAATTTGGACCATTTGTCTTAAAACCCGGCCATTATTACACACTGATTTCCTAGGGTTTAATACAAGGACATTGTGCCCCTTTACTTTGATTAAACATGCAATATATTCATACTAAGATGGTAAGTCATGTGAAAAACTATTAAATAATGAAATAGCAGAAAATTGACCTAATCGCAAGTTTAATAAATGTACAAAAATCGTGGTCTATTTCACACGACCCTAAAACTAACTGAAACAAAAACGAATAAATTGGATAATAACTAGACGATGGTGTTGAAATGGGTGCGATAAATTATTTATTTTTTCGGTTAAATATTGCAAGCAACACTAAAATTTCTGTGTTCATATATCTACAGAAAATACTTCATATATATCCAATGACATTCTACACTATTTCCCTTAACGAAATAACTAAAACAAAATGTGCGTGTACATGAAGAACACTTAGAATACTGAAAGTTTGACCAAATTGTACAAACCTGTGTGTTCCTTGGTCAAGAAGTAAATCTGTAACTGAAAGCAAATCACAGTTACTGTAATCGATAAGAAATTGATCTTAAATTGCAACACGCAACTGCTGTCTAATTACACACCTTCTTTTTTGAATAATTACCTACATAACGCATTAAATCAACAATAGTATAGACATATGTTTCCGTCAACACAATCTGTTTCAGTTTTGTCATTTAATATAATATTTCTGTTTAATTTTTTTGTTGTGGAAAAAAGGACATTCATTTTTTAACAATTATGACGTGGATGGAGATTATCGTATTCATTTTGCTAGAATCTGACGGTAAATGTTAACCATTTATACTTGCTTCAACTAAAGTTCATTCTTTCCATGTACTGGTGATTTGAATTTCATCATAATGAGATCAAAGTGGATAAAAAAGGAAAATAATAAAAGCTAGTAACATTATGATAAAATAAAACGACAGTCTATAAAACACTACACAGAAACAGTACAGGAAAAAAAGAGCCAGTCAAACCCGTAAATGATGAACTTCTCAAGTTCATTCTAAAAATATTGGTATCAAAATTAGATCCACTGTATTGTCTAGACGAAGAGTGTGATGTTCTTTATACAGCCAGAGTTCAACTTCGTCAAAATGAACTCCCGATTACACCATCTAATCTTTATAATCGTAAACATTGAACCGTACAAGTGATGACGCGTTGTTAATTTACATGATTTATCACTATTTTACTAATGCATTGACTAACATTGTAATTATTTGTTTACGCCAGTATGCCGAGAGGAAAAGGGGAGAGGGTGCTGCCAAACCGTACTGTACGTAGGGAAAATCAGATACAGCTACCGGTAAACAGAAGGCTTCGCCCAAAGAGAGCTGAAATTGTAAGACAAAATATAGCCATTCCACAACAGCCGTTAATACCACCACAACAGCCATTAATACCACCACAACAGCCATTAATGCCACCACAACAGGCATTAATGCCACCACAACAGCCATTAATGCCACCACATCAGTCATTGCCACCACATCAGTTATTGCCACCACATCAGTTATAACCACAACAGCAAATATTACCACAACAAAGGGAGGATTTTAAATTTTGAGACTGTCTCATTTTCTCAAGAGTAGATTTTTTAAAGAATATTGCAAAAAACTAAAATTTTACCTCAAAATGTTATAACTTTATCAATATTTAAAAACTTACCAAATTTTTCTTTATTCTTCTATCATTTGTCTCTATTTCTTCTTTCTGAACATTGATGAAAAAGAACAAAAGCTCAGGCAAAAATATCTCTGCACTTGTTTAACTATATATCAAGGACAAGAGATAATCCCAAATGAGCAATCATTTTTATTCTGCTGTACAATCTTCATCAGTCCTGAAGCAATAAAAGTATAATAACATAAAAGTTTAGCTTAAATCAATAAGTAATATAAAGGAGAGCTAAAATTTTAGCTGGTTCTTTTTCAGACCAAAAGCTAAAATTTAAGCATCCAGAAAGATAAAGTTTTAGCTTTGCAGAAAATTGATAAAATTTTAGCAAACATGTACACAAAGATAAAATTTTAGCATTTGACAAAACATTATATTGCAAATAAAAAATAGACTTTAGCGTTAAACGTTGAGTTACAGGTATTTAAACACTGATGATGGCATTACCCCTGTTAACCTTAAGTTTAATTGATTGTTGGTTGCTTAATAATCAGTGGCAAATAGTTATTGCTATCAACAAACAAGTGCCTATAGATATGGGACTCTGTGAATAAGGTCAAACACTGACGGACAAACATTAAGTAATAAATGCTGAACAATTCCTCATCTTTATTGGTAAAATCAAACAAGTGGCTATATGGCACTCTGGGCATAAGGTCATACACTGACTCACAAACATTAACAGTAATAAATGCTGAACATTTCCACATTGTTATTGGTAAAAACAAACAAGTGGCTATATGGCACTCTGGGCATAAGTTCATACACTGACTCAAAAACATTAACAGTAATAAATGTTAGACAATTCCTCATGGTTATTGGTATAAACAAACAAGTGGCTATATGGGACTCTGTGAATAAAGTCAAACACTGACTCACAAACATTTACAGTAATAAATGTTAGACAATTCCTCATTGGTATTGGAAAAAATAAACAAGTGGCTATATGGGACTCTGGGCATAAGTTCATACACTGACTCACAAACATTAACAGTAATAAATGTTAGACAATTCCTCATGGTTATTGGTAAAAACAAACAAGTGGCTATATGGGACTCTGGGCATAAGGTCATACACTGACCCACAAACATTAACAGTAATAAATGTTCAGACAATTCCTCATGGTTATTGGTAAAAACAAACAAGTGGCTATATGGGACTCTGGGCATAAGTTCATACACTGACTCACAAACATTAACAGTAATAAATGTTAGACAATTCCTCATGGTTATTGGTAAAAACAAACAAGTGGCTATATGGGACTCTGGGCATAAGGTCAAACACTGACTCACAAACATTAACAGTAATAAATGTTAGACAATTCCTCATGGTTATTGGTAAAAACAAACAAGTGGCTATATGGGACTCTGGGCATTAGGTCATAAACTGACTCACAAATATGAACAGTAATAAATGTTAGACAATTCCTCATGGTTATTGGTAAAATCAAACAAGTGGCTATATGGGATTCTGGGCATAAGGTCATACACTGACTCACAACCATTAACAGTAATAAATGCTAAACAATTCCTCATCTTTATTGGTAAAAACAAACAAGTGGCTATATGGGATTCCGGGCATAAGGTCATACACTGACTCACAAACATAACCAGATGCTCCGCAGGGCGTAGCTTTATACGACCGCAGAGGTTGAACCCTGAACGGTTGGGGCAAGTATGGACACAACATTCAAGCTGGATTCAGCTCTAAATTTGGATTGTGATTAAATAGTTGACACAGCATAGGTTTCTGACACAGAATGAACGGTTCTAATGAACTTAAAATTTTTGTTTTCTCTTAGAGAAATTCACTATGCTGTTGAATATTAATCCTCTCAAAAAAATGTTTGAAGAAATTTTCATTTTATTTATGAAATTTCATTTTAAATGAGAAAATTGAACCTAATTTTTTTAATCACATCCCCCTTTCCCTTTTTCCAAATTAATCTCAATTAAATTTCTAATGGAGTTTGCAACAATAACTACTCATTTAAATACATCATAAGATATTAAGATGTAAAAAAACTGCTTGTTATCACTGAATGGTAAAGATTATTTTAATTTATCAGTTGGTAGTAAAAAGTGAATACACATTGTGTATAACGAAGATTTGAGTTGATTCTGGACAAAGAAAGATAACTCCAATTAAAAAAAAATATTGCTATTTCACAATATTGTGCAATTAGATATTTCTTGCTTACTATTCTGGACAAAGAAAGATAACTCTAATTAAAAAAAAATATTGCTATTTCACAATATTGTGCAATTAGATATTTCTTGCCATTGTGCAATACTGTGCAATTGAAAAGACTTGCTATTGCACAATACTTAATATAATATTTTAGATCCTGATTTGGACCAACTTGAAAACTGGGCCCATAATCAAAAATCTAAGTACATGTTTGGATTCAGCATATCAATGAACCCCAAGATTTCAATTTTTGTTAAAATCAAACTAAGTTTAATTTTGGACCCTTTGGACTTTAATGTAGACCAATTTGAAAACAGGACCAAAAATTAAGAATCTACATACACAGTTAGATTTGGCATATCAAAGAACCCCATTTATTCAATTTTTAATGAAATCAAACAAAGCTTAATGTTGGACCCCGATTTGGACCAACTTGAAAACTGGGCCAATAATCAAGAATCTAAGTACATTTTTAGATTCAGCATATCAAAGAACCCAACCGATTAATTTTTTGACAAAATCAAACTAAGTTTAATTTTGGACCCTTTGGACCTTAATGTAGACCAATTTGAAAATGGGACCAAAAATTAAGAATCTACATACACAGTTAGATTCCGCATATCAAAGAACCCCAATTATTCAATTCTTGATGAAATCAAACAAAGTTTAATTTTGGACCCTTTGGGCCCCTTTTTCCTAAACTGTTAGGACCAAAACTCCCAAAATCAATACCAACCTTCCTTTTATGGTCATAAACCTTGTGTTTAAATTTTATAGATTTCTATTTACTTATACTAAATTTATGGTGCGAAAACCAAGAAAAATGCTTATTTGGGTCCCTTTTTGGCCCCTAATTCCTAAACTGTTGGGACCTAAACTCCCAAAATCAATACCAACCTTCCTTTTGTGGTCATGAACATTGTGTTTAAATTTCATTGATTTCTATTAACTTAAACTAAAGTTATTGTGCGAAAACCAAGAATAATGCTTATTTGGGCCCTTTTTTGGCCCCCAATTCCTAAACTGTTGAAACCAAAACTCCCAAAATCAATCCCAACCTTTCTTTTGTGGTCATAAACCTTGTGTCAAAATTTCATAGATTTCTATTAACTTAAACTAAAGTTATAGCGTGAAAACCAAGAAAATGCTTATTTGGGCCCTTTTTGGCCCCTTATTCCTAAAACGTTGGGACCAAAACTCCCAAAATCAACACCAACCTTCCTTTTGTGGTCATAAACCTTGTGTTAAAATTTCATAGATTTCTATTCACTTTTACTAAAGTTAGAGTGCGAAAACTAAAAGTATCCGGACGACGACGACAACGACGCAGACGACGACGCCAACGTGATAGCAATATACGACGAAAAATTTTTCAAAATTTGCGGTCGTATAAAAAGTGATAAATGCTGAACATTTCCTCATTGTTATTACAAGTGGCTATATGGGACTCTGGGCATAAGGTCATCAACTGACTCACAAACATGAACAGTAATAAATGCTAAACAATTCCTCATCTTTATTGGTAAAAACAAACAAGTGGCTATATGGGATTCTGGGTATAAGGTCAAACACTGACTCACAAACATTAACAGTAATAAAATAAAGACAATTCCTCATCTTTATTGGTAAAAACAAACAAGTGGCTAAATGGGACTCTGGGCAAAGGGTCATAAACTGACTCACAAACATGAACAGTAAGAAATGCTAAACATTTCCTCATAGTTATTGGTAAAAACTAACAAGTGGCTATATGGGACTCTGGGTATAAGGTCATACACTGACTGAAAAACATCAACAGTAAGAAATGCTGAACAATTCCTCATTGTTATTGGTAAAAACAAACAAGTGGCTATATGGGACTCTGGGCATAAGGTCAAACACTGACTCACAAACATTAACAGTAATAAAATAAAGACAATTCCTCATCTTTATTGGTAAAAACAAACAAGTGGCTAAATGGGACTCTGGGCAAAGGGTCATAAACTGACTCACAAACATGAACAGTAAGAAATGCTAAACATTTCCTCATAGTTATTGGTAAAAACTAACAAGTGGCTATATGGGACTCTGGGTATAAGGTCATACACTGACTGAAAAACATCAACAGTAAGAAATGCTGAACAATTCCTCATTGTTATTGGTAAAAACAAACAAGTGGCTAAATGGGACTCTGGGCATAAGGTCATAAACTGACTCACAAACATGAACAGTAAGAAATGCTAAACATTTCCTCATAGTTATTGGTAAAAACTAACAAGTGGCTATATGGGACTCTGGGTATAAGGTCATACACTGACTGAAAAACATCAACAGTAATAAATGCTAACAATTCCTCATGGTTATTGGTAAAAACAAACAAGTGGCTATATGGGACTCTGGGCATAAGGTCATAAACTGACTCACAAACATGAACAATAATAAATGCTAAACAATTCCTCATCTTTATTGGTAAAAACAAACAAGTGGCTATATGGGACTCTGGGCATAAGTTCATACACTGACTCACAAACATTAACAGTAATAAATGTTAGACAATTCCTCATGGTTATTGGTAAAATCAAACAAGTGGCTATATGGCACTCTGGGCATAAGTTCATACACTGACTCAAAAACATTAACAGCATAAACAGTAATAAATGTTAGACAATTCCTCATGGTTATTGCTATAAGCAAACAAGTGCCTATATGGGACTCTGTGAATAAGGTCAAACACTGACTGACAAACATTAACAGTAATAAATGCTGAACAATTCCTCATTGTTATTGGTAAAAACAAACAAGTGGCTATATGGGACTCTGGGCATAAGGTCATAAACTGACTCACAAACATTAATAGTGATAAATGTTAGACAATTCCTCATTGTTATTGGTAAAATCAAACAAGTGGCTATATGGGATTCTGGGCATAAGGTCATACACTGACTCACAACCATTAATAGTAATAAATGCTGAACATTTCCTCATCGTTATTACAAGTGGCTATATGGGACTCTGGGCATAAGGTCATAAACTGACTCACAAACATGAACAGTAATAAATGCTTAACAATTCCTCATCTTTATTGGTAAAAACAAACAAGTGGCTATATGGGACTCTGGGCATAAGGTCAAACACTGACTCACAAACATGAACAGTAATAAATGCTATGCAATTCCTCATTTTTATTGGTAAAAACAAACAAGTGGCTATATGGGACTCTGGGCATAAGGTCAAACACTGACTCACAAACATTAACAGTAATAAAATAAAGACAATTCCTCATCTTTATTGGTGAAATCAAACAAGTTGCTTTATGGGACTCTGGGCATAAGGTCATACACTGACTCACAAACATTAACAGTAATAAAATAAAGACAATTCCTCATGGTTATTGATAAAAACAAACAAGTGGCTATATGGGACTCTGGGCATCAGGTCAAACACTGACTCACAAACATTAACAGTAATAAATGCTATGCAATTCCTCATTTTTATTGGTAAAAACAAACAAGTGGCTATATGGGACTCTGGGCATAAGGTCATAAATTGACTCACAAACATGAACAGTAAGAAATGCTAAACATTTCCTCATAGTTATTGGTAGAAACAAACAAGTGGCTATATAGGACTCTGGGTAGAAGGTCATACACTGACTGAAAAACATCAACAGTAATAAATGCTGAACAATTCCTCATTGTTATTGGTAAAAACAAACAAGTGGCTATATGGGATTATGGGTATAAGGTCATACACTGACTGAAAAACATCAACAGTAATAAATGCTGAACATTTCCTCATTGTTATTGGTATAAACAAACAAGTGGCTATATGGGATTATGGGTATAAGGTCATACACTGACTGAAAAACATCAACAGTAATAAATGTTAGACAATTCCTCATGGTTATTGGTAAAAACAAACAAGTGGCTACATTGTATATGGGACTCTGAGCAAAAGGTCATACACTGACTCAGAAACATGAACAGTAATAAATGCTAAACAATTCCTCATCGTTATTGGTAAAAACATACAAGTGGCTATATTGGACTCTGGGCATTAGGTCATACACTGACTCACAAACATTAACAGTAATAAATGTAAGACAATTCCTCATGGTTATTGGTAAAATCAAACAAGTGGTTATATGGGATTCTGGGCATAAGGTCATACACTGACTCACAAACATTAACAGTAATAAATGCTAAACAATTCCTCATGGTTATTGGTATAAACAAACAAGTGGCTATATGGGACTCTGGGCATAAGGTCATAAACTGACTCACAAACATGAAGAGTAAGAAATGCTAAATATTTCCTCATAGTTATTGGTAAAAACAAACAAGTGGCTATATGGGACTCTGGGTATAAGGTCATACACTGACTGAAAAACATCAACAGTAAAAAATGCTGAACAATTCCTCATTGTTATTGGTAAAAACAAACAAGTGGCTATATGGGATTCTGGGTATAAGGTCATACACTGACTGAAATACTCCAACAGTAATAAATGCTAAACAATTCCACCTTGTTATTGGTATAAACAAACAAGTGGTTACATGGGATTCTGGGCAAAAGGTCATACACTGACTCACAAACATTAACAGTAATAAATGCTAAACAATTCCTCATGGTTTTTGGTATAAACAAACAAGTGGCTATATGGGACTCTTGGCATAAGGTCAAACACTGACTCACAAACATTAACCATGTTAACAGTAATAAAATAAAGACAATTCCTCATCTTTATTGGTAAAATCAAACAAGTTGCTATATGGGACTCTGGGCATAAGGTCATACACTGACTCACCAGGGGTTAAAAAATGTTGTTACAGCTAGCTAGCCCAGGACTTATTGGCAGCAGGATTTTACTAGCCCTGTTGGAAGAACTGCTAGTCCATCAAAACTGACCTGCTAGCCCTAGTATGCCTTAAAAATTAAGAGTTTGCTGCATAATACAAAGTAGGTGCTCTTTGTTTTGAAGGAGACATTATACACTGTATTTAATATTTTTTGTTGATCTGTTATTATTCTTTTGGTGCTTAACCTAACTAAGTTGTTCCCACATTCAAAGCAGACTTTTTATTGGCTAGCTTGGGGCAACTAACGGCAATATTCACAGAGCATTGTCTGTTTTTTTTTTTTTTTATCAGCAACAGCCAAGGTAATCATTGTGTCCCAGTTCTGCCAACTTTTCGGGAAGTGAATGCGTTATTTGTTGGCCAAATTATTAAGATCAAAGAGAAAAAAACAATAGATCAAAGGAAAATGCTGAACATGTGTGAGTCGCGCGCTAAAGACTTGGGCTGTCCTGGACATTATTATTTTTTCCGCGGTTTTTCCCTGTCGTTTTAGCATTTTGGGTGGATGAATTTTCAGCCTCGTTACTCCATTCATCTACCGTTTTTCGTTTAGAAACTGACAAAGTTCCTGAGGTTCCCGTACTAAAATATTAAGAAATATTTTGTTGCATAGTTTCGTGCTCAAGAGCTGTGCAACAAGACATGTCAATACCAATCAATACATCATACCCCCAAATAACGTTAATTGAAAATCTCGGCACTATAAGCAATGTACAATACCTCAATCAATGGTATGAGAAATCGATATTTAAAGTACGAGAATCAACACATGATACCAGGCCACCCAGACATGCCAGAGTTATTTGTTCTATGTTTAAAATATGTACAACAGGACCTGTACAAACCAGTTCAAATTCTTGGAATCCCGGATGACTTAATTGAATCGAAATGGCTAACATAGAATAGTGATGAAGGGATTTTTCACTTTCTATTTTGGAAACGTCAAGAATTTTTTGTTACTAGTACGTCGGGCATATCGGATTACACATTTTAATTGCCCGAGGCGTAAATGATCTAGTCCCGGGCGTCGGGCTAGTGGATTTTTTAACCCCTGCTCACAAACATTAACAGTAATAAAATAAAGACAATTCCTCATGGTTATTGGTAAAAACAAACAAGTGGCTATATGGGACTCTGGGAATAAGGTCAAACACTGTCTCACAAACATTAACAGTTATAAATGTTAGACAATTCCGCATGGTTATTGGTAAAAACAAACAAGTGGCTATATGTGACTCTGGGCATAAGGTCATACACTTGATTCACAAACATTAACAGTAATAATAAATGCTAAACAATTCCTCATGGTTTTTGGTAAAAACAAACAAGTGGCTATATGGGATTCTGGGCATAAGGTCATACACTGACTCACAAACATTAACAGTAATAAATGCTAAACAATTCCTCATTTTTATTGGTAAAAACAAACAAGTGGCTATACGGGACTCTGGGCATAAGGTCATAAACTGACTCACAAACATGAACAGTAAGAAATGCTAAACATTTCCTCATATTTATTGATATAAACAAACAAGCGGCTATATGGGATTCTGGGCATAAGGTCAATTAGGTCATACTTTGACTTACAAACATTAACAGTAATAAACGCTATTAAAACAATTCCTCATGGTTTATATTGGTAAAAACAAACAAGTGGTTCTTTGGGACTCTGGGCATAAGGTCATACACTGACTCACAAACATTAACAGTAATAAATGCTAAACAATTCCTCATCTTTATTGGTAAAATCAAACAAGTGGCTATATGGAATTCTGGGCATAAGGTCATAAACTGACTCACAAACATGAACAGTAAGAAATGCTAAACATTTCCTCATATTTATTGATATAAACAAACAAGCGGCTATATGGGATTCTGGGCATAAGGTCAATTAGGTCATACACTGACTTACAAACATTAACAGTAATAAACGCTATTAAAACAATTCCTCATGGTTTATATTGGTAAAAACAAACAAGTGGTTCTTTGGGACTCTGGGCATAAGGTCATACACTGACTCACAAACATTAACAGTAATAAATGTTAGACAATTCCTCATTGTTATAAGTAAAATCAAAGAAGTGGCTATATGGGACTCTGGGCATAAGGTCATACACTGACTCACAAACATTAACAGTAATAAATGCTAAACAATTCCTCATCTTTATTAGTAAAATCAAACAAGTGGCTATATGGGACTCTGGGCCTTAGGTCATACACTGACTCACAAACATTAACAGTAATAAATGTTAGACAATTCCTCATTGTTATTAGTAAAATCAAACAAGTGGCTATATGGGACTCTGGGCATAAGGTCATACACTGACTCACAACCGTTAACAGTTATAAATGTTAGACAATTCCTCATGGTTATTAGTAAAAACAAACAAGTGGCTATATGGGAATCTGGGCATAAGGTCATACACTGACTCACAACCGTTAACAGTTATAAATGTTAGACAATTCCTCATGGTTATTAGTAAAATCAAACAAGTGGCTATATGGGACTCTGGGCATAAGGTCATACACTGACTCACAAACATTAACAGTAATAAATGTTAGACAATTCCTCATGGATATTAGTAAAATCAAACAAGTGGCTATATGGGACTCTGGGCATAAGGTCATACACTGACTCACAAACATTATCAGTAATAAGGGTTAGACAATTCCTCGTGGTTATTGGTAAAAACAAACAAGTGGCTATATGGGACTCTGGGCATAAGGTCATACACTGACTCACAAACATTAACAGTAATAAATGTTAGACAATTCCTCATGGTTATTAGTAAAAACAAACAAGTGGCTATATGGGACTCTGGGCATAAGGTCATACACTGACTCACAACCGTTAACAGTAATAAATGTTAGACAATTCCTCATGGTTATTGGTAAAAACAAACAAGTGGCTATAGGGGATTCAGGACATAAGGTCATATGTATACACATGAACAATAATTAAATAAATGCTAAAAAATTCCTCATCGTTATTGGTAAAAACAAACAAGTGGCTATATGGAACTATGGGCATCAGGTCATACACTGACAACCCCTTTAAGGAAGGAGCATATCACACAGTATTTTAAAGTATAAACAGAAGCCCAGAAATTACATTGTACATAACTGTATATCTATAATACTAAAATTACGAGGTCCAATTTGTCAGCCGTCATCACGTAAAAACGATGAATCAAAGAATTCAACTTTATATATAACTAATATAGTACAATGGTGTTGATTAAAAATTACACCACTCTAGGCCCGATTGTTTTCCACGTAATTAATATTGCCAATAATTATGAAGTTCCGGATCGAGTCCGACACCGATACCAATAGTATATTCACCTGTTACCTATTACCTTATCTGTACGTTCCGCATCAGACAGGCGCACCACCAAACAGTGTATTTAGAATTTTGCTGTATACTGTTGAGTAAAAAAAATTCCATTCCAGGCCCTTTTGTTTTCCAAATTATTAATATTACCAATAATTGATAGGTTCCAGGTCGACGGGTTCAAACAGAAAGATTTTGAAAGCAAAGAAAACTGTGCACCTTATACATGTTATAATCGGCATGACTTTATCAGATGACAATACCCATACTAAAATAAGGCATACGCATAGTTATATATCAGTCACGGACCCGCGATATCACGGGTGTGTTCTAGTATACCCTATAAACATACATTTGACTGACAAAGATTTGTAATAAATTAAATAAATGTATATGCAATTCATGGAAGGAATATATGTGTTTTAATTAAAACAAACATGACAAATGCACATTGTTATCCTTTTATACTTTTATAATTTTTTTGTCTAAGTACTTCAAATGACACCAGATGCTAGTCTTCAAAATATGAATGTTTTGTACCAGGCTAGCATCTACTGTTACAAAACTACTATAAACCTGTAAATCTGCAACAATTGTCTGTCCTGCTGCATATATTTCCATTTTGAATTTATCATACATGTACTTTTAAACCTAGCCCTGAAAAACATTGCACTGGGATAATATCAGTATAAACACCATGTCTATTTGTGCCAACCTCCCAATTTTTTGATATTTTGCTATCCTGATTTGGTACAGATCCTTTATCCTCAAAACTCAGGGGCAGTAGGCGTGTTTATATTATGGTAGTTTGTCACACCTTACATGTACCTCTAGGTGTTGGTTTGAGCCCTAGTTGGACAGTTGCAAATTAAGGTTCTATTTTCATGTCATATGTGATAAGGTTAGTCCGTTTCCTCCCACAGGTTGGCGCTTTCCTTCAAGTACTACGGTTTAGTCTGTCAAAAAAACTGACTGCCATGAAATTACCCATATGGTGTAGAAAGTGATGTTTATAAAACCAAAGCAAACAATCAAAGTTTTAAATCATTGTCTATTTGTACAAGGAACCATAGTGGTTGAGCCATTTAAAATATGATTATTTTAATACCAAACTGTGACCACATCTTCAAGATGTGACATCAGGTCTCTGTTCAATGAAAACGGGTCCATTTGCTCTAGGTACATGTTCGCCCTAGGTCCGTTTGTGGTGGGTTCCTTCGCCCTAGGTTTGTTTGCAATTTAGAATAATATTATGTCTTTGAAATCACTTTATTGCTGTATTAATTGCTAATGATGCATTATTAATGAAAAATAAAATAAAGAGGTCAGCTTGGTAGGAGTTTAAACAATGAATATAAGATTGTATTAAAGACATTAAAAGGAACTGTATTTTCACAGCTTGGCTTCTTTTATCTCAAGTTTGTTTTGACAAATTTGATATATATATGGAAGAGGAAAGTGTCTTTTTCTCTCTGAATTAATTTATAAATGTAAGCAAATACAGAACACAATAAGTCACAGCACACCTTAATTTCTCAATACTTTTTCAATTAATTTAAAGTCTCAATACAGTAAGACAAGTTTATGAAGGGGATTAAAACTCGCAAAGCACACAAACGTGTAAGGTAATTATATACATTAAAAACAATTTATATGATATTAAATGAAATCAGAGTGATTACATTACTTACAGATAAATTAAATGATAGTAAATATACAGCAAAACAAGATAAATAGTCGGCGAAATTTCCAACAAGCAATAACTTAGTCTGTCTTAGTTACAAATGTATCCTATAATAAAATATATGCTATGAAAAATCAGCGTGAACTGTCCTAGGGCAAACAAGAAGTAGAGCGAACAGGTCCTAGGGCGAACGAGAATCAGAGCGAACACGGAACGGATCCGCTTCCTCTTCAATGGGCAGTCCCACAATTACTGTTCAATTTTCACGTGCATCATATATTTTATATGGTTAATTTGTCAGTTTCCTGTCTCTGAGTTCTGTGTTTTTTCTGGGTACTTTGCATTTGGTTAACTCTGCAAATCAATAAAACTGACTGTCTTACATAAAATGATCCATATGTGATAGTGTGGGTCGCAATGCCAAACAAATAAGTCTTTCAGTCCGTACATTTCCGCCTATATCAGGCGACCCACTTTTCAGTGTAGAATATAATCCAATCATCGACTTCAATATTACACACGTTAATACACATTACCACCACCTCCATATTATCTGAATTTTTAAAAATAAATAAAGGGGTCAAACCAGGGGACAGTTTGAGCCCCACATTGTTAAATTGTTTTATTAATGATCTCCATTCAATTTTTGATGGGACATGTGATCCTGTGTATTTAGATAAAACACCAATAAGTAGTCTTAGTTTTGCAGATAATCTTTTAATATTATCAGAATCACAAAACGGTTTACAATCTGCTTTGAATAAACTGGAAAAATATTGCTACAAATGGCAGCTGACTGTAAATGCAAATAAAAACAAAATTATGATTTTTCATTTTAGAAATACTTTTGAGTCAAAAAAATTTTATAAACAAAATCAGTTAACTGAAGTTAAAGAGTATAACTTTCTTGGGAACATTATTGATAATAAAGGAAAATTTAAGAGATCTACACATGAGCTATCCAAGAAAGCACTTAAAGCATTATTTTCATAAAAAAATATCTGTCTAATTTTCATCATGTCTCTGTTGATTTATCATGTAAATTATTTGATTCCTTAATTAAACCCATAATTTTATATAATAGTGAGATCTGGTTTATGGAAGATTATTACTCAACTTTTAAGCCATAAATAGAGCCACTTTGCATGGAAGTAACTGTGATACTTAATTATCATTGACAGATAGAACCAACTTTGAAAAAGTGCATCATAAATTTTGTAAAACTGTTCTTGGAATTAAAAAAACCTCATGTAATATACATGAAGCTGCAAAGTCTGAGTTGGGACGATTTCCGCTTGACTCCTTTATTAAAACTCAAGTTTTATTATATTTTTGTAAAATTAACTGCCATGATTGAAATAAACCCTCTTGTTAAAGAAGCTTTTGCAGTAAATAAATCTACATGTATGACTAAAGATGGAATATATACTTGGTACACTTTTGCCAAGCATATTTTTAAAGAATTTAATATTGATGAAGAAGAATATATGTTGATTTTGATAAACCTTTTAAACTAATAAAAAATACTCAAAAAAACTTTTAAAACAGATTGTGAAGGAAAAGTATAATAACATCACTCTTGAAAAACTTTCAAATATTGATAACAGTTCAAAACTCTATCTTTATAGTAAACTTAAAAATGAAATTAAATTTGAGGACTTCTTGCACAATCTAAACAATTTTAATAGTCGTCAACTTTTAACAAAATTACGTGTACATGTAAGTGATCATAATTTGGAAATTGAATTAGGACGTTATAAATTTTTTTTAAGAGAACACAGACTGTGCAAAGTTTGTTAAATTTTAGATGATGAGCAAAACTTTTTCCTCCATTGCCAAAATTAACAGTAATGTAAGACATTCCCTTATAAATGCAATTAAAACCCATTATCCAATTTTAACCAGCTTGACTCAAACTCTAAACTTAAAACTATTCTAGATCCCAATAAGGATATTTTGTCTAGTGTTGTAGACTATATAAAGCAATCTATGGAATTGCGAAAATAAGGTCCACATTCGTCAATTATTATATATATATATATTGATATATATGTTATTAATATCAGCTTCACTTTTTTAAAACATTTATCATATACTATTAGGTTTTTTGTAACTTGTGTATATATTATACAAATACAGCCTTTGTATGAGGTCGATACAAGGATATATTGACCTGAAAGAAGTATATTGACTGAGGACGAAGTCCGAGGTCGATATACTTTTTTGGGTCGATATATCCTGTATTGACCTCATACAAAGGCTATATTTGTTATATTATTAATTTACGAACATGTTTGTATCAAAATCGTCATTTAGGTTTATTGGAACTTTATAGATATTACATTATCTCCTTGACAATAACAACATATTAGTTGTTATTTCATTTACTTTTTTTTGGGACATTTTAATTATGTATATTAGAAGATTTTTTTTCGTCAAATAATCAATCACAGATATATCATTTGTTTCAAAACGTTAAACAATATCCTGAAAATCATTACATGACGTCACAAAGTATATCGGCTTTTAGATATTCTAAAAATAACCGTGCGATATGCATTTTGCCGGTCAATATGCTTTTTGCTATACATGTACGCCGTTTTCTCTCTACCTTCGAAAATATAGTTTAACATGTGACTATGCCTAAACGAATCAAATGTGTTAAATAATACGAATTAATAATATATATACAGGGCTCACACTACTTCAGAATTATAGGGAGAAGTGACTTCTCTTTTTGAAACTGATAGGGAGAAGTGGTGAGATTTGAAAGAGAAGTGTTCATTCGCGCGGTGCGCTACAATGTTTGGATTTTACAATAGTATAAAGGGCCATATGTAAATAATGTTCTTTTTATGTTGTTCAATTCATATGAGTAAAAAATTACAATTAAAGTAACATTTGAAACTTAAGGTTCTTGTGAGAAACTACCAACTAGATATCTAGCACTAAAAAATAAAATTATTTAAAAAAATGTAAAGAAATTATAATATATCAATTACATGATTAAAATTTAATTAAAAATTATCTAGTGTATGAAATTCAGTGTTTCTCATAAAAAAATATAAAAGTTATTAAGCTGGGCCATAATATATTGATATTAGTATAATAGTCTCAGAGTTAAGCAACTTTAATCAATAGTTTGAAACAATCCGTAAAAAATATAGGGAATTATATACACCAATCAATTAGATGTAACCAAAAGTCTCTTAATGCGTGTGGAATGCGTAATTTTCCCCTTTGGGATCAATATTCTTCTGTCAGCTGTTCCATCCGTGCGTCCGTAGTAAATATTGTAAAAGTACGGATTTCGGTCATAGCTGGTCCGGTTCAGATCCGTATTTTAGAAATCGGTCAATGGCGGACGAATGCAAGAAAATTTACAAAAATAAACGATGTTTGACAAGTTATTTGGAAAGGAACATGACGGTTTTCATGCAATAAATGGATTAAACATTTACTGGAGGCAACTTTTGTCACGTTTAAATGAAGTAACAAACTTATTTTGCCGCCGAAATTTAGGTTGATGTACGTTTTCGAGTAACAAGCACCGAAACTTGCGGGAATGCAGGAAGTGATAAAAAGTTGTATTTTTATCAAATAACCTGCTACACACTGCGAAGACAATGTTTCAACCTCTTTTCTAAAGATAATGAATCGTTTATGTCTGAATTTCTTTAATTATCAGTAAAAAATTGATGTTTCATCAACTTGGTAAAAATTGAAAATGTCCGATGACGGAAGCGACTGAAAGCGACTGTCGTCAAGAACAGGGCGACTTGATTTCGCTTTTGGGGGTCGGGGAAAGCGAAGTGACGATCGGGAAGGCGACTTCTTCGCCCAAGTCGCCTGGTAGCGTGAGCCCTGATATATATATATATACATACAATGTACTATGTTTGCATTTTAACCCGTCAGGGTTTGATGTTTTTTTTGCAATAAAGATATATTATGTACATCCTTTTCTGAATAGGGAACAGGGTCAAAAATCATTTGACAAGTTCATGTTCGATTCTAACTCCAATACACTGTCACTAATATAAGTTCACTATCCACTGTTAATATTCAAGTAAATTATGTTTGATTCCTACAACAGTACACTATCACTAATGCCTCGTTCACATGGACATTTGATTTTAAGCTTTGTAAAAAGTTATATCTTGTTGACTCAAGTTTACAGCACCTTAAAATAAAATGTATACGGTTCTCTTTTTCCAAGCCGCACAGCGGACATATATATTGTTCACTTGAAATTTACTAAATTAAGCTTTATCACATTGAAGTGTATACGCATTACACGCAAGTTTAGATTTAATACAAGCACGAAGAGTCGAATAAGGATCCGATCCACATGTATTCTAGATGGAATGAATATGTCCAAATACATTTTACATGTACATGTAGCATCATCACAGTTCAAAAGATTAAGAGATGATTTTCCTGATGCCTCAGATTTTAGTTTAGCAGACCAGTAATAATTTACAGAGCAATCAATACAAACAATTTTTTCTAACTAGCTTTAGATGGTGGATGATTTAGTAAGTTGTATGGTGACGGGAGATCATAGAGATCTGTGATAGTAACGAGTTCACGAAACCAGCTGTTTGACAACTCTGTTTTCATTGCCAGTTGACGGAAGGCTAATTCTCGTTCAACATAATTTTTATTATCAATAATGTTTCTAAATATACCTAGTGTTCTTTTATGAAGCTCTGCTTCAATAGGAATTTGTCCTAAAAGTAGATAAGCTGCAGCATTAGCTGTACGGTCTGGAAGATGTTGAATACGCTTAAGAAATTTTATAAAGTATGTAGAGAGATTACTAATGTCAGTTTTAGAGAGTAAAATAACCTCTAGCCCATATAACAGTCTTGGAATTACGTAGCAACGGATTAAAGGAAGGGACACTTTTGGATTAACACCGTTGAGTCCATATAACCCAGCGCCCATGAGAGAATAAACAGTCTGTCGAGCTAATTGTATGCGACATGGGACTACATCCTTAGTTCCAGAACAGGAGAGCTTATCTCGCTGAATTCCTAAATGAACAGTATTAACTGGAGTATCCAAAAGTTCTCCATTGATGGACCAGTCGTGAGAGTCCCGACATCTGTAATTCTGTACACAAGATTTTTGACTGCTTATCAAATAACTGAATTTATTTGCATGAGAAGTTTGTAAAACTAGCATAAACTGTATTTCATATGGACAATTAGAAACTAATGTGACGTCGTCAGCTACAGTAGGCACGCCTACATAATGGGCCAATATTCGAACCAATACGATATGTTCAAGGTTAAGTTTGTTAAGGGTGGCCTAGTCCAAATAATTATGAAGTAAGGCTTCATAGAAAAAAATCCTAACAGCCTTTCAAGACGTCATAATTATTTCGAAGTAAGGCGTCAAAGAAAAAAATTATAATAGCCTTTCAAGACGTCATAATTATTTGGACTATTAAAGGGTGGCCTCGTCTCGTGAATTGTCAGTATTGTTTTTATATCTGTAAAAAAAACAATTCTATTGATTTACCTTATATTTTATGACAATTTGATTTTAACATAACATACCTTTGAATGTGAACAGCTCTATTTATGTGACATATATGTATGTTTTCATATTGGCTATTGTACTGTTTTCTGGTTTTTGCGCCAAGCAACATAACGGAAGTTTAAGGATTTCCAAATCGTACCGGTATTTAACGACTTAAACGAGTCGCCACAAACGAAGTCGTCCTTTTACGAGGGTTGTAATGGGATTACATCTTCTTCTTCTTCTTTCGTTAATTAATGAAGGATTTGTATATCCATCACATTAATGATGTGTCATTACATTAATGATGTATCTCAATTACAGAATCATGGCTGGACAATACAGTAACAAATGCTGAAATTCACATTGAAGGATACAACATTGTGAGACTAGACAACTCTAGAAATGGTGGAGGGGTGTGTGTATTCATCAGGGAGGACATTGCGTTTTCGCCAAGACAAGATCTTCACGACGACAGACTTGAGGCCCTCTGGATAGACATCTTAATACCAAATACCAAGACGATTACTATTGGGACCGTTTACAGACCACCAAAAGAGTCGTCCTTTCTTATTAACTTTGAAGAAATATTAAATAAATTAAATCAATTAAATGAATTGTACATTGTTGGTGATATAAATAAATGTTTATTACATAAAAAGTCATCTTTATGTAAAAACTATATGAATATTTTACAAATGTCAAATTTGAAGCAATTGTTATGTGAACCAACAAGAATAACTGAAAACAGTAAAACTTTATTAGATCATGTAATTGTTAACTCTGAAGACAGAGTCAGTCAATCGGGTGTTATTCCAATTGGACTTAGTGATCATTTTATTACATATTTTACTAGAAAATTTGAGAGAAAAACAATTTCAGATAGTGGAGAAAATTTAATCAAAATAAGATCCACCAAAAATTATAATAAAGAGGACTTCTGTAAAAAATTAAATGATGCTAATTGGTCTGAATTATATTTATGTAGAGAAGTGAATGGAACTTGGGCAAAAAAGATATTTTTACTTCTTTTTTAAATGAAGCAGCTCCTAAAAGAGATATTAAAATAAAAAAACATACAGAGCCATGGATGACTTCTGAAATTATTGAACTTAATCAAAAAAGAGATCTGCTTTTGAATATATATAAAAAAAAAAAAAAAAATAGTAAACATTTTTATTACGATTATTGTAAATGCAGAAATAAAACCCAGAGAGAGGTAAACAAAGCTAAGTCTTCATATTTTGAAAATAAAATAGAAGAAAATAAAAATAATCCAAAAAATATCTGGAAACAGTTTAAAAGTATGGGTTACAGTACAAAACAGAAGGAGAAAAGTAAAGTTGTACTTAATATAGATAATGAGAACTGTCATGACTCAAATACAGTGGCTAACTATTTTAATAACTTTTTTACAACTATAGCTGATAACTTAGTATCAAAATTACCACCAGTTCCAAAAGTGTTTGATATTAAAACAGATATTCCTCATTAATCTTTGTATCATCTTTTGGCGTGGCTAGATTTTTATAATACTTGGCCAGGAATTCTCTTTGTTCATCTGGGCAAGTAATGTCTTTTTCTTCATGACGGATGACTAGGGTTACAGAAGTTTTGTTATTGCCTAGATTCCTTTTTATGAGTTGGAAAAAGGTTTTTGATGAGGGTTTCTGTTCTAATTGACTAAAAAAGTTTTCCCTTTCCATAGCTCTTTCCTTCCGGAGCATTTTCCTGGCATTATATTTCGCTTCCTTAAGTTGTTTAAAGGAGTCATCTAAGCCTCTTTTTCGACCACCAATATCCCATATCCTGTGTTTTTGTTTACTGATGTTTAGCAAAATTTTGGTTTCGGCTGAGACCTTCAGTTTGGGGCCATTTAGTTTAATGATCCTTGACGGAATAGCAAATTTTTTCTGCTTTTTTTAAACAGTATATTAAATTTCCAACCAGTTCAATAGAGGTTAAATTTGGAGATTGGTTTTCTTGAAGTGTTTCTTTTAATTTTCCTTGGTACTTATTTAAATCCGCCCTATCCCATTCAATTTTAAACTTTTTCCCTGAATTAGAACTTTTTTTTTAATGTTGTTAGATTGTATTTTAGCTGCCAGGACGCAGAAGACTGGAACATGTCATTTAGTTGATAGATTGTTTCCACAAGTGTTTTCTATTATTTTATCTACTATATCCAAATCCTGAGTCAGTATATAGTCAATTTGAGATGAAGATAACCCATTGTGATGGAAAAAAAGTATCGTTATCTAAATGATTGCCTTTATTTATCCATTTGCCTTGAGTTTTGAATGCTCTTAAAAGCTTATCATGGGGGGTTTTCCTTGATGTTTTGAGAGTTCCGTTCAAGTCGCCACAGAGGATATGAGTAAGATCAGAATATTTTTCGGTTATATGTGACACTATGTCTAGATGTTCTCTATAGCCTATTTGTGAATTTTGTGCCAGGGTTGGCATGTATTCATTTATGAGACATACTGTATGGTTTTCTAACTCTATCTTTATAGCTATTACTCTTGAATTACCATCTGGAAGTTTATGAATAAATTTATTAAGAGAAGAAGGCCACATGATTGCTGTACCTGCTTGTCCTCTGCGTGCTTTAAAATTAGGAATTGGATCATTGTCGTCATGGGAGCGTGAAAAAATGGTGTGTAGAGGAAAATGCTTTTCGAAGAAATTTGTTTCATATCCCCAAAGCCAGTGTTCTTGAAAACATATAATAAGATAATGGTCTTTAGCAATGTCTTGGAGATAGTTAAAATTTGATTTTATCCCTTCAATGTTGAGAGTCATTATTCTAAGTCCCGGGTGCCTGTCCACTGGAACTGGTTTATATTTGGTGGTTTCTTCGATGGAGGAAGATATAAAAAAAAATGATGTGAAGGATCGGTATGAGCGACATCTTTCTCAGGAGACATATTTTGTATTGAATCATTAAGCAGATCTAAATCATTGACTGATTTTTGAATTACATTTGTTGTTATAGGATGACTGGTTGATGATTTGATTTGGTGGTCATTTTGAATATTGGATATTGTGCTCTCAGTTGATGATTGAGTATGATGGTTAATTTGGGCCTCAGTCAGTTTAGCTTACCGTTATTCGTCTTTAACCTGCACCGTACGTGGAACACTACTCCAATATTTTTAGGAAAACGACACATAAGAAACGTACAAATAAAACCACAGTGATCATAAAAATAACTATCAAACTTAAGAATAGTATGAACCAGGATTGAAAGCTATCGAACTAGCCATAGCAAAAAAAAATTCAAAATCTTATAGTTGGTTACTTATCAATTAAACATCGTCATCATACCACCATGAACCTGTACCAAGTGAACCTCATATAATATATATATAACCCCTCAATGCTTAATGCATTTTTATGCTGCTCGTGATAAAAATAAGAAGATGTAGTATGAGTGACATGCAATTAGACAACTCTCAATCCAAGATAGTCTTAAGCAACTATAGTTTACGGTACTACCTTCAACACGGAGCTTTCAAGTGTGAACACATTCATTTCTGTAATTTATGAACTTCAAGGTTAAATAGTTAGAAATAATATTACGTTTGAAAAAAAAAATCATTTGTATTTAATCGTTCATTCTGACAGGGACGTATATGTATTATAGGTCCCTGATTCTGATAATGATAATTTCTCACTCAGTTCAAGTTTCACCATGATCGAGTGCTTATTTTATAGAATCTGTCAGTTAATTTGTTATTTACTGAATTATCTCTTTAATCAAACGAGTGTATTACTTATCTAATGCATTTGATTAACTAGGGGGGCGAGGATGAAAATTAAAAAAAAAGGCAGGACAGGAGTTTCAAGTGAAAAAAAAGGCAGGATGAGCAAGTGGGCAGAAAAAAACCCCGGATAAAGTTGTAAGAAAAAGGCAGGACCAAACATAGTGAAAAATAAAAAGGCAGGACCGAGATCACAACTAAAAAATATGCAGGACAAAATGTTTCATCCTAGCACTGAAACGACATATATGTCGCCTTGGCATTAAAGACCAAACAGCCTATTCATTTCTACCAGTGATTTTTCCTTAAAATTTTGTGTGAAGGTATTTTATGATTTGAGGAACAAAATATGATGAAAAAAATTGGGGGTCACCGACTTAGTTTTGTCACTATAGCAACCTCAGTTTCCTGTTTTCCCGAATATTAACATAATATTTGCTTGTTATCTAAACTCTCAAAAGCTGCTAAACTGATCTATGAATACGAGAAGTATTTTTTTTATCATAGGCTGTGTCGTGGACGTGGTTTGTTGATAGTTATTTCGTTCTTATTGACGATACTCTACTACATTTCTGGTTAAATATAACTTTTGTCTTGACAATACATCATTAGCGGATTTAGGGGGGTAGGGGGTTCAGAACCCCCCCGGTAGGAAATCTTAAAAATATTTTGACCAAAAATTTGTGAACTAACCGTATACCATCTTGGTCAAATATCAATTTCATTCAAATTTGATATCATGCAATAAATCTAATTATCAAAGTGGCATGTTTTCACTAGACTCTGTTATATACACAAATATCATAATCACATTAAAAGAGGGACAGTCAAACTCGTAAATCTAAAACAAACTGACAACGCCATGGCTAAAAATGAAAAAGACAAACAGAAAACCCCGCTGTATACCTGTTTATCATTTAGGCTATCAGCCTGGCTACAAAGGACTAAATGAATATGTCATTATTCCGTTTTAGGTAATGAGGTTTTTTTTAATACAAAGAAAAATAGGTAAATTTTTTTGTTAAAGTAAGTCAACATGATGAACAAATTGTGAAAATGTCTTTAAAGGGCAATAACTCCTTAAGGGGTCGATTGACAATTTTGGTCATTTGACTTATTTGTAGATCTTACTTTGCTTAACATTTTTGCTGTTATAGTTTATCTGTATCTATAATAATATTCAAGATAATAACCAAAAACTGCCAAATTTCTTTAATATCATCAATTCAGGGGCAATAACTGAAAAACCAGTTACCCAATTTGGCTGAAAATTTCAGGAAAGGTAGACCTTGACCTAATTAATTTTAACTTCTTGTCTTATTTGCTCTAAATGCTGGAGTTTTTGAGATATAAGCCAAAAACTGCATTTTTCCCAGTGTTATATTTTTAGCCATGACGGCCATGTTTTTTGACGAAATAAAAAACAAAATAAACAGTTTATTTTATACACCCTACTGATCATTCAGTTGAAGTTTGGTTGAATTTGGTTGAGTAGTTTCAGAGGAGAAATTTTTTGTAAGTTAGCAAATATGATGAACAAATTGTGCAAAATTGTCATTAAAGGACAATAACTCCTTAAGGGGTCAATTGACAATTTTGGTCATTTAACTTTTTTAAAGATCTTACTTTGCTGATCATTTTTGCTGTTTACAGTTTATCTTTATCTATAATAATATTCAAGACAATGACCAAAAACTGCAAAATTTCCTTAAAATTACCAATTAAGTGGCAGCAACCCAACAATGGGTTGTTTGATTCATCTGCAAATTTCAGGGCTAATAGACCTTGACCTAATGAACATGTTTACCTCATGTCAGATTTGCTCTAAATGCTTTAGTTTTTGAGATATAAGCCAAAAACTGCATTTTACCCCTATGTTCTATTTTTAGCCATGGCGGCCATGTTTTTTGACAAAATGGAAAATAAAACACAAACTTTATTTTAGATACCCTATGGATCATTCAGCTAAAGTTTGGTTGTAATTGGTTCAGTAGTTTCAGAGGAGAAGATCTTTGAAATAATTTACGACGACGACGGACGCCAAGTGATGGCAAAAGCTCACATTTCCTTTTAGGAAAGGTGAGCTAAAAAGAGTAAACCAAAAGAAAGTTAAACATCAAATGCATGTTCATGTAACATAGGCAGGTGTTACCTGAAGAGCTCCCGAGGTTTTTTTTAAAAGAAACCTTTCATTCAACAATTGTCAATATTGTTAACAAAGGTTGGGAACAAATCCAGGGACAAACTACGTATCTTGGTGCGATTGAACCTTTGTGCCATAGTGCGAATTGCCAGAAGTGGTTTCTACAGTTAGTGAGTACATCCGGAATTGAAAAAAAAATCGTGTAAGTGCAGTAGCTACTTGACACTTTTTCCATAATATCCGGCTCCCTTTGGGAGCTTATGAACCTAGTATTGTCCTTACCACAATCCTCAGCTGGGCATAATAATTTACTTCTAATATAAGTTATAATTTTATTTGTAAACACAAAACATAAAAAATATATAATACAGTATAAGGCACAATTCCCAAGAATTAAATAACACTTTTAAAGATGTATATATAACATAACAAGAGTGGATACACTGAAATGTCTTGCCTGTTCTAGTGTTCATAATATAATTTATGTTGAAAATTTAAAAAGAAGAATTATTTATGTTGAAAGTATATAAAAAAAGTTTATACCACAAACATTACATTAAATTAAATATAACATTAAATGACCAATGTACATGAGGTCAAGGTGAGATAATCCCTTTCAGACAGACAGTTAACCTATTGCTAAAAGTATCTCCAAAATCAACCTCATAAAAAAATTAACTTGACCAATGAACCATTAAGATTAGGTCAAGATCAACTAACAATTGTTAAACAGACATACACAGATTATTATTACCAGACAGACATTTTCACCTTACAAACATTCCATATACTAAATATAATTGACTGGATACTTATAGTATCTGAGAAATAGACCAAAACACAAAAAATTAACTTTGACCAATGAACTATGAATATGAGGTCAAGATCAGTTGATTATTGCCAGACAGACATGTACACCTTAAAAACATTTCATACACCAAATATAATTGACTGGATGCTTATAGTTTCTGAAAAATAAAGCAAAACACAAAAACTACTTTGACCACTGAACTAGGGATATGAGGTCAAGGTCAAATGACACCTGTTGGGCAAGTACACCTTACAATCATTCCACACATCAAATATGGAAGACTTATTGCTTATAATTTCAGAGATATGGACCTAACCCTGTAAACTTAACCTTGTTCACTGATCCATGAAATGAGGTTGAGGTCAAGTGAAAACTGACGGACTGACATGAGGGCCTTGCAACATACGCACATACCAAATATAGCTATCTTATTACTTATAATAAGTGAGAAATTAACATTGCAAAAAAATTGAACTTTTTTGAAAATGAAGTCAAGGAAAATGGTCATATGACAGACGGAAAGTTCATAACAAAATGCATCTATATACAAAGAGGAGGTATCTGGGTCTTCTACCTTCTAAAATTTTAAGCTTTTAAGTCAAGAGCTAACACCGCCATCAACGCCTTCACCGCCTGATCACTATCTCTAAGTCTCGCTTTCTGCAACAGAAGTCGCAGGCGAGACAAATACTTACAGAACGCAAGAAAACATATTTAATTTGACTCTAGTAAATATAAACTAGAGGCTCATGAGAGCTTGAATCACTCACCTGGCTTTGATAAGATTAATTGAACATTTGTATGTATTAATTACCCTTAGGGTCCTATGTTAAACAAACTCCCCCTGCTGGCAGCCATCTTGTATGATGGATCGGCTACAAAGTAACAACACTTAGTCAGCACCTTATAATGATCATTCATGCCATGTTTGGTTTCCATTTAGTGGCTCTCTAAAAGAAGACAATTGTAATTTATTCCCATAGGGTCATATGATAAGCTTAGTCCCCTGCTGGTCACCATCTTGGGTGATGGATCAACAACAAAGTAGCAACACTTGGTCAGCAACTCATAAAAACATTCATTTCATGTTTGTTTCAATTCCTGAAGCGGTTTTCTAAAAGAAGAAATTTGTAAGTATTTCCTATAGGTTCCTATGTTAAACTAAGTCACCCGCTGGATGCCATATTGGAGTATGGAATAGGCTACAAAGTAACAACACGTAGTCAGCACTTTATAAGGAACAATCATGACATGATTGGTTTCATTCCATTTAGTGGTTCTCTAAAAGAAGAATGTATGTATTTTCCATGGGATCCTATGTTAAACTAGGTTCCTGATGGCGGCCATATTGGGTGATGGATCAGATACAAATTAACACTTGGTCAGCACTTCATAAAGAACATTCATGCCATGTTTGGTTTCATTCCATTTGGAGCTTCTCTAAAAAGGAGATTTGCATGTATTTCCTATAGGTTCCTTTGTTAAACTAATTCCCATGCTGGCGGCCATCTTGGATTATGGAATCGACTACAAAGTAACAATACTTAGTCAGCACCTTATAAGGAACATTCATTATATGTTAGGTTTCATTCCATTTAGTGGTTCTGTAAAAGAAGACTGTATGCATTTTCCATGGGATCCTATGTTTAACTAGGTCCCCGATGGCGGCCATATTGGGTGATCGATCAGATACAAAGTAACAACACTTGGTCAGCACCTCATAAGATAATTCATGTCATGTTTGGTTTCATTCAATTTGGTTGTTCTCTAACAGAAGACATTTGTATTTCCCATAGGGTCCTATGTTAAACTAAGCCCCCTCTGGTGGCCATCTTTGATGATGGATTGGCTACAAAGTAACAACACTTGGAACATTTATGCCATATTTGGTGTCATTCCATTCAGTGGTTCTCTAGAAGAAGTTAAAAATGTAAAAAGTTAACGGAGGATGCACGCAAATTGATGAGAAAAGCTCACTTGACCTTTTAGGTCAGATGAGCTAAAATATAAAAAATATATATGCAGGAAAGGATTCAAATGAACAAGTTTCAGATAACTTACTAAATTCTGGCTAATGACGCTAACAGCATAAGGAAAAAAACATCCGAAATTTTTTATTCAACCTTTTTTCATTAACTTAGAAAACTTATCTTTCTGACATTAAATTAATTTTTAGTAATAAAATCAAAACCATTTCTTGAATCTCAATCAAAATGAGTTCTGGTGTTACTTTCCACATTCTAGCTAATGACACTAACAGCATGAGGAAAGTTACATCCGAAATCATTCATAATATAAGAAAACTTATCTTTCTGACATTAAATCAATTTTTAGTAAAAAAAATCAAAACCATTTCTTGAATCTCAATCAAAATGATTCCTTGCCATGCATTATTATATCTTTATTTAATCTTACTAGAACACACCCGCGAAATCGCGGGCAATCAGAGCGTATTTGAAAGGATGTAAAGTGTTATAGGAAGAATTTTGTAAGAGATTTAATGACTTGAGAATTTCAGGAAAAGTATCAAAAGTCATAGGTACTTGGGGACAGGAAAATGTTTTTTTTAACCCTCCTCCTTTATTTCCAAAATTCCCATTTTTGGTTTTCTATTAATTTCATTATGAACATACATTTAGTGTACATGTATTATGAACATTCCAGTCAGGAGCCTGTAATTCAGTGGTTCAGTGATATTTTTTTTTTTTTTTTTTTTTTATAGATAAAGAAGGCTGTTAGTTTTCTCATTTGAATTGTTTTACATTGTCATTTCGGGGCCTTTTATATCAGACTATGCGGTATCGGCTTTTGTTTATTGTTGAAAGCCGTAAGGTGACCTTTACATGTTAATTTCGGTGTCATTTTGGTCTCTTGTGGAGAGCAGTCTCATTGGCATTCATACCACATCTTCTTTTTTTTGTACATTTAGTGACTTGAGAATTTCAGAAAAGGTATCAAAAGTCATAGGTAATTTGGGACAGGATAATTATTTTTCTAGCCCGGCTCCTCCCTTTTCCACAAAAAAATCCTTTTTTATGTTCGTTCTCTATTTATTTTAATGACACATGGATAATTTTAGCGCTTATCTATATATTATGAACATTCATGCTTATATAGGGAATCACTGAAGCACGACCGGAGCGGGCCCCTCTTAGGCAGTCAACGGGCCCCTGCGTATGAAAATTTTTGGATCCGCCACTGCGGAGGGGCCCTGATCCCAATATCCCGGGCTTAAAAACATGAAATCCCGAGGTTCTGAATTTATTATACAAATTAAATATCTCGACATCCCGAAATTTGAAAAAAGAAATCCCGGATCCCGAAATCATGGGTCAATCCTGAAATTTCGATCTTAAAAACACCCGTTCCAGACGTCCCGAAAGTGTATTTACAGTCAATACTCAGTTTAATAATTGATCCACATCGGTCATTGATATATTGGTCATTGATATATTGGTCATTGATATATTATTCAGACCCTCTCTATTAAATAAACCCTGTGACCGCCGTGGATAGTAAACTTGAAAATGATATCAGACAGAAAATACACTTTATTCGTAGTATATGTATTTGTTTCAAAGTAAAAAGAAAAAAACGCAAACCGGAGGTCTAATCTGATTTAAATTTCGTCCAATGACGGATATAAGACAGAAAATACACTGTATTCGTAGTATAATGTATGTTCAAAGTATACAGAAAACGAAAACCGGAAGTCTAATCTGACTTAAAATTTCGCCCAATGACGGAAACATATCCGGACGTCTTTTTTTCTCGTTTTTCACCCAAAATAACTCAATCTGAATAATCATATGAATGGATGACAAATGCGATTATGCACTGTACCCATAGGACACAGAGGCGTGATGATTAATTTATTGTGGAAAGAAGAGAAGCGACACCAAAAATGAGGTCTTCTCGTTTAATAGTATAGATTATGCAGTAGCATATTTTTTTCGTTGAATTTACTGAAATTCAGTTCTGTGTATTTCTAGCTGTTTTGTTCTTCCTTCTTTTTGTAATTACCTAAAACAAACAAGAACAGATCTAGCATAAATTGGGTATTAAAAAAACAGAAAACATAGCCCAAACAATTTAAAACATGTAACATTTAAATCAAAAACAGGAATTAAGTGATTAAAATATGGGCACACCTCTTATATTATATGGTCCATGACATATTTGAATTCAACAATGATTAAGTTACATTTAAAGTAAAGAAAAATATCAGCTATTCACTATCAGTATTCATAAAAAAATATATGAAGATGTGGTATGATTGCCAATGAAACCACAATGAACAGACAGACAATCTGTTGGCATGAACAATACTATATAATATATATACCCTCTCATTCTAGTTACCTACAGGGATAATAATGAACCATCACTATCATTTACTATCAATATGTGGAAATATAAATGTTAAATTTTGATTGTGCTACTTGAATTAAAATCCATACCATATTGAATAAACACAACCATAACTTGTACCTTTACTTATTCCTATTAATATTGAAATTAAACTAGAGGCTCCTGAGAGCCGGAATCGCTCACCTGGCTTTGATAAGATTATTTGAACAATTGTATGTATAACCCATAGAGTACTATGTTAAACAAAGTCCCACTGACAGCCATGAATGATGGATCTGCTACAAAGTAACAACACTTAGTCAGCACCTTCTAAGGATTATTCATGCCATATTTGGTTTCATTCTATTCAGTGATTCTCTAGAAGAAGACATTTGTATCTAATTCCCATCTTAATTTCTGCAAATAGGTGAAACATTTCTTTGTGTTAAAAGTTTTTTGACTATGAAGATTAAAAGTCTCAGGCTAAAGCTGGAAAGTCAAACGCCGAGGAATTAGTTTGGCGCTGAAATTTAATTAGTGCTAAAATTTAAAGTTTACCGCTGGGGTTGTATAGTATTGCTCTGAATATGTTGGGATCAGCGCTGAAGGATTATATAGTCTAGCTCTGACGATATTAAGATCAGAACTGACGATTTAATGTCCAGCGCTGATGATGGTAAGTCTTGCGCTGAAGATATAACTGAAAACTCAAGCGCTGCAAATATAAAGTTGATCGCTGTAGATATATTTAAAATTCTGCAATGGATACGGAAAGACTGGCGCTACAGATGTGAAATGCGCGGTGGAGATAAAGTTCAGCGTTAAAAATATAAACCCAAGGGCTGAAAATGTAAAGTATAGTACTGTAGATTTAAAAGTCTAGAGCTCGAAATAGGAGTATGGTGCTCTAAATGAAACGCAGTGGTGGATCCAAAGGGGGGTCGGGAGTTGGACCCCCTTTTTTTTGGTACGATCATTGCATTTGAATGGGGACGTATGGTTGAAACCCCCTTTATCCTGTGTTGGGAACTTGGGACCCCCATCCCCTTTTTAAAAATTACTGGATGACTGCCCCTGTAACTTCTAGCGCTCGGTGTTTAACTTTATGTTTTTTTTTAAACTGCAATGTATATTTAGTAATTATATAAAATCCACAGTGCTGTTTCGCCGATGTACAACCCACAAATTCTTTTATTTATATCTGCATTATGAACTAAATTGAAAGAAGTATTTTTATTATTCTAAAAAGGTCCTGTGTATGAGAGGTCACCTTTAACAAACAAGTTAATAAAGAAATGCAATTGTTAAAATACTTTAATTGTCAGATCAAGAGATTTAGTTATATAACGTGTTTTTGGATGGCATTTCCCCTCAGCATTTCCCAATACAAAGTCTTGTGTAAAACCCATATCTTTTACACCAACACGAAATTGTTCTCCCAATTATATTCACGTATACAAACACCTTGTTTTATTTTTAGACTAAGCGGGAAATATAACTGCTTTAACCCAACTAACATCATTAAACGAGCGGGAAATATAACTGTAAGCTATATACATAATGCTGATTATGCATTTCTCACGGATATTTGATACAGCGAAGGTCGTTGATTTATCATCACTCCTACATCATGTACATTCCATCCTCTAGTTTCCGCCGTAATTTATAATTAATCTGACAGTGCTCGACATCATTTTAAAGTCACTGCTACACCGACAAAGTAGTTTGTTACATTTTAGATATGACATAAAAAAAACATTTTGTCAATATGATATTTTATATATTAACTATTCTGAGACAACGACAATGGAACCATGACGTTTCTTAAAAAATCATATTTCTGAAGTGAATTGAAATAAATATAAATTGTTTCTATTAGAAACATAAATTGTTTCTATTAGAAACAAGAACATTGATTTAAAAAAAGTTTCATCCTGTGTGTTTTGGAAAAAGAAAGGTTTTTCCTTTATTTTTAATAGGAAAATAATGTTTGTCCCATGCAAGGATAACCATACCCCCTTAAACAGATGAACTGCCGGGCCAAAATTGTATTTGGCT
The DNA here is from genome assembly GCF_963676685.1 of Mytilus edulis. Classification (NCBI taxonomy): domain Eukaryota; kingdom Metazoa; phylum Mollusca; class Bivalvia; order Mytilida; family Mytilidae; genus Mytilus; species Mytilus edulis. The sequence continues at coordinate 26,457,601 of NC_092357.1, read as the reverse complement.
TTCATTTATTTAATTTTAATCATGCCTTATGAAAAGGTGATTCAGCTTTTAGGCTCGGAGAAGATTAGCTCATAAATATTATTCCGTACTACAATCAGTATGTACTCCTATGTAAATCATGTCAGAAGTCAAAATGATTTAGAAATTGTTAACCAAAATAAGGATAAAAATAATAGGCTAATATACAAACAAAATCTAGAAAACTCCTATGAAAATTTATATAATGATAAAATATTAAATTTACAAGAGAATAGCAAACTCCAACTTTTTAAAAAAATAAAGAAAAGCTATAACTTTGAACCATACCTACTTTCTCAAAACTTTGAATATAGACAACTAATTTCTAAATTTCGAATAAGTGACCACTGCTTATTAATAGAAACTGGAAGATACAGGAAAATTCCCAGAGATTTAAGACTATGTACACATTGTGATGTACTAGATGATGAGTTTCATTTCTTTTTTAAATGTAAAATAAATGAACAATTAAGAAAAGAATTTTTAAATGAAAATAAATATAATAACTTAAATGATATAGATAAATTAAAACATATTCTCAATCCTGAAACAAAACAGGACACTTGCAAATTAGGCTCCTTTTTAAAAAAGTCACTAAGACTGAGGGCAGGGAGTCCTTGATATAATTTGAATCTCTTATATATATATATATATTGATTTAAAAAAAAAGACAAATTATAGTTCAAAGTGTGTCCATTGTTTATTTTCATTGTTTTATGTAAACTGTATATTATGTATAATGTTTTAAGCCATTGGTCCATATGGGCGTAAAGTGCTTTTCAAATAAAGTATAAAGTATCTTCTAAGGAGGCTAATTAGCACCACACATCTTTTTTTAAATTTCTTCCTAGGTTTGCGTTTCATTCTTAATTTATTTTTGTATATGTTATTATCAGACACTATAATATTGGATTTACATTTACATTCATGATATAATTTTAAATTTTATAAATTTAACAAGACAATAGATATGGTACAGCCAATTCTTATTGAAAGAGACAAAATAACAAAAAGGACGCGGGTATAGTAGATTAGAGCAAAAATAATGACACTATAAGTCAAATAGAAACAATGATGTTTTTACTTTAAAATGAATTATTTAGAACAAAGATTTTTTTAAATTTTGATGTTAGAAAAAGTTTGTTGAAATTTCAGAATACGACAGATTCTTTGTTATTTCGAAAATGTCTGCGTTATTCCGCAAAAGTTTGCGTTATATCGCAAAGTTCTACGTTATATCTCAAATGTTTGCGTTATTTCACAAAGGTTTGCCGTTTAGCACAAAGGTTTGCCGTTTAGCGCAAAGGTTTGCGTTCAAACGCAAACATACATGTAGGAAGAAATGTGAGGCGCTGATAGGCTTCTGTAATCTTCCGCCTATACATTAAATCTTTATTATAGGGAAATGAGTAGGTCCGGTAAGGGCCAGATTTGGCCTCAAATTTCAAGTTCATCTGACGAAAGATGTTGGACACTTTTTAAACACTTAAATGTCTATTTCAATTGATTCAATTATTTTTTTGTGAAAGATTTCAACTGATTCACTCATTAAAAACGCTCCTATTCAAGCTTAAATATGAAAAATCTATCAAATATGCCAAAACTGTCACTTTTCATATGTTTTTTGTCAAAAATTAAAGTGGCCGCATCTGTGTTCATCCTCGACCTTTATACATGTTAAGTATTATCATCAAACACAACTTCTATTTCAATATCTAGAATGAACACGAATGCGGCCAATTTCATTTAAGACGGAAACTGTCTAAAATTTAACTAAAATGCTGAAATTGTGAAGATTTCAGTAATTTAGTATGACTTAATGATGCAAGTACCCGTTATATGTGAATTGTCAAAAAAACAGCCAATATTTATGTAGCAGAGGCATTATACCTTCCCAAAAATAACTCAATGTTTACATTTAAACAATTTTGTAAAACTGCTATATTTTGGGGCCGAAAAGGGGTCTTACTGAACCTACTCCTTTCTCAACTGGACATTCAGTTTGATTTATTCCACTCCCAATTATTTTATTACCTTTTAGAATAAATAAATGTAGATTGTGCGCTTATCCCAGAGATTCGGACACAGATCCAGAGTAACCAACAGTTATAAATAATATAACGCTGCAATATACCAAAGTCGAAATATAAGGCGTGCCGAGCGACTTTAGAAAAAGAGTTCTTATATTCATTGGCTGAAAAAGTTCAACCCCGCTGATACTTTTTTGCTCTACATATTTAAGCTTTGGTCTAAAGCATAAAATATTCGTAACACAAGCTTTACAAAATTAATTATTTTCATGACAGTATCGAATCGTTAATAAAAGGAGGACTTCTGCATGTTCTATAATCCCTGAGAGTATCAAAACACATGTGTTTCGGTACTGACATACTTTTCACAATTTCGCCGATGATAAAACTTCGAAATTATTTTACTAGTAATAGAAACTAGTGTTCTAACTCCATAAGGGATAGCTGAACTTACGTATATTTTTCTATTCTTTGTATGTTCCTTTTGGTCATAACGCTTAGCATATACCAATATATCTATACATTATAAAATTGAGAATGGTAATGGGGAACATGTCAAATAGATAACAACCAGACCAAAGAGCAGACATCAAAAGTGGCTTTGAACTAGCTGTCAGTAACTGTGAGTACTCTCAGATCTGTACTCAGTGTCTTTTTGTTGTTGGAATGTAAAAGTACACAGCCAAGTTCACTTGTATGTATAGTATTTGTATTTTTATCCATCTGATGAGTTAATAGATATAGGAAGACGTGGTGTGAGTGCCAATGAGACAACTCTCCATCCAAATAACAATTTATAAAAGTAAACCATTTTAGGCAATGTACGGCCTTCAATGCGTCCTAGCTTTGGCTCACACCGAACAAAAAGCTATAAAAGGCTCCAAAATTACTAGTGTACAACCATTTTACAGGGAAAACCAACGGTCTAATCTATATAAAAAACGAGAAACGAGAAACAAGTATAAATTCATTTACATAAATACATGACAACTACTGTACATCAGTAATCCATTTATAATTTTCAACTGATTTTTTATATTTGTTCTTATGTTGTACTGTTACACCACTGTCCCAGGTTAGGGGGATGGATGGGATCCCGCTAACATGTTTAACCCCGCCACATTCTCTATGTATGTGCCTGTTCTAAGCAAGGAGCCTGCAATTCAGTGATTGTCGTTTGTTTATGTGTTACATATTTGTTTTTCGTTCAATTATAGTACATAAATTAGCCGTTAGTTCTCTCGTTTGAATTATTTTACATTGTCATTTCGGGGTCTGTTATATATATAGCTGACTATGCGGTATGGGCTTTGTTCATTGTTGAAGGCCGTACGGTAACATAAAGTTGTTAATTTCTGTGTCATTTTGGTCTCTGGTGGAAATTTGTCTCATTGGCAATCATTCCACATCTGCTCTTTAATATCAGCCGAAGACCACCAATAGGTCTTAGTTTGCTTTCAAAGTTCTGGTTCTGGCTGTTCCTGATAAAAGTCATTGAAGTAAGGTGCTTCAGATGTAGACTTTTATTACCCTCTAGAAGACTTTTAGTTTAATGTGTTGCTGGATTGGTATCTCATCTACCGTGGTATGTCCCTCATCGCCTGTTATATGCCTGTTATACGTGTTTAAGCTAAATAATATTACACTATTAATTATAATATCAAAAAAATACAAAAACGGTAGTAGACATCGTTTTTGCATGAACATGCAGGTACGATGGTAAAGCCTTTCTTAACTTGATCGAATTCGAAATAATTTTAAATCAACGGACAATCGTTATACTTTTAATAAAATCGTTTCACTTTAATATATTTCAATAATCAAGATAATAAGAAAAAAGAGACAATAGCGTAGTCAGGGGCGGATCCAGCTATGTTTCAACCACATGTCCCCATTGGAAATGCATTGATTCTCCAAAAACCCCGCCCGCCCCCTATTTTGGGATAATCCACTAGCACTACACTTAAACCTATCGCCATTCGTAATTACTTGTTAGTTTTCAGTTACAAGGGTTGATTTCAATATCGTAGCAGCTACACGTAGTGCTACGTAGATTTTGAACGTGTAGCTATAGACTAGTTGGTACAGAGATATTGATAGCAGCTACGTAGCCGATACGATATTGAACTCAACCCAGGGTTGACTTCAATATCGTAGCTGGTACGTAGCGGCCACGTAGCTGCTATCAATATCTATGTGGCAACTAGTCTATTTAATAATCAAAATCTACGTAGCACTACGTAGCTGCTATATGATATTGAACTCAACCCAGTAGTTTATATTAGATAGACTTCTAAGTACAATTAACCCCAACTTTGTAAGGGGTATAGAAATATGGTTTCACCTGAGCCGCGTTCAATATAGTAGCTGCTACATAGTGCTACGCAGTGCTACGTAGATTTTGACTATTGAACGTGTAGCTATAGACTAGCTGCTACGTAGCTTCTATGATATTGATCTCAACCCAGGCTTTCACATTTCTTGATCGATGTAAGAGAAATATTTCCCATCACTTGTGAAATAGCCCTGGTTTGTGATCGATATCATAGCAGCTAGCATAGCAACTAACTATGTCTTGGATATCTATCTATGTTGAACGATCAGGGTTGGGTTAGATATCGTAGCAGCTATGTAGTGCTAGGTAGATTTTGTCTATTGAACGTGTAGCTATATACTAGCTGGGTTATGTTCCATATTCGTAGCAGCTACGTAGCGGCTACGTAGCTGCTATCAAAATATTTGTTACAACTAGTATATAGCTACACGTTCAATAGTCAAAATCTACGTAGCACTACGTAGTCGCTACGATATTGAACGCAACCCTACTACATAAATATTGATAGCAGGGTTGAATACAATATAGTAGCAGCTACGTAGCAGCTACGTAGCTGCTATCAATTGTAGCAGCTAGTCTATGATCAGTCTATAGCAACACGTTCAATAGTCAAAACCTACGTAGCAGCTACGATATTGAACGCAGCCTAGTTACGTAGCCGTTAGTAGCAGCTACGATATTGAACGCAGCCCAGTTACGTAGCCGCTAGTAGCAGCTACGATATTGAACTCAACAATGCTATGTAGCTAGCAAAATGGCGTCATTAGTAATAACCTTCCCGACGCCATTTTGTATTCGCTAAATAGAATGATTGGTTAATTGGGCCAGGGTTCAGTTTAATATCGTATCAGCTACGTAGCGGCTACATAAGTTGCTATCAACATCTATGTAACAACTAGCTATAGGTAGCTACAAGCTCAATAGTCAAAATCTACGTAGCACTATGTAGCCGCTACGATATTGAACTCAACCCAGCAGTTTATATTGGATAGACTTCAAAGTACAAATGACCATAACTTTGTAAGGGGTATAGAAATCTACTTAGCGGCTAGGCTAGCTATACGTGCAATAGCCAATTTCTAGGTAAATTTAGCGCTTCGTAGCAGCTACGATATTGAACGCAACCTGGGCGAATTGTGAAAAATGCCGGGTTGGGTTCAATATCATAGAAACTAAGTAATGCTACGAAGATTTGACTATTGAATGTGTAGCTATGGACTAGCTGGGTTGAGTTCAATATCGTAGCATCTACGTAGCTCTATCAATATCTACGTAACTGAAAGTCTATAGCTAATACTCACACTATTCACTGATTAATCTTCTTTTTGTCAAATTTGATTGAATTCTCAAGGGTACAAAATGTCTTAAAATGTCTGATGTTGATGTTCGACGACAAAGGCTCGTTAATCATTATATTGAATTAAACAAGTGAATCTGTGAGTTGTAGACTTCTCACTTTAAGGACACCTCCGTCCACTAAAAGTATATTAAGGTAAACAGGAAGTTGTTGTGTGATGAATCTGAAAACATATCCGACTCATATAAACTTTAAAACCGAATTTCAGAAATCTTTGTAATGTAGTTCCTGAGAAAGATGCGACGAAATATATTCATTGGACGGACGGACAGACCGAGGTAAAAAAGTATACCCCCATTTTTTTTTTAAAGGGGAGTATAATTACTCGAGGTGATAGCAAGCGATAACATAAATATTTATATATTCATATTTTATATATCAATATGTATAGAACACGGTGATACATAGCTGGAACCTAGTCTATACGTCCGGTCGGAATGGGAACGTTATCTCCGAAAAGTTTCTCAGGCTCCTTACGTTAAAGAACATTTGCAAGAACTCTTTGAGAGCTGAGAAAAGTTATGACTATTTTATATTTTTCTTATAGTATTTGTTATGACATATTGTATAACAATTGCATTATGAATTTATGTTCTTGTATTTTCAAATTTGCAAAAGTATCACCTCCTCCAAAACATCTTAATATATAGTCTTATAAAATATGAATGTTGTTTAAATTTCAATATTGTATGTTTGTAATGATTGTCATGTTATCCAATATTTGGATTTTACACAAGTAAAATGATTTGAATCATAATGAAACTTCTCTGTTTATATGATACAATGTATACATGAAAGTCATGAAGTGTGTGTGTACACATGTTTGCATTCTTTCACTTTCAAATGTCAGAAGGTGCATTTTAAATGACAGATTTTATTAGCTTGGCAAGAAATAATTACAAATCCAGTAGTTCATTACTGATAACAAAATTTTAGTTGTAACGGGCTGTGTGTTAGAGTGTATTTATTATGATATATGCATTAAGGACTCAACAACCAATTTTGTTAATTAAAACAGTTGTATTTGTATTACACGTACAAATTATCTACTTAGGATTTATACAGTTTGGATTAATCTATTTATGAAATAATAATTCACTTTTGAATCAATGATTGATCGATTTTTGGTTGCTTAACCACGTCCTGAACATGCATGAAATATTTGCGACTGGACGTTAAGCAACCAAAAATCGATCAATCATTGATTCAAAAGTGAATTATTATTTCATAAATAGATTAATATCAATGCACAGCTGATTAATTTAAAGGGTGGGGTTCCAACTCCCGGACCCCACCCCACCCCCTGGATTGTGGCGATTGATTGATTGTTAAGACAGAATGCTAAAATGCTTGGTTAAGATTTTTGTCATGAAATATACTATATATACAGTCCTACATCTAGTAATAATTCTATTTCTACGGGGTTTTTTTCGAAGTACATTCGACTTGATCTAACAAAAAAAATCATTCCAAACCTGTAGCGTTATCTATTGTTCATTAATATAACTGAATTCTTATTAAGAGGATGTTGATTTATAAGTAACAGGTGGGATTATCGTGTGTTAAATCTAAGACTAGACATTCTAGAATTTCGGGCCCATTTTAATATTACATGATTATACAATCATTGACATTTGATTGAGGTTGATACATACAGATTAATAGAAAATGATAATGCTTAGATTATCAAGTTACTGTAAAACTAATGTGTAAAATTGAAGTTCCTTTTCTATGTCTTTTATTCTTTTAAATGTATAATGTGTATAAATAATCTATTGAAGTTGTCCCATCATCACATATAAAAAAAAGAAGATGTGGTATATGATTGCCAATGACAGACATTAACAACTATAGGTCACCATACGGCCTTCAACAATGTACAAAGCCCTTACCACATGTATATTATTTTCTTTCTTTGGATGGTTATCAGAAAAAACTTAAAACCTCTATTATTATTACGTTTACTGTTTTAATAAAATGAACGGTACTAATTTTCTTGCACCAGATGCGCATTTCGACAATACATGTCTCTTCAGTGATGCTCGTGGCCAAAATATTTGAAATTCAATTATGCATGTTACTATCTACATGCCATAACAGATTTATAGCTCTACTTTGCCATTTCAAAACTGAGAAAATATATGAATTGTAAGCTGTAACATGTAGATTTTGTTTTCACTCTCAACGGCTTAAATTCAAGACTGTATACCATTGAAAGTAAAGTTTTTCAAAATACTTGACAAGTCACCATTCTAAATTACATCACTTCGCTCCTTTGATGAAACTGTTGCATATAAACTTTTTTCAATACTGAAATGTTACTAATATTATCTTTGGCGTTTTTCTGATGATATAAGTGCGAGAAATACTATAGACAGTGCATCATTTAACTGAATTGACCTGCGTAGGCGTAAACGGACAATAAAGCTGCCATTTCACTTATCAAGCATTTAACCACTTAATCATTTCACCATGCTTGCATGATGTTGAACACGCGCGTCTTATCGATCAGCCCCTTTAACAAATACCGCTGCTTTAAAAGAAATAAAGCTTCTTTCAGCTATCATTCTTATTAATTTTAACTAAAATATTTATTTCTTCCGAATTATTATTAACAAGAATGTGTCCACAGTACACGGATGCCCAACTCGCACTATCATTTTCTATGTTTACTGGACCGTGAAATTGGAATAAATTCTCTAATTTGGCATTAAAATTAGAATGATCTTATCAAAGGGAACATGTATACTAAGTTTCAAGTTGATTGGACTTCAGTCAACTTCATCAAAAACTACCTTGACCAAAAACTTTAACCTGAAGTGTAACAGACGGACGAACGGACGGTACGACAAACGAACGGACGAACGGACGTAAGACCAGAAAACATAATGCCCCTCTACTATCGTAGGTAGGGCATAAAAATGCTTTGTTATGTATACATTGAATTTCTGTTATCAATAGGTTTTTGTCGGACTATAGTTAAACTCAACATTTTGATTGCAACAGGCGATACACGTATTAATTAATAAACGTCTCTTAATATAAGATAAGATAAGATATATTTTATTTCCAATAGTGGACCCATTACAGGCATAATCAGTACATTGATTTTTTATCACACAATTGCAATAGACAATAAACAAAAATAAAAATAGAAATACGTTTGACAAAAACATGAAATATAAATTGAGTTAATAGTACATGTATAGTCACATGTATATCAAAATCTATATATTTAGTGATTACTGACCATGCACTAGAACCAACATGACATCCATTATAGAAAAGAAAAACACTTTGAGTTAAGTCCTTCCTCGTGGCTGGTGCAAATTAGCAAATAGTATTGTTGTTCATATTATATGGAATGTGATATAACTATTGTTTCTGCCCTTTCTACATATAGTTTCTTCGTATATTGCATCAACCCGTTTAAGAGCATTGTAAATGGTATATTTTCGATCTAATTTTCTTAGATGAATGTTTAATTATTTTGAGAACAAATGTTATTTTGAGGGTGACAAACAAATTCTGTCGCACACGTAATTTTCCGTATATCGTCAAGTTATACGGAATTCCTATGGCCGGCACTAAGTGTGCACCGCTTATTGGGGACCTGCTTCTGTATTGTTACAATTTATTACGATATAAGCAAAGACCTTTAAGAAATTTATCCTGCCGAACTGACTTTAAATAAAGATAATGCTGTTGTCTGTTCTATGGTCGGGTTGTGTTCTCTTTGATACATTCCCCATTTCCATTCTCACTTTTAACAATGAACACTACACCCTTTCCTGGATCATGATATCTTTAACGGGAAGCTCAGTCATACCAAAATTTATGATAAAAGAGATGATTTTTCATTTCCCATTGTTAATTGTCCATTGTTACCATTGTACCTTTGTCACCATCTTTGTTCGATTCGCTCGTGTAGCGTATTTAATTTCAACGAAAGAAATCTCTGTATTACTGAAAAGTTATTACACCAAGGATTTTCGATATCACAAACTAGTCTACATTAGTGTAGAGTAGTATGCTGATCGGAACTGGAACCGCATGGCCTCTGGCCTTCGATAGTCTTGTATATTTTTAATTTTACTACATTTACATATTTTGGAGTTTAGTGTGACGTCCATTTTCACTGAACTAGTACACAATTGTATTAAGGGCCAGTCGAGGACCACCTCCGGGTGCACCGGGAATTTTCTCGCTGACGGTTGAAGACCCATTGGTGGCCTTCGGCTGTTCTCTGCTTGTTGTCTCTTCGAAATATTCCCTAATTTCCATTCTCAATTTTATCATAATATTAGAAGAGTTATCTGTTTATTTATGATTAAATTAAAATTAAAAAAAAAATCTAGTTTATACCCTCAACATATTCCTGTGACAGTCCTTACCTCGTCAGTTTTTGTCTTAATAAGATATTTAATCCGGAGAATATGGTAATGATGATAGATATTTGATGTTAAATTATGTTTAATTATAACCTTCATATACTTAAGGTAATTTGCATGTGTATGATTGTTTAAAATCCTACATTGATAAAAGCTGACTGACGACCTATGTCGTGTATTCTTTTAAATAAAATTGAGAATGGAAATGGGGAATGTATCAAAGAGACAACGACCCGACCATAGAAAAAACAACAGCAGAAGGTCACCAACCTTCAATGTAACGAGAAATTATTAAAGTATTTTGTTGAAACACTATAAATCAAACACGGCTTATCATATTTTCCGAAATCAAACCATTATGTTATGCATTTATCTTTTTTAAATCGTGAACAACAGAAGTCTTTTTTTTTAAATCTCTGATAACCAATTTCTCTTACACCCCATTTACACTGGCAACGAAATTGGAGCGATCTTTATTTGAATTGATCTTAAAATGACCAGTTCGCGTTTACATTGCACAAGCAAGATCGTCTTAGGCCGTGTTCACACCAAAATCCATGTACAGTAAACATGTTTACATTTAGTTTACCGTAATGCACACTGGTTTCACATTACATTTGTTCACATCCATACACCTTGTTTAGCTACCTGTGCATGAGATTTGTTCACACTTGTAAACTATGTGTCATTTAAATGTTCATTACGTAGAACCGAATGAAATTTTTTCGGACAGTTTTCTTGCGGATTGAGAACAACCGTTTGACTTTAAAAAGAGGGGGTGGGGGTTCCTTGCTTAATATTTTGATCCTCAAATTTGATAAAAAAAATTATTTTGGTCATTTAGATGATTAAAAAAAAATCGGAATCCAGAACTTCACCATACATTATAGTGTTAAATATTGTAAAATAAATAAAATTTGATTGCTAGCATCGTAAAAACTAAATAAAAAACGTTAGCGCGAAAAAAAGATCTGACTCACACCCCTTTTTTAAGACAAGTGGTTGCTCCTTTATGAAAGCCATTTTGATGATTTGCAGTAGTTTAAAGATTTCTCGATTACGCATAAGAAAACGTAGGCTGCATCAGCATGCTACAGACGACGAAAAAGGATTGGGATGTTAAGGAGCACTACATTTTCTTTCTCTTCTGGTAGTTGTTTTTTTTTCCTTTGTTGGTATTTATTCTTCAAGGAGTATTTTGCAAAAGTAGGGGGTAATGTTTTTTTTTATAATTTTAACGGATCTGAGATACTAAAAAAACAAATTAATTTACCTCACACTTTTTCATGATATAAAGATCAAGTTGGTCAGGTCAAGTTTTCTAACATTTAAAAAATTAACAAAATTTTGTTTTCATAAACTTTTATTATGAATATTATAATTTCCCTTGTGTTGGTAAGGAACTTTCAATTCTTTCAATAACAAAAAGTTATTAACATTTTCTACATTGATCAGGACATGCAGAGTCGACGTTGGTCAGGTCAAGTTTTCTAACACTTAAAATTAGTTTTTTTAATATTTTTTCTTATATCTCTGTTTTCAATGTTAGAATCTCCCTTGACCTCAAATTTGAAGTCGAACCTTCAAAGAACAAAAAAGTTATTAGCATTTTACATCGGTCAGGACATTAGTCACGGGAGTACGTAGTTGGTCAGGTCAAGTTTTCTAACTCTTGAAAATATTTTTTTTCTTATTTTTTCTTATATTTTTGTATTAAATGTTTTAATCTTCCTTGGTATCGAATTTGAAGTCTATCCTGTCAATAATAAAACATTTTTTAGCCGTTTCATATCGGTCAGGACATTAGTAGTTTCAAAGTCAAGTTGGTCAGGTCAAGTTTTCAAACTCTTAAAAATATTTTTTTATTTTTTTTAAATTTTATTTATAAAATATAAGTTCTCATCTTGCTTGATTCCAAATTTCAAGTAAATCCTTCAAATAATAAAAAAGAATTAAGCATTTTCATTTCTGTCAGGACATTGTCAGGTCATTGTCAGGACATTAGTGTAACCCAAAAACTGGCGCAAAAATAGTTACTTCCGTCTGACTTTATCTGTGTATACATTTACCAAAGTGGCTAAATTACAAAATTTATCCTTTTTTTGACCATTAATAGGATTGAAGACTGCAAGCTGTTCTTTAGAGAGGTAATACGACCTTTTAAGTACAGGTCCGTGTAAGAGGCAAATCAAATAAAAACTGATAAGTCCATAAACACGGAATATGGTGAAATTTTGGGAACTTTGTAATCATTTATAAAAGCAAGGAATTGTATATTTAAAAGGAATGGAAACGCGGCTCGAGGTCAATCGGGATACCCGCAGCGAACCCGCAGAGCTATAAACCATGTCTGGCTCAGGCGGAAGTATGATGAATAATATGAAAAATCATGACGGATTCCATTTCCTGTCATATAAATCGGTCTTTTAATTCACGGAGTCATCTTGCTTGAGACGATATAAATGAGAGAGAAACCCGAAACCAAGAATAAACTTTTATTCCTAGCAAAAAGTAAGGCCATAGGTATCATTTTAATGCCTCATCAAACATACGTTTGTAATATTGTATTGAGTAAATTCTCATTAGAATAGCCCTCGGTCTTGAAAATTGAGGGAGTTTCATCCGGATTACAAAACAAAAAATACTGTTTTGATTTTTTTCTAAAAAACTTGAAAACTACGAAGTGCAAAACAAAACAGTTGATATTATTATGAAGCTGAAACCTCATCTATCGCTTACGCTCTTTTTGAAGTTTCTTGTAACTTTTAAGAATTTTCTACGATTTTTCGAAATTTCAGTTTTGAGTTTCAATATTCTGTCAAAATATGTCTATCAATCTGGGAGTGCACTACGATTTCTTTATTATATTTGAAAGTAGAAAGAAAAAAGTGAGAAAATGAGATATCAATTTAAAGAAGGAATATTTTCCTACAGTTTGGTCTAAATTACGAATACTAAATGTAATTGGTACAATATATATGATTTTATTTCGAAACATGTTGAAAATTTGAAGTTGTGCGTCAACAAATACATCGACACTTTGTATTTTGGTATAAGTTAAATAAATACTTGAAATAGATGTGACATTGACATATAATTTAAAAGCTTAGTCTTTTTTCTATCGCATAGTGTTGGTTTTATGAAAATGGTGATAAAAACGAATTAGCTATGATTTTTCGGTTTTTCAAAATCCCATGTTTATAGTTCACATTGACGCCATTTTTTTTGAAATAACAGACGAGAAATATAAAGAAGACACGATTGGGAATCGTATATAAAAAGGCACAATAAATCCCGGATTTATTGTGCCTTTTTATATACCATGTAAAATGATATGCATTTTTTTTGGTCAAATGCTGCTTTAGATACTAAATCGTTGTTTGGTAATGCAGTTTGCCATTACAAAGCGTTGCCGAAAATTACCATACGAAACAGCAAAACTGTTCCTTCCTTTTTTCTCCCAGAGCAGTAGTCTATAGGCCGCAAAAGTATTCCTTTGGTGTTAAAATAAATAAAATGCGAATGTGGGAAAGTTCTAACTGTTTCTAATTAGAAAATTTATTGCATCTCTGCATAATTTAGCATTAATTAACAGGTGAGCTCGACATTATTATTTTTTTTACATCTTACAAGTATGTAAGACCAGAGACAAATTAGCTTATCATTGATACATGATACATTATACCTGCAAATTGGAACATCCTGCATGCCGTTGTTTATTATAACACCTGTAATCTGAGTTCTTTTATCTAGATAATTATGCAGTTGTTTACACTATCCTTCCTTCATAATAATTTATTAACTTCTTTCTTTAACAGTCATTTAGTTACATTTTTAAAATGTCCTTTATTTTGCATGAAAACTTTTTAACACTCGTAAAATGTCGGATATCATCTGATTGTGACATACCTTCATGAAATATCACGATAAAAAAAATTGAATAATATTTTTTTTTATTAGTAACTTTGCATGTGGTTGTTTGTTATGTTTTTTTTCTTGGATTAATTTATTTTTCGTTTCATGATTTATCACTTAGCTACTTTACCACGTTCGTACTACACAATGTAAGTACCGTTACTCTACAATAGAATGTGTTTTCGAATTATCTTCTAAAAAACAATAATATGATTTATTTTGCGCCAAGCAAATTGAAACAGAATGCCCCTTAGAATGATGTTTTAGTCGTTATTTTTTATTACAGAAACATGCCTAAAAAGAAAAAAATATCATTGTCAAGTTAGATAACTAGTGTCAGATTAAATGACCACGTTCGATAACTTCTACCAGATAAGTAATGAGCAAGTTAGAACGATGGGGTGTAATTAACACCCGGTCATTTGCCGGTCAAAGCAAGAGATGCATCATAATATTTTCTTTGAAGTCGGCCGCGTTTCCATTCCTTTTAAATATACAATTCCTTAATAAAAGTGACAAAACCATAGTATTACATCGATGTATGCCATATTTGTCTTGAAAAAAATAGGTTGAATGCATTCGCCGTCCGCATATATACAACAGTGTAATGGCATTGAAAGTACATGAAGTAGGTCAACATCGATATATTTGATTTTCTGTAAACAGCAGATGCCTAGCACACATTTTTTTTTATATTTGTAATCAGTTGATACATATCTTCTCTTTCAATGAATAAAAAGTTTGGAAATTTTTATTTGAAAAATGTTATTCACTAAAGTAAAGTCATCGAAACGCGTTATTCACCGTATTGTTTATCTCCCTTGCTTGGTTACCTCTTTTTAAAAAAAGGCGCGTAGTCTGCACAACAACAATAACAAATGGCAGACGAGATGGTCCCTCCAGACATGAAGGGCAGTATAAGTCTGTCTTAACCCATTCATGTGGGATTTAATCCTGTATGTAATCAGGATAAAAGTGTTCGAAAGCTCGCTGAATGTAATGAAGACATAACGCCGCGGCATTGACAGACCTCAGACTGCATGGAGGTTGCCAGACTATCCACGAACCAGCCGTGGACACTGCCAATGAAGGAGAGTTGATTATGATATCACTGAGATGTGTTTTTTTCAGGTAAATCAATATGCTGTCTCTGTCCCCACAATCTGTTTGCACAATAAGTAATACCAACTGGAGTCTTCAACAAAGAGCCTTGGCTCACAACGAATAACAAGCTATGAAGGGCCCCAAAATTACTAGTGTAAAATCATTCAAACGGGAAAACCAAAATATGCTTATTTGTAAATCATGTATAAGGTTGTTCTGAGTTTGAAACTGTTTAGCAATTTTTTTATATATATAAAACATGATCAATTGGAACTTTATATTATTTTTCATTGTGTTCTTAAATGTACATGTATCACACTAACTATAAAAAACAAAAAATTCCTTGATTTAAGATTCTAATGGAATAGATTCTTATGAAATGAATATAAATAAATGTACATGTAGTCTTTTATTTGGAATGAATTCAGTATCAATTTACATCTATAAAAATTGTCTTGTGCATTTCTTTTTCAGCATACAATTTTCACCCATGTTTTAGAATCTGTGAAACAGGATTGGTCGTGTGTGGCTTCACTTCTTGAGAATATTATAATGACTATAAATATCAACTTCTTTAAAGTAAGACGTTGTTCTTCTATCAGATAATGCAGCATGCTACATGTACCACTGTGGACATATCTGGTTATGCTTACAAGAAGTAAGAGAAGTAAAAGAACAGGTAACATACAATGTATATTACAGAAAAAATTGTGCTAAGTAAATATATGATTTAAAATTTTAGTTTCTTGTGTATAATTCGAACATCCATTATCACTGTACTAGTATGCATATTTTTAGGGGCCAGCTGAAGGACACCTACGGGTGTGGGAATTCTCGCTACATTGAAGACCCATTGGTTACCTTCAGCTGTTGTCTGCTCTATGGTCGGGTGGTCGTCGCTTTGATATATTCACCATTTCCTTTCTCAATTTTATATGGTAAAAGCAGAAGACAACAATTGAGAATTAGCATGATTAGGGTCGAAATCAAAAGTTCAATGTAGGATAAACACTGACCCCCTTACTCTCCTCTTAACTTAATTTGGGAAAAATAGATTGACCACAGGAAAGTATAAAATCATTTCAATTAAAGAAAAATTGCAGCAATTTTTACCCCCACCCCAAACTATTTGAATTAAGTTTATTATCCTTCATTGATTTTTTTTATGTTTTCCCTAAGCATGCTAAGTGACAGTAGTTTAATGTTCATCTTACAGCTAATTTCTTGTAGAGTAGAATTTTGATTTTGAAACGTTTACCCAAGCTTTGTACAACGTAAGACTGACATCTTCATACAATAAATATAGGCAAACCTAAACCTGTAAATATAATGGTTAAAAGCAATTGGATGTTATCTAAATTACTATTGTACAATATACAAACAAAGTAAAAAAAAGTCTTGCCCTTCATGCATTAGGAAATTAGCTATAATCTTTATTTTTATTAAAGCACATATGTTTCTGAGACATTGCTTTGGAAAAAACAACCTAGAGATATCATTTAAGTTATATCTATAAAATAATATAATTATAGTTTTGGGAAAACTAAAGTAGTAAAATTGTTCACCATGTCAAAAGCTTTCTAACAAGAAATTTAATCAGACAACATTTGAAGGGTTATTGCTCTTTTTCTAAAGAAAATTTGGGTGCATTTTGTTATAACCTTGATATAATTCTAGATGTACAAATGTACAAATGTTACGTACATGTATGTATACTCGTAAACTTATTTTATGTCCCAGGCCATAGTGGAGGTGCTTTAAGTTTAACCCTTGTTTATAAAAAAAAGAAGATGTGGTATGATTGCCAATAAGACAACTCTCCACAAGGGACCAAATGACACATAAAGTAACAACTATAGGTCACAGTACAGCCTTCAAGAATGAGCAAAGTCCAAACCGCACAGTCAGCTATAAAAAGCCTGGAAATGGCAAGGTAAATCAATTCAAAAGAGAAAACTTACAGCCTGATAAATGAACCAATAATGAGAGAAAAACAAATATGTAACACATAAACACAGTCTGCGACGTTAAGCGGTAGCCCGAAGCCCGTGTCTACTTTAATTAAGCTCGGACTAGTAAAAAGTACACTGCCGATAGTCCGACCGGTCTAGTGCATATCTGTGTGCACTTTTTTAATCGTTACCGTAAGTTAACTGCCGAATGTGTCAATACAACGCCATCGAGATCAATAAACTGATACTCACTTCCTTGCAAAAGTAGCGTAAACCAGTTTTTACGGTCTCCCTAATAACCGATTGTTCAAAATAAATTAAAAAAAAGCGCAAAAACGGTCAGTACCACGTGTTTTCAAAATTTCAAATTTCGGTAGTTATTGATTAATTTGTGTTGCATAAACTAAATAAAATATAATCATAACAGAAAATAAAAAAAAAATGTTCATTTTTGCATCGGAAGACATTAATTCGTAACTGTCCGCTTGACATCTTGTGTATTTAGACGATTGGTTATTAGGACGACCTCGGTGACTGGTCACTGGTTACCGTTAATTTTATGAAGAAGTGGTGCCAGTTTTGTTTTCATATCGAAAGATAAAAGTACACACATAATTTTACATCGTTACATGGCTTCATTGTTGAGGTGGTCGGATAGTGCGAGACCTGGAAAGGCACCAAAAAGACTGTCTCGCACTTCCGACCAAGTTACAGAAGCAAAGAAAAAATACGAGGACAAGCGCGTCAGAGAGTTCAAAACCCATTGGATGGACGGTCGTCCCTGGCTCAAGTATGATAATGAGAATTCCGTTATGTATTGTACATACTGTAAGGAGCAGGGAAAGGGATGGAAATTCTTATCTGGGTGTACGAATTTTAGGATTGACACCATCCAAAATCATGAAGTCAGTTCCCCTCACATCAGTGCAACATCTGTTGCCGAGAGGCCACTTCCTCAGAATTCACTGGCTGCAAAGGCCATTAACTCTATAAAACAAACTGATGAAGACATAATCTTTCAATCAGTTTAATTGAGGTCTGGAGCTGGCATGTCAGTTAACTGCTAGTAGTCTGTTGTTATTTATGTATTATTGTCATTTTATTTATTTTCTTTTGTTACATCTTTTGACATCAGACTCGGACTTCTCTTGAACTGAATTTTAATGTGCGTATTGTTATTCTTTTACTTTTCTACATTGGCTAGAGGTATAGGGGGAGGGTTGAGATCTCATAAACATGTTTAACCCCGCCGCAATTTTGCGCCTGTCCCAAGTCAGGAGCCTCTGGCCTTTGTTAGTCTTGTATGATTTTAAATTTTAGTTTCTTGTGTATAATTCGGAGTTTAGTATGACGTCCATTATCACTGTACTATTATGCATATTTTAGGGGCCAGCTGAAGGACACCTACGGGTGCGGGAATTCTCGCTACATTGAAGACCCATTGGTTGCCTTCGGCTGTTGTTTGCTCTATGGTCGGGTGGTTGTCGCTTTGACATATTCACCATTTCCTTTCTCAATTTTATGAATATGACAGACTTAGCATTCTCTTTCGTAATGCCCATGCTGTTGCTAAACATCATCTTAGCTTTAAAACTTATAATGTTATATGTAAACTGGATCAAGCTAAAGGTCTTGATGTTGGCAATAGCTACCTGAATGACAAAAAGGCCTGTGAATTTGTCAAAAATATAGCCAGTGTTTCCAGAAATGAGACCAGAGACCTTTTGAAAAAAACACCATTTCTGAGCCTCACCTGTGATGGGTCATCTGACTTCATGGGGGATGAATATGAGTCATTGTGGGTAAGAAGTGCCCAAAATGGAAAGATAATTGAAAAGTTTTTAGATTTGGGTACTGCTGAATCTGCAGGATCTCAGGACATATTTAATTACATGAAAGCTGTTTGCTTTGAAAATGCAGAGGACAATACCAACCAACTGTGGAGTAAACTTATTGGCTTTTGCTCAGACGGTGCATCAAACATGCAAGGTAAATTTATTTTTTAATTTATTTATTATGTAATATACAATGTGGATGGGGTTGGAATGGGCTTTGCTCATTGTTGAAGGCTGTACGGTGTCCTATAGTTGTTAATGACTGTCAGTGTCATTTTGGTCTTTTGTAGATAGTTGTCCTATTGGCTATCATACCGCATGTTCTTTTTTATATTTACAGTAGAAAAAATGGTATCCATGTTGTAGACTGTACTATGACTTATAATGGTTTACTTTTACAATTTGTGACTTGGATTGAGAGTTGTCTCATTGACACTCTGACTCATGCCACATTTTCTTATCCATATAGATAAAATAATGAGGTGTAGATACAGTTATTTATTTTCACATGTGCTTGGTGCGTAGCAAATGTGTATATGTTCTCTGTAGCTATATGTGTGACAGTGTATGTACGTACTAGTTTATAAACATGAAATTCTTCATTCATCATGTTCATATAATATAAAGAATACAAAATAATGGGTATAAAGAAAAGACAAATGACCTAAAAAATTCAAAGAATATTATACTGAAACATGTGGTCCGAGAACACAATTAATTCGTAGTGCATTTCTTTTAGAACATAAATGAAAATAAAAAAAATCCCACCTGCGCTTTCTCAAAGAAACTTTTACAGTGTGTTGTACTACTTTTGGGACAAATTATATCAAATTTATAGAAAACTTCATCGCCTCTAACTCAAAATATGGCCAATTTTATGTTTAGGGCGTCTTGAAATCTTTTGACAGCTTCCGAAGTGCTCATTTTCAACCTTTTTCAGCTGGACCAAATCACTACTTTCCTTTAAAATTCTGGACCCAAATTTTTTTACAGTGTAATTTCAACCCCCTTCTTGCAATTTGAGGCAGTGAACATGGAGAAATAAATTTGGAAGGGGTATAAAAATTAATGGCAAGTAACCCACTGTCAACACTAGGGACTATATTTGTGAACAACGAAAATCAAGGGACGACAATGGTGGTCTCGGACCTAATAGGGTAGAAAGAGTAGACAAATCTTAAAAAAACTTGGTATGAACAAAGCTTAATGTATTATAACACTACTTACAAAGTTTCATGACAATAGGATGTATATTATAGACATTAAGTTTAGTTCTATACTCATCTTTGCGTGTAAAATTTTGACGTTAAAATTGAAAAATTTCAACTATCAACATTTGGGGCTTTAAAAATTTAAATATTGCAAAAAAATACTTGTTAAATGCCTTAATATATAACTTATCATGTACTAAAAGCAATAGAGTACTCATTTGATTTATCAGACTTGGCATAATTATTCATAAGTCAAATTTATATGAGCCTGCGCCTAAAAATTCAGGTTTTTCAATGAAGTGGAGCCTTACATGAAGATGTAATATTTTCCAGCAATTTTAAATTTGTGAAGCTTTTTGGTTATAAATAATCCTTACATATGTATTTAAAGTACTTTAAATGGAAAGAAAAGTTACAAATAACATATCATATTAGTTTAAAAGGGTCTTAGGCCAAGTAAGACTGGAAAAAATTTAGGGTCAATTAAGGCCGTGCCACATATTTACATTTAAAAATGCATATTGAGGCTATAAAAAATAAAAATGTGTGTCTTTTTTATCATTTCTATACTCATGTGACATGATACAACAAATCTGAGCACAAAAAGACTCTTGCAAATAACTTTTCTTACAAGCAGTATGGGCTGAAACAAAGATTTTTGCCTTTTTAGGGAAAAACTTTCATGCAATTTATTCTCAACAGGCTTATATTTAAACCACTTGCTATCCTACAGAAGAAAAGAAATATAGTATGTGAAATGGAACAGGTACAATAGACATTGTAAAGTGCATTTGATACAAATTTAGTGAAGTCTCTAATATGGACATCAAATTTTATATACCAAGCTCCCCACTATTGCCTTCATCCAAACAAGGCGTTAGACAAGGGTCATTCATACAACACATTTTGCACATTTTATCTGAGATAAACTTCTTTTCTGTAGATTCAGAGTTCATAAATAAGTAAAAGAAGCAGGTAAAGGCATAGAAACACAAATATTGACACATAAAAACCTGTCAGATAGAAAGTCAGGATGCCATTTATGCATCAATATTGAAAAAGTTATAAAATGCCTATTTTGACCATAAAATGTCAAAATTGGTCGTTTTGGCAGAAATTCTATAAAATAAAAGTTTAAATCCTTTAGTTTCATGCTATTTGACAAGTTGACACCATCAAATCATTTAGGGAAGTTGCCAGAGTACAAATTCTATATTTACAGATTTCACCTCTTAGGTCCGAGAACACAATTAATTCGTAGTGCATTTCTTTTAGAACATAAATGAAAATAAAAAAAATCCCACCTGCGCTTTCTCAAAGAAACTTTTACAGTGTGTTGTACTACTTTTGGGACAAATTATATCAAATTTATAGAAAACTTCATCGCCTCTAACTCAAAATATGGCCAATTTTATGTTTAGGGCGTCTTGAAATCTTTTGACAGCTTCCGAAGTGCTCATTTTCAACCTTTTTCAGCTGGACCAAATCACTACTTTCCTTTAAAATTCTGGACCCAAATTTTTTTACAGTGTAATTTCAACCCCCTTCTTGCAATTTGAGGCAGTGAACATGGAGAAATAAATTTGGAAGGGGTATAAAAATTAATGGCAAGTAACCCACTGTCAACACTAGGGACTATATTTGTGAACAACGAAAATCAAGGGACGACAATGGTGGTCTCGGACCATGTGTAATGAAAGAACCTCAATCTAGACCTTCATATTGATTTAAAGTAAACATGGACCGTGGTAAACATATAGAATTTGAAAAAATTCTAAACATGATAAAGGAATTAAAACATTTTTACAGTATATGATTAAAATTAATTTAATGTACAGTGTCAATGTAATGTTACAAAAATAGTTTTAAAGACATATTTTTTTCAGGTATAAGAAATGGTGTGGCTGCTTTGATGAAAAGAGAAAACCCAGAAATAGTTGTTACTCATTGCTTGGCTCACAGAGTTGAGTTAAGCTTTAAGGATGCTATTAAGTCATCTAAATTGTATGATAAAACCATAACTCTTCTTCTTGGTAAGTTATTATGTTTGGCAATAAAACAATTAATAATTATCATGATTAAAAAGTCCTAGTTCATTCAATTCAAATGCATTTAGCTTATTATATTTTACATGTATGCATATGCAATGTATGTCATGCATTGATGTATAGCAATTTAATGTCAAAAATTTATACATATACACCATGGCATACATTGTACCCTTATTTATTAATCATGTAAATTTATTTACATAAAGTCTTACAGAAGATGTCTTAAGTCAAATTTTCAAATAACTATTTTACAGGTCTTTACTACTTGTACCGCAGAGGTCCCAAACAGAAGAAAGCCTTAAAACGAGCTTTCAGTGCACTTAACATGACGAAAATACTTCCAACCCGTGTAGGAGGAACTCGTTGGATGCCACACATGCTTAGAGCAATAAATGTTATTATCAAAGGTTACAGGGGATTTAAAGCTCACCTAGAAAGTGCTTCACATGAAAATCCAAAAGCTGAAGGACTTGCCAAAATTCGAACTGATGTAGCGGTTGTCACATTCATGTTAAATTTAAAGGTATACATGTAGAATACTAAATCATTATTAAAAACATACATTTAGAAGTCAAAATATTTTTAAGATTGCTTTATTGATTTTTGGTTTTCTTTATCTTGACATGTCTGTTTTGATTTTTGACAATTGTTACTACTCTTATATGTACAATGTAATTACTGCTTTACAAATAATGAATGTGAATATGAACTGCATATTTAAATTTCCATGTATATGACAAACTTATATATGTATTGAATTTTAATTAATTGCATTTCATTTAGGAAATCATATCACCTTTAAACAGACTATCCTTGATTCTGCAGAAACAGAACCTAACATTGTATAATGGACATGCACAGATCAAAGCAACTACAGAAGTTCTAAAAATATGCAAACCAAGTAAGTTATCTTGTAATTGCATATATGTCATAGCATAACTGTCTCTGATTGTACAGGTTATAATATTAAAGTAATTAAATAAATACCTGTAATCATCAATATCTCAGTCTATAAGCAAATTGTGTTTTATGGTGCAAGCAAAAATATGTTTCTCATTTTTTAACATGTTTAATGAATAAGTTTTTTTGTCATTTAAGAGTATGGGGACCATGAGATTCATCTTGTAAAGAAAAATCTCAAGTCCACCTTAATAAGGTCAGGCATGGATATAGAGGAAGTTAACACAGAGTGGGCCATTTTGAAATCTTTAATATATCAAAGGTAATTAATGTTTCTGCTCATTGTTTGGGTTGTTGTCTTTTTGGCACAATGTTTCCATTCTCTATTCTATAAAAACCTAATTTTAGCTTAATGTTACCTTTAGGGTAAACCAGTGTTTTCCATTCGCCATTTAAGCCGGGTGTGCCGACCATCTTCTTTTGAAAGCCGACCACCTTTCGATTTTAGGAGGTGGTCGGCTTTTTTTTTCAAAATCCGGATTTTTTTTCGGTTCCGTATCGTTAAAGTTTGAATACTAATCCCACCTTGTTTTCATTGACAAAGATGGCGTCCAATCGTCAAATTTCAATGTTTTCATTAATCAATCGGGGAAAAAGAAAGGTAGATGACGATGATGATAAAGAAAATACTAGACCAAATAAGTTAAATAAAATTGATAGTAATGTTGAAGTTATGGAAATTGAACAAAAATCAACCAAAAAACGGAAAAGACACGCAAGTGAAGACAAATATGAGCAAGACTTCAAATGACTTATAGTCACAGAGGAAGGATACTACTGCTCTGTGTGCCAAAAAACCGGCACAAAAGCAAGAAACAGGACAGAAACCTGGATCGAAAGGCCTTAAATCCATGCTGATGCATACAATTGTAAATGAAAGAAGAGATAAAAGGGATAAATTTTTGAAAAAATAAAATCAAAGAATATTTGACAATTAATATGACTACTTCTATTTATGTTTGTTCAACTCCATTAAATGTGAATATTATACTAATCTTTATTTTTGTGACCCCCACGTGCACCCACAGTAAATAAAAAAAAAAAAGTTGGACATTTAAAAAAACCACACCCGGTTGCAAGTTATTTTTTGAAAACACCCACCTTACCTAAGGGAAAAAAGGAAAACACTGGGTAAACAACTCCTAACTCTGTATTCATTTACTCCAATTTTTTGCCTTGAACATCTTAATATTTTTAAAAATAAAATATCCATATATGTCTGATATTGAATATTTACAATTTTGTGTATTAATTTTTTAGGTACAGTAACAGACTTATAGATGGTGCCTTGACATGGGGATCTGTGTTTGAAACATTCAGGGATGGCCTTGACAATATAAAGCTTGTTATAGATGCTCTGCTCAGTCTACCACCAACAAGTGTCAATAAAGAAACTACATTCAGCAGAATCAAACTCAGCAAAGGCAAGAGGCGGGGTCATTTGAAGACGGACACATTGAAGGACTTGATCCAAGTCGAAATTGAGACTGATAATGTTGAGCAGTTTGACCCAAAGCTGGATGGTAATTGTTCATTCAAAATTATTTTTTTGTCTGCATGACAGAAAAAATTGGATAATATTAGCTCAAAGTTGAATTTATTCCTGTTTACTTATTTTCAATACTTACTGTCCTCAGTTCACTGTATCATTGTATGCCTTTTAAAACACATACTTAATGTCTTATGTATTTTCTCCCATGCTGTTAAGCTCTTTCAAGACAAAGTTTTAATAAGTTTAAGCTCCACTTTGATTACATATTAGTCTGAATAATTGTAAACTTAATTAAAATTTCTGACAAACACTGTTTATTTTTTTTAAATAATTTGTACTGTTTCAGATTACCCCTTCAGACAGAAGAAGGAGAGTTGGCTATTCCAGACCATCACGATTAACCGAGACACTCCAAACAAACACAGTCGACAAAGAAACTGTTGTGGTTGGTCATGATGAGATTGATACACCAGCTGCTGGTCAAGACATCCAGGTATTTATTGTATTTAAAATACATCACATAGTTCATAAAAGCATTCAAATATTTGTAATTTAAAAAAAAAACATAAATACTTTTAAGAATGAGAACCAGCAAAGATATAAATTTCTGCAATATCTTAATTCTAATACACAACACAGCATAAATTATTTTTCTTTGTAGAGAACTAATTACTATATATCATGCAAATTATTATAGTCCAAAGTTGTTGTAATTATTATACTCCCGCTTTAAGTTATACCCCCGCTTTAAAAAAGGACCCCCGCTTTAAAAAAGGGGGGGGGTATACTGTTTTACCGCTGTCTGTCCGTCCGTCAGTCCATCCATCAGTCCGTCCGTCCGTCCCACGAAACTTTCGTCACATTTTTCTCAGGAACTACAATACAAGGATTTCTGAAATTTGGTTTCAGGGTTTATCTAAGTCAGCTATACCGTGTGATGCATTTTCAGATTGATCACTTGACAACTTCCTGTTTACCGAACACTTGTATGATTTTACACATGATAGCCAAGTTGAAAATTTTCGTCACATTTTTCTCAGGAACTACAATACAAGGAATTCTGAAATTTGGCTTCAGGGTTTATCTAAGTCAGCTTTACCGTGTGATGCGTTTTCAGATTGATCACTTGACAACTTCCTGTTTACCAAACACTTGTATGATTTTACACATGATAGCCAAGTTGAAAATTTTCATCACATTTTTCTCAGGAACTACAATACAAGGATTTCTGTAATTTGGCTTCAGGGTTTATCTAAGTCAGCTATACTGTGTGATGCGTTTTCAGCTTGATCACTTGACAACTTCCTGTTTACCGAACACTTGTTATACCCCCGCTTTAAAAAAGGGGGGGTATACTGTTTTACCTCTGTCTGTCAGTCCGTCCGTCCGTCCATCAGTCCGTCCGTCAGTCAGTCAGTCCGTCCCATGAAACTTTCGTCACATTTTTCTCAGGAACTACACATCCACCCTTTCTGTAATTTGGTATCAACATTTAAATATGTCAGCCATACCGTGTGATGCGTTTTCAGATTCATCACTTGACAACTTCCTGTTTACCGAACACTTGTCTAATTTTACACATGATAGCCAAGTTGAAAATTTTCGTCACATTTTTCTCAGGAACTACAATACAAGGATTTCTGAAATTTGGTTTCAGGATTTATATAAGTCAGCTATACCGTGTCATGTGTTTTCAGATTCATCACTCGACAACTTCCTGTTGACCGAACACTTGTATGATTTTACACATAATAACCAAGTTAAAAATTTTCGTCACATTTTTCTCAGGAACTACAATACAAGGATTTCTGAAATTTGCTTTCAGGATTTTTATAAGTCAGCTATACCGTGTGATGCGTTTTCAGATTCATCACTCGACAACTTCCTGTTTACCGAACACTTGCATATTTTTACACTATTAATATTATCCACTTGCGGCGGGGGTATCATCAGTGAGCAGTAGCTCGCAGTTTCACTTGTATGATTTTACACATGATAGCCAAGTTGAAAATTTTCGTCACATTTTTCTCAGGAACTACAATACAAAGATTTCTGTAATTTGGCTTCAGGGTTTATCTAAGTCAGCTATACTGTGTGATGCGTTTTCAGATTGATCACTTGACAACTTCCTGTTAACCGAACACTTGTACGATTTTACACATGATAGCCAAGTTGAAAATTTTCGTCACATTTTTCTCAGGAAACTCAATACAAGGATTTCTGAAATTTGGTTTCAGGATTAATATAAGTCAGCTATACCGTGTGATGCGTTTTCAGATTCATCACTCGACAACTTCCTGTTTACCGAACACTTGCATAATTTTACACTATTAATATTATCCACTTGCGGCGGGGTATCATCAGTGAGCAGTAGCTCGCAGTTTACTTGTATTCAACCATGATGTACATCCACATCAAATTGAAATGATTAATATTACAAGGTTTTAATATATATTTTTTTCTGATGATTGTTATCAACCAAGAAGAAGATTGCAGTACAGATGAGGATGAGGACAGTGGTGAAAAAAGTGAAGATGAAAATGAACTTGCTGAACAGGAGTTGTTCAGCAAATTGAAAAAAATCATGAAAAATTATGAAGAATAAATATATAATCAATTGATATAAGCTTTCTTCTATTTTTGGTCTGCATCAGAAAGGGTGATCTCTTTAACTTTCCAAAGTCAAATTTGAATAAACAATATGTGATGGCAAGGGGTTTATATCTACATGTATACATTTAATTTACATTTACATGTTTGTCTTCAATTCAAAGAATGGAGTCAGTTTTGTCAACAGTTTTGAGAAGGTTTTTATTGAAGGAAAGTAGAATTTTTCATATAATATGGAGAAAAAACTCTACATTTTTGACAAGATTTATACACAAAAATGTAACCTCAGAATGCAGGATTTTACATCTAATATTCCAAAATTTTCTTGGGGGGGGGGCATGCCCCCAAACCTCCCTAGCTGGTTCGGATCACTTCGTGATCCTCACCGGGGACACAGATTTTATCCGGTCCAGTACATATAAATTCAGGCTAGTATTTTTTTTTTTTACTACCCCATAGGGCTAGTTATTCAAATAGTTTTTGGCACAGACTGTAAACAAACAACAACCACTGTATGTCTGTACTCTAACTATTTATTCAGAAAAGAAGATGTGGTATGATTGCCAATGAGATAACTCGCCACAAGAGACCAAATTGACACAGAAATTAACAACTATAGTTAACTTTAGATTGCCTTAACCAAATGTTAGTAAACTGTTATACAATGCTTATTACCACTAAACAATCAAGTTTGAATATTTGGGGGCGTCACTTTAGTTGTTCTAAAGTTATGCCCCTTTACAAATGGTAAAATTGCTATTTTTTTAGTTTTCTTCCTATTTCTGTAGTTTGCCTTAATCTAATGTGATAAAACTTTTATACAATACTTTTTAGTTATTTTGTGTATATTTAAATTGCAGAGTAATGAATATCTTATATTTCATAGGGATCAATATACAGGGATATTGCTACTCTGAGGCCCATGCAGGAAAGTCATATTGTGATTCAAAGATGGCAAATAAGCGCAAAAAGATAAAAAGTTGGGTTGCAAGTTGAAAAAAAAACATTGTAACAGCAGCTGATATGAAAACTGTCCTTGACTCTAGAACAGGTAAATTAACAAAATGTACATTGTTCAATCAGAAAACATAATTACAACACAAACTCACCGTGATCTAAATGTGACCTGTTAAAATAAGCAAATCTGGTTCTATACACAATTTCAGAGACAGTCTGATTCTCTTTAGTAAATTTCATTTCACAAATAAATCTGACATGATAATGACAAAATGTTAGACGAGTCACAGACTCAGGCTCACATACACATCAGGGGCGGATCCAGCCATTTTAAAAAGGGGGGTTTCAACTATATGTCCCCATTAAAATGCATTGATCGGCCAAAAAAAAAGGGGGGGTTGCAACCCCAAGACCCCCCCCCCCCCTGGATCCGCCAATGCACATGTTACATAACCCATATTTAACAGAAAAAATTAAAGCATTGGATAAAATGATCCATGACATGTTGTTTGAAGCCCCATGTGTGATATTATATTAAGATAATTTTTCTGGTCTGTGTATCCATCTGCTTGACTGTTTGTCTGTCTGTTCCTTATTATACCTACCCCCACAACAGAATTTTATGATACTTGGTAGATAATAAGGACAAACTATGTAGATGTGCATATCAACAGGAAATTACGATTCAATTTTTTTCTAGGAGTTACTCCCCTTTGAACTTATTTGCTTTAACCCTTTCATGCCGAATGTATCCTTTTGGCACACCGGTGTAGATGCCGAATGTATCCTTTTGGCACACCGGTGTAGATGCCGAATATTTCTATTTTTAGACGGTCCCAGTGCAAACAGTAAAAATAATGTTTAAACATGTTTCTTGGCCCCGTTGCTTCATGGATGTTATGATAAACATCAAATGCATTCGATATTTTAGTATCGGGCGTAAAAACACTGTTGAAATATGTTTTTTTAAAGATTGTTGAGGGAAAAAAAAACTCGTGAAAAACAAAATGGCGGAATCATGGTCAAGAGTTTCATTTCGAGTTGAAACATTTAGAAAACTTGACCTGCGGTCATGAAAGTGGCTTAACTTGAACAAAAGTAGTTATTGTACGTATATTTTGGAGTTGTGAGAAGGATATTTGTAAAACAATCTGAAATCGAGACTTTGATTGTCGCCATCAGGTGCACGACTGTTAATTATTATTTCTCGTTGCCGTTTGACAGTCAACCTTTCATTACCGATTGAGTCAGAGTCATGAGTCTGTAGTGCTACGGGTTTTCTTTTTTTTTATTGAAAGGCTGTACTGCAGTATGTACTACGGTCGACAAAACGAAAGTCCAATTTCATTTAAAATAGAACCGGATATTGACAAAATTGACAGCTGAGTCTATAAATAGTGTGGTTCATAAAACACGTGTTGTTACATCTCAAAGCTTTATTATTTTACATAAAAGTGGTTTCGAAAGATGAGACAATATTCTGCAATCTTATTCGTATTTTAATCGAATGTAAATTTATTTTCCATGATGTATCTCGTCTTGTGACAGGTTTTTAAAAGTCTTGTTCAGCATACAAAAATTTTAGATTTTGTTTTGTTTTGAAAAACAAATTATGTTGACCAGAGACATGTATACTATATATGTCTCTTTGTTGACAGAGAAAAAAAATACTGAAAAATGCCAAGATGATTATTTTATTTTAACAAATCGTTTTCTTTCTCATTTAAAAAAATATTGTAAAAGAAGGGAAGTGGAAATAGAAAAATTGTTTTGGAAGGGAAGGGAAAATTATTTTTTTAGAATTGGGAAGGGGGAAAAAAAATTTGCTGAAGGGTAGTGATTTTTCCCCAAAGTGAAATAACATAATGTGTTGTCTGCTGCTTCTGATTAATCTTGAGATTGCATCATTTATTATTGTAAAATAATACTGTTCCTGTATGTTTCTGAAAACAATAGGGGTTCAATTTTTTGTTCTGGAAATTATGAGGAAGAACTCCCCCCTCATGTTGCACACACAAAAGATGAATGACCAGTGTAGCAGTGCCTAAAGTTTATTACAATTTGTAATGCCAATATAAGCAACCATTTTTAACACTAGGAAACATCTTTTTCGTGTTCAAAAAGTTACTTTAAATGGTATATAAATTGCTTCTTCTCTCAGATGCCAAGTCATATACATGTAGTAGTAAAAAGTAAGAGAAAAAAAGTAATCAAATTTGAAATGGGATAATGTACCACATCAGGGTCTTGTAGCTGTCACCTTGTAAGTCAGCTTCTTTAAAAATTTACACTGTTAATGGGACTAGCACACATGATAAGCAGGGTATCTTCATACCACATTAATATATAGGCTTATATTGTAAGTAACACTTGCTGCTGGATGCAATAGATTAATTAATAGACTGGTTTAATACAATGGTTATATTCTAATAACAACCTCACTCAAGTAATTTTTATTCACTTTTTGACAAATCATTCCATTAAATAACCCAACAATATTAACAGAAATAAAAAAAAAAAACAGTTTCCATTGTCCTCACTCAATTTCAAAATCAAAATTTATGATATGAATCCTCCTTTTCAATGAGTACACAGCAATATAAACTAAAACAAATTTCATAGCTTCCAAATGTAATTACAAACTATATCCGCTCCCTGATGTAGCTTTCCATCAATGAATTTTAAAACTGAATTTTGCAGTAAAACATGTACATGATTTATTAATTTAATCTCTTTTGGCAATTGTTTTCAACGACTTGCATCTGTGTGTACATACCATGAGTTTAAATAAAACAGTACCCAGTAGTTGTCTGCATATTTTCTATCCTTTTCCTCTACTGCATGTGATTAATAAATTTAACTATGATGAAAATAAATTTATAAAATATTAGTTATCAGCTTTTGGTATTTATTTGTGCTGCTTTAACAAACATCAGTTGATGTATTTGTCAATTTCATGTTATCTTATACATCCTTAATTTTGACTACTTAGTTTCAACAATTTTCAAAAAAATAAATAATTCAGTAGGCTCTTTATCTTGAGATCTATACAGCTGAATATTTGCTTATTTCTTGTACATTTATTTATGCTTAAATATTTTTTATATATTATAAAACCACCATGACCCAAATCAATTTTTTTGGAAATTTCATGGATTTAGAACTTTGAAAAAAATCACTTAATGGGTTTATTTACTAAATTTTATTTATTGGAAAGCTTTATCTCATTCACATGTGGAAGAATTAAGGCATTACTGGGATTAAGTCATAAAGTAAAGAAGTCCCATCGATTATTATTGCAGTTAAACAATATTTTTAACTAGTTCAGTAATCGCACATCAACGCTGGGGGTATTATACAACTCGTCTGGAAGAGTTATTGTCCGTTATCGAACCCGAGTTATCTTTCTTCTTTCGAAACCGTAAACAAATGGCGGCCAAAAATCTACGTGAACGACAGTCTCGATTTACAAGTATTTTTGCCAAGAAAACGAAAATGGAAACAGGTTTTGAAAGAAAATAATTCAGTAGCTCATAGAATCACACGTGTGCTTAAGAAATGTTGCCGAATGGAAGTGAAAGTGATATACGGTCATGACGGTAGGCAATGACAAAAATTATCTTCCGACTCAATCAATCTACGTTTTCAACACACGTTTTTAAGGTAAACTAATTTTCACTCTATGAAAAGGTTACGGACGATCAACCTATGATATTTATCTACATTTTATCAAAATTTGACCGCATAACTCGCTACGGTTGCCGAGTTTTCAATGACCCAAACTACCAGATCGTTTTTGCTGAAGCACATGTCAAATTAATCCCGGTCAGGCAAATGGCTCGTGCAAATATATTTCGGCCAGGAAATCCCGCGAAAAAAATAAATTCAGTAGCGAAAGTGTTAATGTACTTCTGCAAAAGTGTCATTGCAACTCCTCTGTTACTACACAACAGAACTTCATGAAACTTTGTAGATAATAAGGACATACTATGCAGATGTGCATATCAACAGGAAATTATGATTCAATATTTTTTCTTGCACAATTTTTTTTTACTTACACTTACTATATTTCTTTAATGATAATTTGGGGATGTGGGGTATGTCCAGGATTTTGGCCAACCAACCAAGATGGCCGCCATGGCTAAAAATAGATGATAGGGGTAAAATGCAGTTTTTGGCTTGTAACTCAAAAACCAAAGCATTTAGAGCAAATCTGACATGGGGGTAAAATTGTTTATTAGGTCATGATTTATCTGCCCTGAAATTTTCAGATGAATCAGACAACCTGTTTTGAATTGGTAATTTTAAGGAAATTTTGCTGTTTTTTGGTTATTATCTTGAATATTATTATAGATAGAGATATTAATAACTGTAAACAGCAATCATGTTCGGCAAAGTAAGATTTACAAATAAGTCAACATGACTGTAATGGTCAATTGACCCCCTAAGGAGTTATTGTCCTTTATAGTCAATTTTTAACAATTTTCATAAAATTTGTAAATTTTTACTAACATTTTCCACTGAAACTACTGGTACAAGTTCATTATAGATAGAGATAATTGTAAGCAGCAAGAATTTTTGGTAAAGTTAGATGTACAAACACATCACCATCACCAAAACACAATTTTGTCATGAAACCATCTGCTTCCTTCACATAGACCAAGGTGAGCGACACTGGCTTTTTAGAGCCTCTAGTTTGAATAATGTTATAGATAGAGATAAACTGTAAACAGCAATAACGTTCAGCAAAGTGAGTTCTACAAATCAGTGAACAGGATCAAAATTGACAATTGACTTCATAAGGAGTTATTGCACTTTAAAGTCAAATTTTACAATTTTTCGTAAATTTTTGCAATCTTTTTCAAAAATCTTTCCTGAAACAACTGAGACAAATTTAAATGTACTTGGACCCAAATAAACATTATGGTATTTTTTTTTTTTTTAAAATGTAAAATGTGTCCAGTGACCCTGTCTGCCTAAAACATGGCAGACATGGCTAAAAATAGAACATAGGTAAAAAATGCAGTTTTTGACTTTTCCATACATGTATCTCTGAAACTAGAGCAAAAGTATAAAGGTTGCATTATTCCATGCATCAATTGTAAATAAAAATATCATGTGAGCAACACAGGCTCCTTGGAGCCTCTAGTTTAAAATGTTTTTCTTTTCTTCAAAATATCATGTTGATCTATGCTGTAATGTACACACATTTTGTTGAAGTTGAAAACATGACCTTTGAAACGGTTTATAATTCCCCTCATTATTATTTCTGTTTACAGGTGTTGCTGGATGTCAAGTCTCTAAATGTGCTAACAACACCTCATAACACAAACTGATTACACACAAGTTAGAAGGAATAAATGATTTTAATGAGTTGTGAGTTGAAAAAGATGGTATACTACTGAGGAAAGCCTACAACATCGGCAAGGTAAAATTTATTCCTAATAAATCCATAGACCAAATGGATTTTGGTAAACGACAGGAAAATAAAACAGAATAATGTGTGATAATATCAGGATTTGATTTACCTGTTAATGTAACTGGAAAAATCAAAATGCCTAAAACAGTTGGTGCAGTTAATCTCCATGAAGGACCAGAAATAAAAAACAGAAAATGGTGAAGACTCATCCAGTTAACCTCTCGTCACTCAGAAAGTTCTGATTATATGCTGTTCTTTTGCTCAAAAGTTGGCTGTGTCATTAGATTTGCTACCTTAAATTGACTTGAAAACCATCTATTGAGGCCTAAATTAAAATATTGTTTGTTTGCCCTTTTCCGACCCTAAGTTTTGAAACAGGGTAGGTAGGTAGGTAAAATATTTTAATAACCACTTGTTTGTATTTTACCAATAACCATGATAACCATGAGAAATTGTTCAGCATTTATTACTGTTTATGTCTGATCAGTCCATAGGTGGATTTTTGAAAGGTCAAATTTCTGATCATATGGGCTATCCAATTTACCAGCCAGTGATCATGGTGATAGTCCAAATTTCCTCCTCATCAAGTCCTAATACAGGACCTACCTGTTGTCTATTTATTTGTTCTTGTCTTGAAAGTGCATGAATTAGTTGCCACTGAACATTAAACAACCAACAATCAATTAAACTTAAGGTTAACAGGGGTAATGCCATCTGTGGTGTTAAAATACATGTAACTACGCTAAAGTCTATTTTTCTTTGCAATATAATGTTTTTTCAAATGCTAAAATTTTATCTTTGTATACATGTTTGCTAAAATTTTATCAATTTTCTGCAAAGCTAAAATTTTATCTAAGTTGTGGATGCTAAAATTTTAGCTTTTGGTCTGAAAAAGAACCAGCTAAAATTTTAGCTCTCCTTTACATTACTTACTGATTTAAGCTAAAATTTTATTTTTTGCTTCAGGACTGATGAAGATTGCACAGCAGAATAAAAATGATTGCTCATTTGGGATTATCTCTTGTCCTTGATATATAGTTAAACAAGTGCAGAGATATTTTTGCCTGAGCTTTTGTTCTTTTTCATCAATGTTCAGAAAGAAGAAATATAGAAGAATAAAGAAAAAATTGGTAAGTTTTTGAATATTGATAAAGTTATAAAATTTTGAGGTAAAATTTTAGTTTTTTGCAATTTTCTTTAAAAAATCTACTCTTGAGAAAATGAGACAGTCTCAAAATATAAAATCCTCCCTTAACAGCCGTTTGTACCACTACAGCCAATTCTACAACCACAACTCATTTAAACTTCAAACTTCCTCAGCAGCCCGCTGAACAACAAATTCCTGATCAGGGATGTGTACACCCAGGGCAGCCCACAGCTCGTAATTCTGTACAAAACGGTGATATTTTAGTTATACCTACTAGTAATGATGTTGATGTGTTTGTACCACAAAAAATTATAAACCAAATATACATTACAAAAAAAATGTTGTTTCAAATATTGATCAACTGAAAAAAGTGCTCGGTTTTGATGAAGATGGAGACATTTTAATTGACAGAAACAAATATTCAAAAGTAAATCATTATCTAAAGTAGGTGAGTGGACTGAAGGCTTTTTAAATTATATGAAAATTTTATTGCAAAGATTCCCGGAATTGGCAAATGAATTGATTAGCTACATGACGATTATAAGGGGTGTACCTTTTGAGAACGTTTATAAATTTGACATGCAATTTCGACTTAGAAAAGCTCGTGATCATATGCGTGCATGGGACGTCATTAATGGGCAGTTGGCTTCAGTTTATTGCAGTAGGCATAAATCATGTTCCACAGACATCTTCTTATACTTTTCACACAGTTATTAGTCCTTGCTACGATTATAATTTTAAGGCCGTTTGTACTCGTATGAATTGTGTATACAGCCATGAATTCGTGTATAAGATGTAGCCAGTTCCATCCTTCGATGTACTGTACAAATTATTCATATAACAAGAATAATCCTCGAAGTTCTGTAACTTCGGACTATTCTGCTCCTAGGTATCAAAACTACCCTAGGGTACCTGATGCAAACAATTTTGCACCAAGGTATCAGTCCAGTGCTAGAGCTATCAAACAGGTTTTTGAATACACATGGACATTTTAACCTAAATACTCGTTTTTCGATAAATAATTAAAGATTTCCCTGTCAGCAGGCAAATGTTTCACGGATGCAATCTAATCATTTCAAATTTTATCATTTTGTTTATAGCTTGCAATCATCGTATGATATTTGGTATTTTTGGTTGTTCCCCTATTAATACTACGGTTTAAGGGAATATGTTGACTGACTACCCCGTTAAAATATTGGCAAATTTATTATATAATGGTTTTAAATATGGTTTTCGAGCACATCATACAAGCAAAACATGAAAGTCTGTTTTACAAGATCCAAATTTAGCTTGGAAAAATCATGAGTGAATTAAAAAATGGTAGAATTGCGGGGCCTTTTTATTATCGACCTATTTCTAATCTACGTGTTTGGAAAATAATTTTAGAAATTATAATGGCATTTCTTATATTTTGGGTGACTAGTGGTTGTCGAGTTCTGTTTTAAATCTCTTTATCGGTATTGTAAGAGTTATTCAAATACTTGGCTTACGTATCAAATGGACTAATTTAATTTCAAAACTTTAAACATAAACTAAACCTGTATGACGTATGGCCATGCCCCGTTTCACATTTAGTTAATAGTAGCTGACATGTTTAAGGATGAATATTCTTATTCCACTGGGAATGCGTACCTTTCAGGCATTAGGTTTAATCATAAGATCAATGGTTTATTGGACAACACTCATTCTTTTATTGTTCAAAAGATGCTCAGTGACATAAGCGACACGTCTGTCGTAAGCCTATAACTATTGGTATATTAACTAGACTTTTAGATGCGCTTAATTTAGTTTGTTATTCAGTATAGGAAACATGTTTATTCAAAGCTTCATTTTCAGCTAGAATTTTTGGTTTCTTAGTTTTGGAGAAATTGCAAATTCAAGTGTTAATGAAAATCTTATTGTGAAACGATCCAAGATATAATTTGATGCTTATTCAGGGTCACTTATAATAAAAGTTCCTTCTTAGAAAACAGATCAGCTGGGTAATTCTGTAACGACAATTCTGGAAAAGAATAAACTACTTCAATGTGTCCTGTCCGGTTGATGTCGGACTACATTGCTGAGACACAAAGACGATGGACATTTTCATACACTTTAAAAAGGTTATGTAAGAACAAACCTTGTATAGTTGAAACACTTAATTTCAGGGTACCTGAAAGATATTTGGGTAATTGGCTCTTTTATTGTCACAGGAGCTGTCATATTAAGCTTATAGGTGCATCGTTCGGATTAGAGATAGTTGGGTGTATTCCTAAATCAGATTCAAGGAGCTCTGAAAATGTTATGTATATATTTTCTTTAAATTTCCTCATTGTTTGGTTTTCCCTTACAATGAATAACATAGCTTAGATGTTGACAGTATTGCATTTTAGCTGGAGTTTATGTTGATGTTGCCACATGAATATCAATTTATTGAAGTTCAAAGTATTGAATTTAAGTTGATGTTGAAGTTTTTGATGTTTGTGTTGAAGTTGATAGTAATGTTGAAGTTGATAATAATGTTGAAGTTGATAATAATGTTGTAGTTGATAATAATG
Organism: Mytilus edulis; assembly: GCF_963676685.1. Classification (NCBI taxonomy): domain Eukaryota; kingdom Metazoa; phylum Mollusca; class Bivalvia; order Mytilida; family Mytilidae; genus Mytilus; species Mytilus edulis. The sequence continues at coordinate 26,420,280 of NC_092357.1, read as the reverse complement.
TTGTAGTTGATAATATTGAAGTTAATAATAATATTGAAGTTGATAATATTGAAGTTGATAATATTGAAGTTGATAATATTGAAAATGATAATAATGTTGAAGTTGGTAATATTTAGGTTGATAATAATGTTGAAGTTGATAATGATGTTGAGTTGATAATGATGTTGTTAATATTGTTGATGTTGAAATTGATTATGATGTTGAAGTTGATAATGACATCGAAGTTGATAATGATGTTGAAGTTTATTGATGTTGATTCTTGCTGTTAAATTTGTCATTCGGTAAATTTTATGGCGGATTACAAGTTGTGCAACTAGTTACTCAACTTGTAATTTTGGCGGAATTTACTTTAAGCTGCTATGGACTACCCAGTGGCTCCTGGTGTAACTTTGTTACTGCTGGATCGCCCTTTAGTAATTCAATCGTTTTGATTGACAAGTTGATTGTGTTTATTTCTTGCAATAAATGCCATGACAAATTTACAGCCAAATAAAACATAATTTCTTTAGTGATTTTGATTTATAGTTTATTCGTTGGATTCATTAATTACATCATGAGGTCAAACAATGAGAATACAGATTTAAACACTACAAGTACACTTACATTTTATCTAGGCCCCCCTTTCAATCTATGTATATATATATATATATATACAACTCGTCTAAACATCAACCCAACAATGTGAGATCTGTAAATTTGCTTTCGCAAATTTTTGGTTCTTCCCTCGCCGGGATTCGAACCCATGCTACTGTGATATCGTGACACCAAATCGCCTGCACTGAGCTGTCCCGCTAGACCACACGACCACCTGGGCTCTCAAAAAAAGAGCTTTCGGTGGCCATATGTTACCTTTCCACGTCAGTTTTAATCTAGCGGCGTACTACAGTACATGATATATAAGGCATGAAGATGTTATTGTTACAGATCAGCTAAATTATCTATAGTAAAGGATCCTACAAATTAATGTAAGATACAGTCACAGAAAATAATTATATTCATAAGTACGTCTGAGTCAGTGACAACCCTACAACAGATGTATCCATCGGATCGCCATCAATGATGGTGATACATGGCTGTGTACATAATGTATATACAACTCGTCTAAACATCAACCCAACAATGTTAGATCTGTAAATTTGCTTTCGCAAATTTTTGGTTCTTCCCTCGCCGGGATTCGAACCCATGCTACTGTGATATCGTGACACCAAATCGCCTGCACTGCAGCCGTCCCGCTAGACCACACGACCACCTGGGTTCTCAATAAAAGAGCTTTAGGGGGCCATATGTTACCTTTCCACGCCAGTTTTAATCTAGCGGCGTACTACAGTACATGATATATAAGGCATGAAGATGTTATTGTTACAGATCAGCTAAATTATCTATAGTAAAGGATCCTACAAATTAATGTAAGATACAGTCACAGAAAATAATTATATTCATAAGTACGTCTGAGTCAGTGACAACCCTACAACAGATGTATCCATCGGATCGCCATCAATGATGGTGATACATGGCTGTGTACATAATGTATATACAACTCGTCTAAACATCAACCCAACAATGTTAGATCTGTAAATTTGCTTTCGCAAATTTTTGGTTCTTCCCTCGTCGGGATTCGAACCCATGCTACTGTGATATTGTGACACCAAATCGCCTGCACTGCAGCCGTCCCGCTAGACCACACGACCACCTGGGCTCTCAAAAAAAGAGCTTTCGGTGGCCATATGTTACCTTTCCACGTCAGTTTTAATCTAGCGGCGTACTACAGTACATGATATATAAGGCATGAAGATGTTATTGTTACAGATCAGCTAAATTATCTATAGTAAAGGATCCTACAAATTAATGTAAGATACAGTCACAGAAAATAATTATATTCATAAGTACGTCTGAGTCAGTGACAACCCTACAACAGATGTATCCATCGGATCGCCATCAATGATGGTGATACATGGCTGTGTACATAATGTAGACAACATTATTTGAACCAATAATTTACAATAATAGAATTTATTTCAATAATAATTAAATTCAGTTATTGTAATTTTATAACTTGGTATGCCTATTATTGATTTAAATTGGCGGTGTGTTCGATTCATTTTATACTGGTCACTTTAATATGCTAGTTATTTTAGCCCGCGAAATGTTAGTCCGTGCAATTTACCTCGTGTGGTTTGGTCATTTGAATTCAAACCTTACACGGTGCTTGACAAAAGCTATAGAATTTACCCGCCCTCCCTTTTCCCCATTATGAATATTTTCTGCTGCTTTTCATTTATCGTTTCAGTTTTGGAAGAATGATTATAGAACCAGCGTCATGGCATATATAACAGACTGAGTTTGGAGCTTTTTTGTATTGTGAATGGACAGGCGGAATTTACTTTAAGCTCCTATGGACTACCCAGTGGCTCCTGATATAACTTTGTTACTGCTGGATCGCCCTTCAGTAATTCAATCGTCATCAAGTTTTGATTGACAAGTTGATTGTGTTTCTTTCTTGCAATAAATGCCATGACAAATTTACAGCCAAATAAAACATAATTTCTTTAGTGATTTTGATTTATAGTTTATTCGTTGGATTCATTAATTACATCATGAGGTCAAACAATGAGAATACAGATTTAAACAATACCAGTACACTTGCATTTTATCTAGGCCCCCCTTTCAATCTATGTGTGTATATGTATATATATATATATACAATAAAATTCTGGTATTTCATATCGGTTAATGATTAGATTAATGTTTTGATGCGTATGGTTTAGATATGTTATATCAAAACATGTATTGAATATTCCATTGTTATGCAATCGTGGACAAGCATGAAATCTTTCAATCTGCATAAAGCTATGTTTGTATTTTTACTACATAGAATTTTTCTGATCGTCACTGCTGTCCATTAATGTTTTTAATTTTCTGACTTTAAATTCTAAAGCAGCATGAAGTTAAAACGACTATGAGTCCCCTGTACTAAATTCTAAAGACTGTTTTATAAATGATTCAATAATATATAATTTAACACTGGGATGTTGTTGTAGAAAGTTTATATACCGAACAGAAAATTTGTATACGATTTAGTAATTTAATGGGAATATATGTTATTGTCCTTCATTAAATCACAGATATAAAGTAGAGGTAGTGATTTTATTAAAATTAAGAACACCTTTTTCATATTCAAATTTTCTTTAAAAAATCTGGACCATTTGTCTAAACACAAGGCCAATATTAAACACTGATTTTTTAGGGTTCAATACAACGAAAATTTGCCTCTTTATTTTGATTAAACATGCAATATATTCATACTTAGATGGTAAGTTATTTGAACAATTCACACGTTCCTATAGTTAGCTCAAACAGGAAAATAATCAAATCTAGTAAAATTATGATAAAATAAAACCACAGTCTATAAAACACAGAAACTCTACAGAAAGAAAACAGCCAGACAAACCGGTAACTTCTTAACGAAATTACCTCTTATTAGTTCATCCTTAAAATATTGGTATAACAATTAGATCAACAGTACTGTATAGATTAAGAGTGCGATGTTCTTTATGCAGTCAGAGTTCTTCTTCGTCAAATTGATATCCCCATGACACCAACTAATCTTTATAATCGTAAACATTGAACCGTACAAGTTATGACGCGTTTGTAATTTACATGATTGAGCTCTAGTAAACCGATAAATTTATCCACATAGTACCGTTGCAATTAAATACCAGTTCTATTGTAAAAGACAAATGGTTATACTTGCTATTGACCTTTATCTAATGTACTTATATGCATTTCGTCAACTTAAAACTACTATCTGATCTGTTGATAGGAGCGATTTAATACCGTTTAAAATAATTAAAAACAAAATCTTATTTAATATTTTGTGGAAGAAAAGCAGACAACAAATTTTCAGATGTTGAAGATCAATAATTTCATTTTTTAATCAAAAGATAAACACAAGCTGTTTTTTGTTAAATTATTAGTAATTTGTGTTTTATATTAATATTGTATGTACTTTTTATTTTTACAAATAATTGAAATACTTAAAATGTTCATGAATGTAGAAAAAAAACGTTATTTTTTGCTGTTAATCCAATTTAAGAAAATGCACTATTAACGTTTTCATGACAATTGGTACTAATAATCTTCTTATGTAATCAAACCAATTGTCATTTTAAAACTGAAATCGTTTTCATTTCAAGTTAAATCGGTTTGAATAATAAAAACGGTCGAACACTGCATCTTTTACCGAAAAGTCACAGTCCGATCTCACGAAAATAACAATTTACGTTTGCAAATTCATTACCTTTCCTATAGCTGTATCGTATGCCCTTACGGGGACGGTTCGGCGCCTGCAAACATGTTTAAACCCGCCACATTCTGTATGTTTATGCTCCAAGTAAGGAGCCAATAATTCAGTGGTGTTTGTTGCTGTATATCATATTTGTCCTTCTTCGTTGCGTTGCATATCAACCAATTCGTAACTTGTCCTGTTTAAATTGTTTTATATTTGGTATTGTGGGCTATTTGATAGCTGATTATGTGGTAGGGGTTTTAATTATCTAAAAGTTTTACCATAACCTATAATTGTAAAATTGAGAATGGAAATGGGGAATGTGTCAAAGAGACAACAACCCGACCATAGAACAGACAAGAGCAGAAGGTCACCAACAGGTCTTCAATGCAGCGAAAAATTCCCGCAGCACGAAGCGTCCTTCAGCTGGCCCCTAAACAAATATGTATACTAGTTCAGTGATAATGAACGCCATACTATACTCATATAGCTATATAACCAATATATAAATCAAAATATATAAATTTGTGCAAACCACATATATTTCTAGTTGTAGACTTCTATGTTATTTTGTTTCTTGTTTAGTATTGTACTATTGCCAATTAATCCAAATCTTCTTATTTCATATTTATCATGCTAGTACCTAATGTCTGACTAATGATTTGATGAAACGTGTTCCATTTCCCAAAATGTGTCCGACTCCCCCAAACGTGTCCGGTTTCTCAAAACGTGTCTTTTTTCCCCAAACGTGTCCTTAAAAGCTGATAATGCAAATAAGTGTCCGATTTCATAGCCTTAAACGTGTCTATCTACCCCCCCCCTGTTCAACGTGTCCGATTCCCTCAAACGTGTTCGATTCCCCCTAACAGTTCAATTCCCCCAAACGTGTCCAGTTTCTCAAAGCGTATCTATTCTCCTCAAAAGTGTCCTTAAAGTTAATAACGCACAAAATTGTCCGATTGCATAGCCCTAAACGTGTCCGATGATTGGTATTCGCCAAAACGTGTCCAATGAAAACCGCCTGAACGTCTTAAAACTTTCAGCGCTATTTTGTTCTCAGTGACGTGAAATATATTTACAGTATTCCCATATGTTAAATGATTCTATTAAAAATATCAAGATTCTATATAAGACACAAGCCGCATTCAAAAGACATGTTAGAGTATGTTGAGTACAATTACTCGAACTAAAAAATGGAATAGAGTTGAAAGAAGGAAATTCTAAATTCATAAGAAACTTGTTTGTTCAACGCTAATTGTTTATATGTAGCATCATTGCAAAGTTGATAAGCAACATATACAAAAACATGACTGTTGCCAGCTGAATGTCTAGTTGCAAGTAGTTCATGCATATTTGAAACTTACAATAGTATTTAAGTACAGTTAGATTATTGGTTTACTGGGTAAATCCTTTTGTACTAATACACTGCAGTGATGTGTTAGTTTATTAATCATGTATAAGAATATTGTAAGGTCAGCTTTCTACATAGGTATATTTCAACTTTTTCCCCAGTCCTGATTATTATTGAAAGTAATAAACTAGTATTTTAGGTTTTATATAACCAACTGATGGTTTCGAGCATCACGTTATGACACGCCATCAAAAGTCATTACTGTCAGTTGCAAATATTTCATGCATTATCAAGACAACAACATATTAACAATAAAACCTGTAGGTAAGTTCCATAATGAGTTGAGGAAGAACATTCACCGGGACTTTCGGATTGAATCTTTATCATTCTGTGAATTTGGGATTTGACTTAAATTTGAAAGTTTTTTTTAGGCATTTACACCAATCAGGACTCGACATTAAATATTAATTCTTGAGAATGGACAAAACGCTTTATTTTTACGGGGCATCAGTATAACAATAATTGTTTCCCCTTGTATAATAGAGGCCATTTGAAATTAAAGTCTTGGAAGCTCTAATTGCCACTACCTAATAAGTGTAAATATATAAGGATTAAACTGGTTCCCTTCTGTATACCATCGACGATACCCTGACAGAGTTCTTACAAAGATTTCATTGTGCAGATAGCGGACATTGTCCCTGCACAGAAGGTATCTGATTCAAAATCCAAAGCATTACCGAACATTGCTGTGTACTTTCACACCTCGCACAACCAAACGTAGGGTCAACTTTAGCACTGGCTATATTGTGCGATTGATCAAGACCTCATGTAGGCACATTTTGAGATTGACCATGTTTGGGTGTTTCCTCCAGGAAAGGGCAGTGGTCATTGTTAGTATAAGCTTTATTTAAAGAAAGTAAAAACATTTCTGTTTGTTTCTTCAGAACTATGGCACTTTCAATTATGTTTAATGCAGTCTTAACACAGAGTTCACTACTTCCTCGCACTTATACTTTAAACTTCACATATGGTTAACTCTAATGATGTTTGTCTAAGGGGCATTATGAATTGTGTAAGATATTCAAATCTGATCAATAGATTCAAGTACATTTGATGCATGTTTTTAATCACTAAAATGTCTACTTAAATCGATTAAATATGTTGGAATTAATTATATATGGGAAAATAAGGCTTTAATATGTAAATTAAAGTAAGTTAATTTTAAGCAAACAAGCCGCCCAAAGGGAAGAAAACAGCCGACGCCCAACAATGTATCTTCAACACAGCGAGAAAATCCCGCACCCAGAGTCGGATTTGACCCCAGAACAAAATATGTACCTGTTTGATGAAAGAGGGACGAAAGATACCAAAGGGATAGTCAAACTCATAAATCTAAAACAAACTGACAACGCCATGGCTAAAAATGAAAAAGACAAACAGAAAAACTAGTACACACGACACAACATAGAAAACTAAAGAATAAACAACACGAACCCCACCAAAACGGTACTCTTCAAGGAGAATCATTTGTGTTTAGTCTTAACATTTACATATGTGCTGTTTAATCACCTAATACAAAATACATTTAAATATTTTGGCTAAAAACAAATGCGGCTTTTTCCATTTTAGACAAAACCCGTCTTAAGCTTAGCACTAATGTTAAAATTTTGAGGTCTCAATAATATTGCAAGACTTTATAATGCTAGTATCTGATGGTTGTGCATTGTTTTAAACAGACTATATTTATTTAACAGAATTATCATATTTTCAAATAGATGGGTACAAGTTAACACTACAACATTTTTTGCAAAAAAATATGATTTAAGAATCAAAAAGGAATCTTCAATTTACTAAAATCAAATATAGGAGAATAAACCAACGACAACCAATTAACTATAGGCTGTTAAAGAATACGGCGGGGTTACACATATTTGTGTATGGTAAACACGCCCATAACCTGGGGAAGTGTTGTAACAACACAACATAAGAGCAATATACTCAGATCTGAGAGTACTCGCAATTATTGACGCCTAGTCAAAACTAATAACAACTGATGAAAAAAACATGTATCTATGCTTACATATCGTTCAGTACACTTTAAACATCCAGCATAAACAGTAAAAGAAAGAAAGAAATGACAATGTTATAATCTACGTAGTGGCATTTTATAGTATCGTTAAAAAGCATCAGTGCATATCAATAATATCTAGTATGGCTTTAATTTACTGATACAAATGTGATACTAAACTCAATATTGATACGATAGAAAACAAATTGTAAAGATTTTAATTAATACCACATTGATTTCCACTATAAGAGTCTGTTAAATTTGCACTTTTCCAAAAAAATGCAGAATTATTCTTTGTTTCGAATAAAGAAATACTTGACAAGGAAAGTTTTATCCTGTCCAGTATTATAGACTTAAATCTAACATACCATTTCATTTCATATAAGAGAATAACCATCACTGGAAATTAATCAATCAAAAATTCACTTCTTTTTTACCTGTGTAAAGCTTTTGTAACCTAAACAATTCAAAATATTCTATAGATATAGGAAGATGTGGTGTGAGTGTAAATGAGACAACTCTCCATCCAAATAACAATTTATAAAAGTAAACCATTATAGGTTAATGCACGGCCTTCAACATGTAGTCTAGGCTCACAACGAACAAAAAGCTATAAAGGGCACCGAAATTACTAGTGTAAAACCATTAAAACCGGAAAACTAACGGTCTAATCAATATAACAACGAGATACGAGAAACACGTATAAATTACATTAACAACCGAAAACTACTGTACATCAGATTCTTGACTTAGGACAGGTTCAAACATTTGCGGCGGGAATAAAAGTTTTAATGGTACCAAACCTTCTCCCTTTTTCTGAAACATTATCATAACATCACAACATAGAAAATCACACGATAAGATATCAATTGGAAGGCTAAACTCATTCAATAAACGTAAATTAACACACTATGAACGAATAAATTTGATCTGCGAAACCTGAATGCAACAAAAGAACACCAACTAAAATAACCAAGGTGCTTTTCACCATCTAAGATAAAAGTTTACTACCCAGATTATTTTTACAACAATGAAATGTAAATTTATTTCGTACAACTGTCAAGTTCAAAGAACATCTCGTCGACCCTTTTTTCCGTATGCAACCGGATGTGACGTACTATGATTTGGTTGTATTACACCTAAAGTGTTGAATGTGTAACCTTTTAATGTGTTTCTTTATCATTATGAGGCTGACTTCATCAGGGAACTTCTTAGAAAGAAAGATAAGAAGTTACCAATATCCTATAACTCTCCTTCCCGCTATAAAGATGATATTCTTTCACTAAATAATTCAAAATATGGTGGCTATGTCGAATGCATCTATCCCGTTGAACTAAAAATAAAGGATACAACATATCCAGTTAAGTCGGCCTCATATCTTGATTTGCATCTAGAAATTGACAATGAGGGTGGATTGAAAACAAAACTTTACGACAAAAGAGATGATTTCAGCTTTCCAATTCTGAACTTTCCATTTCTAATAAGCAACATTCCAGTAGCACCTGCATACGGTGTATGTATCTCCCAATTGATACGATATTCCCGTGCTTGCATTTACTATCATGATTTTCTTAATAGAGGGTTGTTGCTCACAAGGAAGCTATTAAATCAAGAGTTCCAAATGGTGAAGTTGAAATCATCTCTTCGTAAATTTTACGGACGCCCTCACAAGTTTGTGGACCGTTATGGAATAACCGTTTCACAAAAGATATCGGATATGTTCCTTATCTCTAGTTCGATGGGATAGATGCGTTCCACATAAACACCAAATTTTGAATTGTTTAGTGAAAAAACATCATCTATATAGCGGAAAGTAAAGTAAAAGGATATTGCTAACTTCTTATCTTTCTTCCTAAGAAGTTCCTGCATGAATTCACCCTCATAATAATAAAAAAAAAACAAGTCGGCAAGTAGAGGGGCACAGTTTGTTCCCATTGGAATGCCGTAATGAACGTAAAAAATATGTTGTCAATCAAGAAATCAAGCATCTTGATAACATCAGTTTCACAGAATTTGTTGTTTGAATCAGAGTGATTCTTTACAAAGTAGGATTTATCCCTCCCTAACACAAGATACTTGTATCTACGTTGGCCATTCTTTTTTATGAAGCAAAGTAATACCAACTCTTTCAATTTGTCTTTTAGTTTGGAATGTGGAATACTTGTGTAAAGAGTAGAAAAGTCAAATGTTTTAATACTGTTACAAGATGAAAGAGAGTTAAATTGTATGTACTCTAAAAGATCTTTAGAATTTTTAAGTATCCACATCTGATTCACGCCACCTCTAGAATAGGCAGTTTCACAATAACTTTGAAGCCCGTCTTTGATTGCTGATACAATAGATGTTAATAGTTTAGAAAGAGGTTTCGTAGACCATTTGGATGACCCAGCAATATACCGTTGTTTGTAAGGACACTTATGTAGTTTAGATATCCAATACAGTGATGGAAGATCCAGTTCTTCATCTTGGTTAAAATTCCAAAAGGAACATAGAACAGACCTATGATTATCCAGGATTTCCGCTTTGGTAAGTGTTAATATCATGCATTGAGTACCTCCGGATTGTATATATATTTTAATATATGTTAAGACGCGGTTAAAGACATCACCGTAAAATTAGTGATGTTATAAGTAACTTTTTTTAGAATTTTTTGGTTCCAATAGTTTTTCTATTTTGTACATTATTTCGGCGGGTTTTTTTACTCACTGTTTTGATTCGAGCGACACTGCTGAATCATTTGTAACGAAAATCGCGTGTGGTGCAAATACACAATTTCAATCCGGGTACAAAGGATGAGTTTATTTGTACAGCTAGCTAGGTACAGCCAATTGACTTACCACATAATTTGAAGAAATCAGTACATTTTTAAAGTTATTTGTTGGAACAAAATATTTGACAAAAGTATTAAGAGTAATACATAGATAACGCTAATTTAAATCAAAGTTGTCATAACAGACTCTGGCATAGTGAACAGTTTGGATATATAAAAACTAAAGGTGGCGCAAGAGAAGAGGATATTGTACACATGTATGATTTCTAGAAGAAATGTTTTCGTCAATGAAACATATAATAAAGGGAACAAGCTAAAAGAGGAACAATATTTCAATTACACATAAGATGACGAAGTTTTTTTTAATATCGCATAAAAACTCAAAATTAACATTTAAAAGACCGGCTTTGGCATATAATTCATGTCTGATATCAGAGTTAAAACAACAATTAAAAAGAAAGTGCTTGTCATCTTTAATGTGGCCACTACCACAATAAAATACATATTAAACGGTCTTCTCTTGAACTGAAAACCAATGTGCGTATTGTTATGCCTTTACTTGTCTACATTGGCTAGAGGTATAGGGGAGGGTTGAGATATCTTAAACATGTTTAACCCCGCCGCATTTTTGCACCTGTTCCAGGTCAGGAGTCTGGCCTTTGTGAGTCTTGTATTATTTTTAGTTAAGTTTCTTGGGTACCATTTGGAGTTAAGTATGGCGTTCATTATCACTGAACTAGTATATATATTAGTTAAGAAGCCAGCCGAATGACGCCTCCGGGTGCGGTCATTTCTCGCTGCATTGAAGACCTTTTGGTGACCTTCTGTTGTTGTCTGTTCTATGGTCGGGTTGTTGTCTCTTTGACACATTCCTAATTTCCATTCTCAATTTTATTCTAGAGGTTGTGGTGGTCTCGCATATCGACCTGTTTCATCTGTAAGTTGTTATGAACCAGCTCTGAAAAGTGACAAAATACGTCGTTGGTATATATTGTTAACTACCTTCGAAAAAGGCTTCGTAACGTTACAAGTTTAAAAAAAATCTATGAAATTTTTATTTATTACTATTGACATTATTTTTATCGTTCCATTTTTCATGATGCCAAGATTTTTTTTCCAAAGTTTGTATAGAATCCCATACATTACCCATATTAATTACATCTTCTACATTTGAATCAAACTATATTTACGAGCTAATTGTAAAACTCTATCATCCAATGACGATTTTATTTTGAACGACCAGATATCAATCTGTATACAAATATTACTGGTATAGTCACATTTAAGACGATTCCGTAGTTTTAAAACTTCAACTTGTAGTAGTGCATCACCTGCAAACACAGTCTTGTTTTACTCCCAAAACGACAGGAAAATATGATGTCATAAAGTGATTTACTCTGACAACACAATTGACTGTATAAAGAAGTAATACAATTTAAAAGCATACCGCTAATACCATTTTAAATAATATACAGTCTCTATCAACCGTATCAAATGCTTGTTATTGCGTCAACAGAACATACAGATGTATCCGTGTTTACAAGAGAAGGCAAATGTTTAGTATGTTTAGTTTAATGCTCTTTGTGTTAAATGTTGAGGTTTTTTATATTTATTTTGATGTGAGCTCAAGTTGTGATTAAAGCACGTTTTTGTGGAATTAGAAGAAGATAGCCTTGATACATTTGATGCAATTTTCTAATATAGAAATGAAGCACAGTTTTGTTTTATTTTTTTCTTTCCTAATCGCTATTGAGGAATGTGTTGATCAAAATAAATACAAATTATGGGAGTTTATTTGTTAATTTGTTTTCAAATTAAAGATTATTTTGTAATTATCTAAGACAAATCTTCGAAATATGACTTGTTTAAATAATTCATGGTAATGAATTACATCTTATAATTTCTATTTTTATCATCTCATTTGATAATCTTTGTTTATCTAGTTTGCAAGCACAATTTTATGTATGTCTTCTGTGTGCGGTAATCAACGCCCAGTTACAAAAAGGGTTACAGTTAAAAGGTTGAAAAATACCATTCAAAAGCATAACTTATTTTTCAAATTGTGTTTAAATGTTTATATATACACTAGAACACATCCTCGAAATCGCGAGCATTTAGAGCTTGATTCTAAGTAAGAACACTGGTGAATTTTCGTTAAAAATTTTATGCATAAAAAGAGGGAGAAAAAAGATAGATGTCCATGTATGTATAGTACACAATAAGTTGGATCGAATACCCCAAAAGAAAAGAAAAGTTAAGCATGTAATATATATGACCGCCGTTGGTGGTTAACTTAGAAGAGATAGTAAATAGAAAATACTATGTACACTTTATTTATATTATATGTATGTTCATAGTATACAGATACAGCGGGGGGAAATATGTCCTGTTCCCAAAGCACCCGTATGAAAAGAGGGTAGTACTACCCTTTAAAGTCAGGCGTCAAACAGTCATTCCGGCTACAGTTAGCGTCAAATTGGATACAATTTTACCTTAGTTGGTTAAATATCCTTATCGTGATTCGTCAGAGGTCTCAATTAATTATCGCTACCGTTAATTTTGGAGAGAAATAAATAACGTGATTCGTCAAAATCAGTCGATGTTTTTATCGTCTAAAAGACAGCGTACATTTCATCGTCATACACCAAAAATTATCGTTTACCCCATTTGGCAAGAACTTTAACCGTTATTCGCCAGGAAGGTACCCCATTACGACCCTCATGAAAACAATGTGTCTTTTAACCGTCCTTTAAACCTTTAGTATGCAAAACTTTCGTCAAAAATAAAATGATTATTTTTTCAAAAAAAGTCTCCTGGAATAAAAATAATTGTAATTAGTTTTTCATCTACCCATACAAACAGAAAAATTTATCGACACATTTACTTATCGTTTGTCGCCTCTCAATCATTACCCTGAATTTCTTTTAAAGAATGATTTAAAACTTCACTGATGACTCCATTATACATGGTTCATTCTTTAAAAGCCTGTAATCAAATGGTTATTGCAGGTTCATCTCTTCTATATGTGATTTTCGTAAATTGAGAAGGGCCGTAAAGAACCTTTTTTTTGTTGTATTGTAAAAGAGGGACGAAAGATAACAAAGGGACAGTCAAACTCATAAATCTAAAACAAACTAACAACGCCATGGCTAAAAATAAAAAGGAAAAACAAACAACAGCACGAACGACACAACATAGAAAACTAAAGAATAAAATAACGTGTATCGATTTATTAGAAAATAAAATAACGTGTACCAATTTATTAGAAAATACAATACTTCTGTTCCATAAAAATGGTATTTTGTGACACTGCGATACACAAGAATCAGGAACAAGCATTATTAATTGATGCAATATTACTGAGATCTTCATATTTTATCTCTACTTATAATAATATTCCAGATAATAACCAAAAACTGCAAAATGTCGCGAAATTATCAAATTCAGGGTCAGCAAGCCAACAGTGGGTTGTCCATTTTGTCTAAAAAAAATTGAGGACTGATAGATCTTGACCTGATGAACATTTTTACTTTAAATGTTATAGTTTCAGATTTATAAGTCAAAATCTACATTTTACCCCTATGTTCTATATTTAACCATAGCAGCCATATTGGTTGGTTGGTCGGGATATCGAACACATTTTTAAAGGTAAATACCCCAATGATGAGTGTGGCCAAGTTTCAGAGGAGAAATTTTTTATAAAAATTAACAGACGAAGGACTTAAATATATTATTGAACATTCTAAAACGTCAGAGAACAACTTCGTTCAAATATGCAAAACACATACTTTATCATGTTCAAAAGGGCATAATCCGATATTCATATGTGTTTCGCTTTGACTGGCTTTTTTATGTCTGTATTGGTTATATAGCTCCTTCTACATGTATTTACACACTTTTATACACCTCTAGTAGTTTTAGTTCACCAGTTCTTTAGTTCAAATTATGTAAAGACAGGAAAAATATAAAATTAAAAGATGTGGAATAATTGCCAATTAGACAAAACTGCTCTAGAGAAGATTACATCTATAAGCCCGAAATACCAAAAGGGAAACAATTCAAACATGAAAAGAACGGCCTGATTGATTTTTAAAACATGGAAAGAAAACCAAATAGGATATAAAGCAACACACGTCAACCAGTGATCAAAAAAGCTCCTGACTTGGTTCTTGCACATATAGAAGATAGTGGGTCAATGGTATAACAGCACAACAATAACTGATTTATTTACAATTGTCAGGTGATGAAGTAGAATTTAATTAAGAAATTAAGATTATTTATGTCTCATTTATTTGGGGGTCAATATTGTCTTATTTCTCCATACGTGTTAACGTATTTATTCATCCCATACTTTTAAACTTTGAGGTTATATCATTCTCGATTGAAGTTAATATATAAATATCATCTGGAACCATGAAACTATGAACCACTTGTATTTAGTTTCTCAATATATTATTAGAAACGCAAATAACATATCGTCCTCAGATAATTTAAATTTGGCTCCAAAATTGGCAAATAACATGTCGTCCTCAGATGATATATATGTCTCTCTCAAACTGACAGATATTATGTCCATCTACAAAAGAAAGATTGATAAATATCAAATATGATATACTTATTTGTTTTAAGGTAGCAAACCCTTTTTTAAATGTGCAACTGTTTATGATAGTTGTAATGCTGTAGTGTTGCTACATTTGTACCTGCTTCTTTCAAAAGAAAGAGGTCTTACGACAATAAATCACCATTACATGAACAACCTGACATAGGAAAAATATATAACAATGAAAAAAAAGTTTTTTAAATTATCATTATTGGGTGAGTCGTATACAGAGACTGTTTCCAACCCAACATCAGAACGGACTATACAAATCAGTAGAAAAAAGCTTAATTGTTATGTTCATTATGGAGGCTAAAATTTGTAAAACTACTTTTGCCTTTTATTTACCCTGCAACGATTCCTATACATTTCTGGGCCTGTTATAGCTGACTGTGTGGTATTGGATTCGCTCATTGTTGAAGACCACACGATGACCTATAGTTGTAAATATCTTTTTCCTTTGGTTTTGAGGTGAGAGTTGTCTCTTTGGCAATCAAACCACACCTTCTTTATTTATTGTGGTTACAGTACTTGCAACCTTAGGCGTTACTGTTTTAGCATTCAATTAGCGGTCATCGATCAGTCACCGATCAGTCAAGTTCGCGCCAAACTCACGTCAGCAATCCGTCAGACTTTTAGTAAAAGTAATTTACTGATCGGACTGATCGGACGGATAGTACCGATCGACCTTGTTGACGGATTGAACTTTAAAATGTCATATGATAAACTAATACAAATTAGGGATTTTTAGTTTCGTTTGGTTAATTCAAATGGCGTCCCGTGTAATTTAAACGTTCAAGTACAACTGATATTTTTTTTTATTAGTTATTTATCAAAGTTTTATGAATTGAAATGAAAAGAAATGAAGAGATAAAAACTAAATTCAAATATCATCTTTAAAGAATTGTCTTTTTGTTTTTACTTAGGTTATATTTTTTACAAACCCGGCGAGTTCTGAAATGATGTCGAGATTTTTATTTTATTATTTTCCAAAAATACTCGGGAAAACAAAATAAAAGGATCAGTTATTGGAAATTTTAGTCTATATTTAAAATTTTTGTATCCTTATCAATATAAACATGATAAAATTCTTTAAAATCACTTATCAAAATCACGGACTTTCTATATGCCTGTCACAATCGAAGCCTTTAAAATAACAAATTACAAATAAAAAAACAATTAATAAGAAATATGAAAAATTTTGAGCAATGCAAACAACATTACTTTCTATTTTTCTAATAGTCTTTTTTACCTAAATAAAAAAATAACCCACTCCTTAACAATAAAAAGTACAAAAATCCAATGGTGGTAAATATATTCTATGAAAATAAAGAAATAATTGCATGTTTGTTCAACACAAACAAAACTTAAAGCAGATTTATTCTTAAATTATTCATATTTTCTACAAAAAACATATGAAATTCATTTAAAACAACTGATTGAAATTGAAGTTACAATATTTGAATTTTAGGCAAAGCGTACAAAAAATTTTTAATTATTTTTTTCCTTAAAGTAAACATAATTTATGAAGACCAACCATTCCTAATGAACAAAAAAAGTACTGAAATTATATGGCGGTTATTAATTTGTATCAAAATAAAGCAAGAACCGCATTCTAATTCCACAAATTTAAAAGTTTAAGTAATTTATCATTATATCTCATTTCTAATTAGAAGAGTTGTCTCAAGATGGTAAATATAATTGATTTCAAATAAAATACTATCATTTTTGATAAAATAAGAATAATTTTGGTTATTTCAAACAATGCAAACAAAATTTTAGTATGATTTTACTGACATTCTTTTAGTTCAATGAAAAAAAAACTATTCTAAACCATAAAAGTACAAAAATCCAATGGCGGTCAATAATTTTCAGTAAAATGAAGAAATATTTGAATTTTAGGCAACGCATACAAAAATTTAGTATCTTTTTCCTTAAAGTAAGCATGTGTTATGAAGAACAGCCAATCCTGATGAATAAAAAGTATTGAAATCATATGGCGGTTAATAATTTGTATCATAATAAAGCAATTACTGCATTCTTATACCACAAAAATAAAAGTTTAAGTATTTTAATTCTCATTATATCTCAATTCTAATTAGCAGATTAGAAGATTTGTCTCAAGATGGTAAATATAACTGATTTCAAATAAATACTTTCATTTTTGATAAAAATAAGAATAATTTTGGTTATTTCAAACACTGCCAACAAAATTTTAGTATGCTTTTACTGACATTCTTTTAATTCTATGAAACAAAACCATTCTAAACTATCAAAAGTACAAAAATCCAATGGCGGTCAATAATTTTCAGTAAAATGAAGAAATATTTGCATTTTAGGCAACGCGTACAAACATTAAGTATCTTTTTCCTTAAAGTAAGCATGTTTTATGAAGAACAGCCAATCCTGATGAACAAAAAAGTACTGAAATCATATTGCGTTTAATAATTTGTATCAAAATAAAGCAATTACTGCATTCTTATTCCACAAAAATAAAATTTTAAGTATTTTAATTCTTATTATATCACAATTCTAATTAGAAGACTAATCTCTAAATGGTAAAACTAACTGATTTCAAATAAAATAGTATCGTTTTTAATAAAACCAAGAATTGTTTTGGTGTATTTTAAACAATGGGAAAAAAATTCAAGTACGATTATCTGAAAATCTTTTAATCCTATGAAAAAACAATGTTCTAAACTATAAAAAGTACAAAAATCCAATAATCATGATAATGGTCAATAATTTTTCAGTAAAATGAAGAAGTATTTGCGTTTTAGGCGACGCGTACAAAAATTTAATATCTTTTTCTTTAAAGTAAACATATTTTATGAAGAACAGCCAATCCTGATGTACAAAAAGTACTTAAATCAAATGGCGATTAATAATTTGTATCAAAATAAGGCAATAACTAGATTCTTATACCACAAAAATAAAAGTTTAAGTATTTTAATTCTCATTATATCTCAGTTCTGATTGGAAGACTTGTCTAAGATGGTAAAAAAAACTGATTTCAAATAAAATACTATTTTTTTTAATAAAAGAAGAAGAATTTTGTTTATTTTAAACAAGGCGTATAAAATTTTAGTATGATTTTTCTAACATTCTTTTAATTTTATCAAAAAAACACCAATTCTTAACTATCTAAAGAAGAAAAATCAAATGGTGGTCAATAATTTCCATTCAAATGAAGAGATGATTGCATCTGCTTCAACAAGATCACAAGTACATATACACACATGCTTATCCTTCAAATATTCACATTTTATACAAAATAAGTAAACAAAAAACATTTATAACAACTGATTGCAATTGAAGTTACAATATTTTCCAATATGAGAAGAAATATATGCTTTTTAGACAACATGTACAAAAATTTAGTATCTTTTTCCTTAAAGTAAGCATATTTTATGAAGAACAGCCAATCCTGATGTACATGTACAAAAAGTACTGAAATCATATGGCGGTTAATAATTTGTATCAAAATAAAGCAATAACTGCATTCTTATACCACACAAATAAAAGTTTAAGTGTTTTAATTCTCATTGTAACTCAATTCTTATTAAAATACTTGTCTCAAGATGGTAAAAGTAAATGATTTAAAATAAAATGGTATCAATTTTAATAAAAATAAGAATAACTTTGCAAACAAAATTTTAATATGATTTTTTTTACATTCTTTTAACAGTTTGATTTTATGAAAAAACAACCTATTCTAAACTATAAAAAGTAAAAAAAAAATCCAATGGCGGTCAATAATTCCATTTTCATAGGAAGAAGTATATGTTAATAGAGATATAACATACAATTATATGTATTATATGTCTCTGATTTTAACAATATTTAATGCAAAACTATTAATTAACACAAACAATTTAACGCTATAAGCATCTTATACTGTTATACTATTTTCACTTTTTATTGCAACTAATTTTATTACAAATTAACATGAAAATTAAGGTGTCTTCGTAGAGGTCCGCGTTCATCGAACGAATCACTGTCGCGTTCGGTTTACATAAGAATTTTAAATATATATGTATCCGTCCGATCCGTGCATAATTTTAATTTACTGATCGATCGCTGACCGTTGTCACGGTAACTCTCACATAGGTTATTTGACCTATATGACAGATCCTTAATTGGGTCACTGATCACCGATCACCGATCAGTCAAACATCCGTCACCGATCCTTCCCCAATCAGTCAAGTTCACGTCAAACAGTAACGCCTAAGGTTGCAAGTACTGTAACATACTTTACTTAGGTGCAAAGCGAGTGATAACATATCTGTCAACAGCGTAAAAAATAAAATCCCTAAAATACGCAACTCTGAGGAAAACTCAAATCAGGACTTCCCTCATCAAATGGCAAAATCAAAAACTCAAACACAACGAACGAATATATAACAACTGTAATATTCCTGTATCGGTATATGCATTTTCTAATGAATTAAACCTGGTTATAGCCAGCCAAACCTGTTATACACATGACAGTCGCACCATATTGACAACGACGAGCAAGCAAAACAAACAGACACAAAAGGCACAACTGTCACAAATAATAGTAAAACAGTCAACATTTTCTCTAAATCCAAACCTATATAAAAACAAAGGAACACAAAAGGCGTACAGACAAAGCACACTACGCGCAAATGCAAAATTTCAATCTTTGTATCTATGATCGGTTAATAGACCACTTTCGAGTTCATCTGTCACCGGAAAAAACTCGTCAATTATGCGCGCCTTTATGACGTCATTTACCAGATAAAGGGGGTCGCCTGTATCCCTGCTCTATTTACGTTCATCAAGCGTCTTACTGATCGTCATTGTGCAGGGTAAACTAGAAATAATGGTTCTTTTTTAGGTACTTAATGAAAATTCCCTAATGACAGCAGTACTTAATGTCAATTTTAAGAATTCAATTTGCCGAATAATTCATACAATATAGATTCAAAGTTTTCCAACCACTCGTTCAACATTGGAATGGAAGTGACGACGCCCCTAAACGCACAAATGAGGTTCACTAAAAGCAGAGTTTTTGACGGAAATACATCGAACTCGAAAGTTGTCTATTTACTCTTTATGATTCCAACAAAACGTTAAAATCTTTTACCATTCAATACTTTACAAAAAAAGTGAACCAACAAAAAAATACTGAACTCTAAGGAAAATGCAAAGCGGAAAGTCCCTAATCAAATGACAAAATCAAATGATAAAACGAATCAAACGAATGGACAACAAATGTCATATTCCTGACTTGGTAAAACAATTGAAATTTTCTTAATTCCTTTTTCCCTTTTATGGTCAGAAGAAAATAAGTTAAAAAGTCTAATTCGGTAGATCACATTCGTTAAAAGGGAACGGATTGTAGTTACGACATAAGGAACATATCCGATATCATCTGTGAAACGGATATTTCATAACGGTCAACCAACTCGTGATGGCGTCCGTAAAATTTACAAAGTGATGAATTCAACTAAACCATTTGGAACTCTTGTATCAAACCACAGTGTGCACCTGTCGAACCCTGAAAATTTAAATTATCTGGTTGCTGTGGTTGTCCTTGATACCTGTTGTTGTAGTTAAGTGGTTCACCAGACAACCACTTATATGACATTTCATCGTTATTGTCTGTAAGGCCAATCCAGAAAAATCTTAAAATAATGATATCAACATTATAAGTAAGATTATTGGCATGCAATGCAATATAAAAAAGGGACTGAATATTAGATTTGCAAACTGCATGAATTTCTTTAAAAAAACATTAACAAAACAAATTTCATCAAGAATAAAGTATGTGTTATGAATGAAAAGTCATAAATATATATCACCAGCCTAGTAGTCAGCACTTCAGTGTTGACATGGATATCAATTATATGGTCATTGTTTTTATAAATTTCCTGTTACAAAACTTTGATATTTTCGAAAAAAACTAAAGATTTTCTTAGCCAGCAGTATATTACTTTGTACTTGTTTGGCTATATAACTATTTTGATCTGAGCGTCACTAGTGAGTCTTATTTAGACGATTTATGAGCTGAACATGATATAGAATTCAAATGTGTAATTAAGTAAATATAAGATATAAAAGCAAGTTAAGTACAAATTGAAAAAAACAAATATCTTACAAAAAATCGATAATTCAGTAAAGCATTTCAGACCAACGAATTATATTGAGTATTTGTTCCTGTTTACATGCAATGTTTCAATACAGTTGCCTAAAAACTGCAAGTTATATATCATCCCCTGAGTAGTAAGAGCGTCAATAGATTTAGTTTTAGGACTATTTTGTAAAATTTCGAAATTTCATTGTCAATTTATTTTCGACTAATGATTAGGCATAGGAAGATGTGGTATGAGTGCCAATGAGACAACTCTCCATTTACATGTGAAAGCTCTCTCACAGGCAAACAACCAATTACTGAAAATATAAGGGTATACACTACTATCACGGGGACACATTCTACTGCATCCACACAGAATGAACAAGAAACCCTGCAGTAAATAGGTATAGGAAGATGTGGTATGGGTGCCAATGAGACAACTCTCCCTAGTTTGAATGTCCCTCTTTTATCTTTCGTCTCTTTTTTACATTCGTATGTAAAACTAAAATTTTCTATTATGTAGGGTAACTTTGTGACAATAGTCATCATGCTACATAGGATATTAGGGGGGTTCCGGCCAAAACATTGAAAGAAAAATCGAAGTAAGTCTTCTGCTTTGCATCTTATTTCAATCATAAAATTATAATAATTCTCCGTTTCAGAATTTATAGCGTTCGTGGTGATATTTTCAAAAGCATACACCAATATATTGTGATTTGTGAGTAACGTACTAAACAATTGAAATTTAACCAATGACGTAATGCTATTTTCATTTTGGTGGTGTACGGATAATTATATTACCCATAGTCTTTTAGATTTTAAAGAGGAAAATGGAAAAGCTTGAAACGTTTATCTTCTAGCTTTTAGCTTTTGTTTGAAAAAGATTTATAAACATCTTCTTCTTTATGGATACACCCGAAATCGAGAACGGAATCGAGGAATGTGTCAAAGAGACAAAACAAATAAAGGCAATAGTAGTATACTGCTGTTAACAAGTCATAAATCGATTGAGAGAAGAAAGAAATATAAAGCTATACGATGCTATCACATGTGAAAACAATCAACGTAACACTACAATGATACAGGCATACACTGGTTTAATTTGTTGTAATTTTTAGCTGCTGGTTTCTCGAATTAAACCTTATAGACAAACAATATATAGACTTTGTACTTGTCGAGGAAGTCGGGGTGCCGTACAGAACCGCCGACCTAGTTGGAAAACTTTGAATCATGATAGTAAATACTTGCTCCGTGCAAGATTCAAACTAATTTCCTCGGTTATGACTGGCTAGTTATACAGTAGTTCTACAACTAGGACCAATGAGGCACCGATGTCCCCTTTAATTAAAGACGATAACATAAAAAAATTAAAAAAAAGTGTATAAGCTAGGCATATAAAGTACCAGATGTATGTGTTTGGCCTTTAAAATGTCAATTTTTTTTTTTTATAAAGTCATGTGTTTTTTTGGTGACATGAACAATCAATTATATGTGTATGTTCTATAAATGTTTTGGTGATAGATTTTAAATCGATTTACAAAGCTAGGTGTTTCTATCACCAAAAACAGATTATTTTATCTTTGCTTGCTACAACATTTAACAATTTTGCTAGTCGTTGCCCTCCAACTTCGTTTTTAATGTATCCTTGTAAGTCTAGATTGGAGCACTAATGACGAGTCTCATTATCACGAATCACACATGTAGCCTAAGAAATTTTATTTCTAGGATTTTTAATCAAATTAAAGAACCTGCATCATGCATTTACATTGTTACATATTTTTTACATTTTGCAGGGCAGGAATAAAACGTGTTTGTGTAATCTTACCGCTCTTTGGTGTAACATGAGTCATTGGTGTTTTTTTCTGTAAACGAAGACATTGTTGTTTTCCAATATCTTTTTGCTATACTTAACTCATTACAGGTATGTACGTCATTGGGAAAATAAATGAAGTACAAAACAAAATGTTATATTATTATGAATATATTCACGTAAAAAAATGGGAATATTAACATTAAAGGTCAAGCATATTTTCCTTTTTATCTTTAAGCTTTTTTCACTAGTGATAGTGATATTTGAATATCAGCATTTTTTAAATTCCACTACAAGAAAATTGTACCGCAATAAAAATGTATAATTTCAAATACTTAAAGCAGTAAACAGTTATCGCAAGTTAGTTTAAAACAGTTCCTTGGAATCGCTCAAATAATTCTTGATGGCAACTGATTTATTATGCAGCGCTGATTACTTTTGGACTGTTTTTGTGTAAGGACCACAACCTGTTTAATGATAGGTCCGTAAATTGTAAAAGTATATGCACGTTTGTGGTGTATCAGTTGACATAGTTATACGATGGGAATTGCGCAATTGATTTATCGTTTAAGCCGAAATAATCATATGTGTTAATGAATATAGTTTGAAGTCGTATTTTGTGTAAATATAAATAAAATGAAATAGAATTGGATAGTGCTATTAATGTTTCAGATACTTGGTCTACGTTAGGAAATATATGCACTTTTATTTAAATTCAGTTAATATATACATATAATAACTGGGTCACTATTACTACTACATGAACTGGTTTGTTTTTTGACTTGCAAGAGTATTACAAACTCAATACTCAGTACTCAGTCCTTTTTTTCTAACATATCGAATCATTGATATTATATTTTTTTGTAGACTTAGCTTCCATAAACGTTTAAAAAACTCTAAACCCGAATGTATTGTATGTCCAGAGTTTTAAAGTTTGATTCCGATTTCGACTATTTTGTATGAGCTCTACTGATTGTTGGTATGTCGACATCACACTGATTTAAGGTATTTGACGTATCCTTGTGTGATTTATCAATTTCAATTCACCATATGTTTTATAGAACATTTTAGTTTTCAGGGTTTCTTCGTTTGTTTATTCCATTGCTTTCTGAGTAAACAGGTGGATGTTCTTGATTGTCTCTGTCACAGTTTGTGACTAATTCCCAAATATCTGGTCAAAATAAGTGCACGTTTCTTTTGTAATAACTACCTATTTGACCATATGATGAGAAGGATCCTACACTGCCTTTTTCAAGACTGTTTAATTATTAATTGTCATATAATCTAATTTGCTTTTTTTTCTTTAATGTTAACATTTCTGTTTTAAAACTTATGCCAAATAACGTTTTATTCGCTTTCTGCTCAAATAATGAACAATTACTGTTAAAACGCTACAATTAACTTTGTTAAATCTCTCCAATCGACATCTATTCGCTGTATTCAATATTTTTAATTTGTTATCTTGTCAACAATACTGTATAGTTTTCTTGTATTTTCAAATATCTAAAGAAGCAATAAAGAAAAGTAGTGAGTTTTATTTAGCAATTTGGCAATGTATGTCCAATTAAGCACATGCTTTATAAAATACTTATATAGCAGTAACTGCTTTTCGTTACTTTTATTTCATGACCACACCTGTCTTTTAGTGATAGAAATTCACATTTCATGAAATTCTTTTGTTTAAAGCGGTTTTTTTTCCTGAATTAATCTTTATTAGAAACGCTCAAACTTAAACATTTGAGAACCCCGAATATAAAAATACGCAGAAACGTAAGACAAAGTAAGACAAAAAAAAGTTTAAACAGCAATAGTCAAAGGAGTAGGTCCGGTAAGGACTCATTTTGGCCTCAAATTTCAGTTTCATCTGACGAAAGATTTTGACCATGTTTTAAACACTTAAGTGTCTATTTTACTCAATTCAATTAGTTTATGTGAAAGATTTTAACTGATTAAGTCATTAAAAACGATCATATTGAAGCTCAAATATGAAAAATCTCTCAAATATGCCAAAAAACGTCACTTTTCAGATGATTTTTGTCAAAAATGAAAGTGGCCGCATCCGTGTTCATCCACAACCTTTATATATGTTATGTATTATCATAAAATACTTACATTGCAACATTAAGGATAAACACGAATGCGGCCACTTTCGTTTTACACGGAAACCGTCTAAAATTTAACTAAAATGATAGAATTTTGAAGATTTCAGTAATTTAGCATGACTTAATGGTGCTACAACCCTATATATGTGCATTGTATTGTCAAAAACAGCCCATATTTATGTAGCAGAAGCATTCAACTGTCCAATAAATAACTAAAAGTTTACATTTTAACAATTTTGTAAAACTGTTATATTTTTGGGCCAAAAAGGGGCCTTACCGGACCTACTCCTTTATGATGGCAAGCCATTTTGTAACTTGGCCATTTCGTACCTCTGTCATTTCGCACCTCTGCCATTTCGTACCCAAAATTACCATTTCGTATCCCAAACTTTGCCATTCCATACCCACTATAAAAACATTTCGTAACCTATAGGTCAAATTCATCTATCATTTTGTATCTCATGGACAACATGGATGTTTAATTTTTCGAATCATTTATTTGTATAAGTTATATTTTTTTAAGATACATGTATATGTAAAACATTTTGAGGTTGTTTTGTGTTTTTAAATATACGAATAAACTGCATGTTGTTTGTGTGCATGATTTCTCTTTTATTGATTGTTCAACTATAGTTATTAACAGTTGTTTATGTAAGGTGATAAATTTACATACGAAGAAGTCCATGTATAAAAATATACAATACAATATATACAAAGTAGTAGGTCCGGTAAGGGCCGATATTGGCCTCAATTTTCAGGTTCATCTAACGGAAGATTTTGGACACTTTTTAAACACTTAGGTGTATATTTCAATTGATTCAATTAGTTTGTATGAAATATTTTAATTGATTTACTCATTAAAAACGCCCCGGTTCAAGCTTAAACATGAAAAACCTATCAAATATGCCAAAAAACGTCACTGTTCAGTTGTTTTTTGTCAACAATGAAAGTGGCCGCATCAGTGTTCATCCTCAACCTTTATATATGTTATGTATTATCATCAAATACAAGTTATATTTCAATATTATGAATGAACACGAATGCGGCCACTTTCAATTAAGACGGAAAATATGACTAAAATGCTACAATTGTGAAGATTTCAGTAATTAAGCATGATCTTATGATACTAGTACCCGATATATTGTCAAAAACAGCCCATATTCATGTAGCAGAAGCATTCTTCTTTCCAAAATATAGATGAAATATTACATTTTCACATTTTTTTAAAACTGCTATATTTTGCTATACATCATATATGCATCCAAAAAGGGGTCTTGCTGAACCTACTCCTTTTTTGCATACGAAATATTATATAACGTACAATCCTTCGAAGAAATGGTATAGATGTTAATATTCCATGACGTACGGAATAGTCGAGATACAAAATGGTCAAGGTGTCAAATGGTTTTTAACAGGGTACGAAATGAGGGGTACCAACTTATCAAGAAATCAATTAAAGATTAAAAGTCATACCTTTTACCATGCAATGACTACGGAAATAATTATATGTTTTGCTTCTGGATCTGATGACATCCACCATGGATTTTTAGGGGGTCGTTTTGTTCATTCTTAAATTTTCTTTGCTTTGTTTTGTTTACCGCTGGTTTTTTACTTGTTGTGTTATGACGTTGTTATTTTTTTGCGACTCATGAATTTAAAGATCCCTTTGATATATTATTAAATGAACTCTTTTCATGATCTGTCGAATTTAAATATTATGATATATATATATATATACATATAGGTTATTTTGATATTATTCGATCTGAATTTCTAGGAGATATGTTTACGTAAATGTTTTATTGAATTGCAAATATTTTTTGATAACCTCTAGCTCCAATATGATTATATGCGTTATCTGTCATAGGTCAAGCAAGGATACCAGCATTATCAAAGACGGCGAAGAGCAAGTCAAATGGATTCGAAATCATTCACACTATCTAGTACCTTTGTAAGCAGATTTGTATTTTTTTATTTTCATTTATCTGTTCACAAGCTAACCAGATTTTATAAGTTTTATATAGAAATTGCGTTGTGTCCACTTTTGTCCGCTTGTATCCCCTCATTTCTAGAAGTTTTATATAGTAATAGCACTGTGTCCACGTGTAGCTAACAGATGTTATAAGTTTTATAGAGAAATTGCCTTGTGTCCACTTGTGTCCGCCTGTATCCCCTCATTTCTTGAAGTTATATATAGTCATAGCACTGTGTCCAGATGTGTCCACTTGTAGCCAGAAGATTTTATAAGTTTTGTATAGAAATTGCGTTGTGTCCACTTGTGTCCGCCTGTATCCCCTTATTTCTAGAAGTTTTATATAGTAATAGCACAGTGTCCAGCTGGGTCCACCTGTAGCCAGCAGATTTTATAAGTTTTATATAGAAATTGCGTTGTGTCCACTTGTGTCCGCCTGTATCCCCTTATTTCTAGAAGTTTTATATAGTAATAGCACAGTGTCCAGCTGGGTCCACCTGTAGCCAGCAGATTTTATAAGTTTTATATAGAAATAAGTTAACGTTGGGTACAGTTGTGTCCGCCTGTAGCCCCCATATTCAGAAGTTTTATATAGAAATAACGTTGTGTCCACTTGTGTCCTCCTGTATCTTCTCATTTCTAGAAGTTTTATATAGTAATAGCACTGTGTCCAGCTGTGTCCACCTGTAGCCAGCAGATTTTATAAGTTTTATATAGAAACAACGTTGTGTACACTTGTGTCAGTCTCCATCCACCTTTAGCCAGCAGATTTTATAAGTTTTATATATAAATTGCGTTGTGTCCACTTGTGTCTGCCTGTATCCCCTCATTTCTAGAAGTTTTATATAGTAATAGCACTGTGTCCAGCTGTGGCCACCTGTAGCCAGCAGATGTTATAAGTTTGATATAGAAATTGCGTTGTGTCCACTTGTGTCCGCCTGTACCCCTCATATCTAGAAGTTTTATATAGTAATAGCACTGTGTCCAGCTGTGTCCACCTGTAGCCAGCAGATGTTATAAGTTTTATATAAAAATTGCGTGGTGTCCACTTGTGTCCGCCTGTATCCCCTCATTTCTAGAAGTTTTATATAGTAATAGCACTGTGTCAAGCTGTGTCCATCCGTAGCCAGCAGATGTTATACGTTTTATATAGAAATTGCGTTGTGTCCACTTGTGTCCGCCTGTATCCCCTCATTTCTAGAAGTTTTATATAGTAATAGCACTGTGTCCAGCTGTGTCCACCTGTAGCCAGCAGAAGCTATAAGTTTTATATAGAAATTGCGTTGTGTCCACTTGTGTTCGCCTGTATCCCCTCATTGCTAGAAGTTTTATATAGTAATAACACAGTGTCCAGTTGTGTCCACCTGTAGCCAGCAGATTTCATAAGTTTTATATAGAAATAAGTTGACGTTGTGTACAGTTGTGTCCGCCTGTAGCCCCTATATTCAGAAGTTTTATATAGAAATAACTTTGTGTTCAGCTGTGTCCACCTGTAGCCATGTAGATTTTATAAGTTTTATAAAGAAATTGCGTTTGTCCACTTGTGTCCGCTTGTATCCCCTCATTTCTAGAAGTTTTATATAGAAATAGCACTGTGTCCAGCTGTGTCCACTTGTAGCCAGAAGATTTTATAAGTCTTATATAGAAATTGCGTTGTGTCCACTTGTGTCTGCCTGTATCCCCTTATTTCTAGAAGTTTATATAGTAATAGCACTTTGTTCAGCTGTGTCCACCTGCAGCCAGCAAATTTGATAAGTTTTATATAGAAATTGCGTTGTGTCCAGTTGTGTCCGCCTGTATCCCCCCATATTCAGAAGTTTTATATTGAAATAGCACTGTGTCCAGCTGTGTCCACCTGTAGCCAGCAGATTTTATAAGTTTCTTATAGAAATAACGTTGTGTCCACTTGTGTCCGCCTGTAGCCCCCCATATTCAGAAGTTTTATGTAGAAATAGCACTCTGTCCAGCTGTGTCCACATGTAGCCAGCAGATTTTATAAGTTTTATATAGAAATAACGTTGTATCCACTTGTGTCCGTCTGTAGTCAGTATTTTTTTTATGTTTTATATAGACGTAACGTTGTGTCCAGCTGTGTCCGCCTAAATCACAAGTTTTATATAACACTGGGCTACTGTAACCACTATAATAGACATTGATTGTTTATCTGTTTATATAGTTATATACATACGTGTCCATGTATCCCCGGACACAAAATGCATGCTAACTATATTTTGCACCGAAAATAGGACATATCTAGAAACTGATGTGTCAGACTTATATAACTGCGGGCATATTTACAGCGTTTGTACTGACATGACAAACCATACACAGTAAGTAGCATTCGATAAGATGTTCAACCGGACATAATCCAATATAATCATATGTGGTTCGAAATATTTGGCAATTTTGTATGTCTTCATTGGTTTTATAGTTTTTGTCAGAGAGATGAATTTATACATCCCTAGTTTTTGAAAGATTTTAATTAAAAGTTGCTAATGAAGGTTAATGAAGAAACGCCCAACGGAACGTGATATTATTATAATAAAGGTGTTATTTTAATTGATGAGTAATTTTTTTTCAAAACCCCTGCTGCAAGAGTTTGAGTTCCCGTATGTATCATCCTATCAGTTGTCTAAATTTGGTACTGGCATGGGAAATATAAAATGAAATAATTGCCAATGACACATCACTACACACATGACACATGACACAAGAAAATATATTGAATAGAAGTTGACTATAGGCTCGAAATAATTTATGTACAACAATTCAAACAAGAAAAGTAACGACCTGGCAGATTTTCAAAACAACGAAAGAAGTATAAATTTATTATAAAGCAACAAACGGCAACAACTGATTTGAAAGGTTCGTGACTTAGTTCTTGTATATATAAAAGCAGTTGTTTTAAACATGTTTGCGGGCCCCATGGGACAATCGTGTAATAGCACAACATAGGAACAAATACGTATTTCTGTATATTTGCCAGGTGATGAAATAGATCAGAAATTAAGATTATCTATGTCTTTTTTCTTAAGGGCAACAATTGTCATATTTCTCTATATTTATCAAAGGTATCAGAATTATAATTTAGTACGCCAGACGCGCGTTTCGTCTACATAAGACTCATCAGTGACGCTCATATCAAATTATTTATAAAGCCAAACAAGTACAAAGCTGAAGAGCATTACAAATCCAAAATTCCAAAAAGTTGTGCCAAAAACGGCTATACGTGTTAACGTCTTAATTCATCTAGGACTATTAAATTTAAGGTTCTATCATTCTCAAGAGAAGTTGTTTTATAAATGGCATCTGGAACTATGTAACAAAGAACACTTCGTATTTAGTCTCTCAATATTTTATTAGAAATCCAAAGAAAATATCGTCCTTATATAGTTCATATCTGGCTCCCAAATTGGCAAATAGCATGTCGTCCTCAGATAATGCATATGGCTCTCTCAGATTGACAGAAATTATTTCAATCTACAAAAGGGAGAATAATAAATATCAGATATGATTTAATCATTTGTTTTAAGGCAGCAAAGCCTTTTTTAAATATATAACTGTTTATGATAATTGTAATGCTGTATCGTGGCTACCTGCTGCTATCTAAAGAAAGATGTCTGACGACACAATGCTTCATAAAAAAGAATGGCCAACGTAGATATACAAGTATCTTGTCTTAGGGAGGGATAAATCCTACTTTGTAAAGAATCACTCTGATTCAAACAAAAAATTCTCTGAAACTGATATTATCAAGATGCTTGATTTCTTGATTGACAACATATTTGTTACGTTCGGAGGACGTGTTTTTCAACAGACTGTCGGCATTCCAATGGGAACAAACTGTGCCCCTCTACTCGCCGACTTGTTTCTTTATTATTATGAGGCTGACTTCATGCAGGAACTTCTTAGGAAGAAAGATAAGAAGTTAGCAATATCCTTTAACTCTACTTTCCGCTATATAGATGACGCTCTTTCACTAAATAATTCAAAATTTGGTGACTATGTGGAACGCATCTATCCAATCGAACTAGAGATAAAGGATACTACAGATACAGTTAAGTCGGCTTCATATCTTGACTTACATCTATAAATTGACAATGAGGGTCGGTTGAAAACAAAACTTTACGACAAAAGAGATGATTTCAGCTTTCCAATTGTGAACTTTCCATTTCTAAGTAGCAACATTCCAGCAGCACCTGCATACGGGGTATATATCTCCCAATTGATACGATATTCCCGTGCTTGCATTTCCTATCATGATTTTCTTGATAGAGGTTTGCTGCTCACAAGGAAGCTATTAAACCAAGAGTTCCAAATGGTGAAGTTGAAATCATCCCTTCGTAAATTTTACGGACGCCATCACGAGTTGGTTGACCGTTATGGAATAACCGTTTCACAAATGATATCGGATATGTTCCTTACGTCGTAACTACAATCCCCTTCCCTTTCATGAATATGACCTACCGAATTAGACTATTTACCGGATTTGTAATCACTTAAGCAACACGACGGGTGCCACATGTGGAGCAGGATCTGCTTACCCTTCCGGAGCACCTGAGATCACTCCTAGTTTTTGGTGGGGTTCGTGTTGTTTATTCTTTAGTTTTCTATGTTGTGTCGTGTGTACTATTGTTTTTCTGTTTGTCTTTTTTATTTTTAGCCATGGCGTTGTCAGTTTGTTTTAGATTTATGAGTTTGACTGTCCCTTTGGTATCTTTCGTCCCTCTTTTAGTCACGGCTACGTGAACAACCTGATATAGAAAACATATATAACAATGATAAATCATTTTTTTTAAATTGTCATTATTGTGTGAGTCGTATACAGAAATATGGTTGTTAAGTAATTACAAGATTTTTATGGTTAAATACGTGTGATATTTATTCTTTAATATAGTACACCGTTTGTCTTAATATCAAATAAAAAAATTAAGATATAGCAATTATTATACGATTATCCCAAAAAGTTAAAAATAATAGATTATAATAACAATGATAATAATAATATTTATACTATATCATGTGTATAGATAGAGATGAATAAATAAATTGATCAATTAAGGGTCGTTTTAGACACATTGGTTTTGTTTACCAAAAATCTTCCAATCAGTATATTGAACACATATTATACATATATATATATCTATGATCGCAAGTAGGAATCTGTTTTGTTGGATTCTGTATTTAAACAGTCAGCTATAGGTCGATAGCATGTATCATAATTACTACTTATGGATAACTTAATAGATATGTTGACCAATTGTGTTCTGAAAACGTTCTAGCATCGTTACAGGGTAAGTAAAAGGCAAAAGTAGTTTACATTTTCTTATGTAGAGAAAAATGAATTAAACCTGGTTATATCTGGCCAAACCTCTCACTCACATGACAGTTCTACGAAATTCCACCGTATTGACACAAGTATTAACTAAACAAACAGACACAACAGGTACAACTTTCAAAAATAATGGTAAAGCAGTCAACATTGTCTAACAATCCCATTATAAAAACAAACTAACACAAATGTCATACAGACAAAGCACACTAAACGCAAATACAAAATTTCAATCCTGGTATCTATAATGAGTTTATTTACTTTATATGATTCCACTGAAACGTTTAAATATTTCACCATTCAATACTTTACACAAAAAAGTAAAATAACAATATATTGAACTCCGAGAAAAAACGGAAAGTCCCTAATCAAATGACAAAATCAAAGGATAAAACACATCACACATCACAATAAACAACAACTGTCATATTCCTGACTTGGTCAAACAATTGAAATTTTCTTATATCCTTTTTCCCTTTTATTGTCTAAAGAAAATAGTTGTATTATATGATTTCCATATTCAAATTTTCCTTGTTCAACCAAAGTAAATGGGAGTCTAATTCTACTTACCGAATTTCACAAACGTAAATTTTTTGTCCCCAACAAGGTTCGTCACCCCATTTAAAAAAATACAGCGGATGTATCAAAGCACAGTGTGCGTCTTGCTGGTTTATAAAATTTCTATTATCTGGCTGCTGTGGT
This sequence comes from Mytilus edulis, assembly GCF_963676685.1. Lineage (NCBI taxonomy): Eukaryota > Metazoa > Mollusca > Bivalvia > Mytilida > Mytilidae > Mytilus > Mytilus edulis. The sequence goes on along the minus strand of NC_092357.1, from coordinate 26,387,191 downwards.
GGTCCTTGGTACCATTCAGTGTAGTTAAGTGGTTCACAAGACGACCATTTATATGACATTTCATCGTTATTGTCTGTTAGGCCAATCCAAAAAAATGCTAAAAATAATGATATAAACATAATAGGTAAGACTGTTCTCTTGAAATGCAAAATAAAAAGGACTAAAATTAAGAGTTTCAAACTGCATGAATTTCTTAAAAAAAAACAATAACAAAACAATGTCATCAAGAATATAGCATGTGTTATTAATGTAAAGACATAAATATCTATCACCAACCTAGTAGTCAGTGCTTCGGTGTTGAAATAAAAAATCTGTTATATGGTCATTTTTATAAATTTCCTGTTATAAAACTTTGAATTTTTCGACAAACTGATATAAGGATTTTCTTATACCATCTTATCTGTATTTGGCACATCTTTTTCGAATTTCGGATCCTCAATTCTCTCCAACTTTGTACTTCTTTGGCGTTATAACTATTTTGGTCTGAACGTCACTGACGATTCGAATGTAGACCAAATGAGCGTCTGACGTATCAAATTATAATCCTGGTACCTTTGATAACTATTTACACCACTGGGTCGATGTCATTGCTGTTGGACGTTTCGTTCCCGATGGGATCACCAGTCCAGTAGTCAGCACTTCGGTGTTGACATAGATATCAATTATATGATCATTTTTTTATAAATTTCCTGTTACAAAAATTAGAATTTTTCGAAAAACTAAGGAGTTTCTTATCCCAGGAATAGATAACCTTAGCTGTATTTGTCACATCTTTTTGGAATTCCTCAAACCGTCAACTTTTTTCTTGTTTTTCTATATTACTATTATGATCTGAGCGTCACTGATGTGTCTTACAAAACGCGCGTCTGACGTATAAAAGTTATAATCCTGGTACCTTTTATAACTATGTACACCATACATAAGGAGATCTAGAATGATTGCAATGAGACAACTATCTACAAAGGTTCAGATGAAGTTGATGTAAGCAATTATAGGCAACCGTATGGAACTTCAATAATGAGAAAACTCGATACCGTATAGTAGGTAATAAAGGGACTAGACATGAAAAATATGAAACAAATCAATTGCATGATATATCGATACAAAGTAATGGCCTAGTTTATAATAAAACAATTTACGAAAATCACATATAACTACCACTGAACTATAAGGTCCTAACTTAGGACAGGCACGTATAGAATATTACGGAGTTAAACACGTGTTAAACCGCTAAATCTTCTTATAACATTGTATTACCTTGGAGATCACTTGGTTTTTTTCTATGCTAGTGTATGTCAGTTACAACTAAAATCATGTTAAACAGTTTATTTTCCCGTATATGTAACACTATAATATGATAGTTATCGTTATTTTGTTATAAACTAACTAATCATAGATACCATACCAGGATTCACTTATTTACTTGCACCAGACGCGAGTGTTGTCTACTAAAGACTCATCAGTGCATGACGCTCGAATAATAAAAATGCTAAAAAGGTCAACTGAAGTACTAAGTATTTAAAACTCAAAGTTTTGTAAACAGTTAATTTATAATTATTACCATATCAATAATAATCCATATCAACACGGAAATAGTGACTATTGAGCTGGTGATACTCTCAGGTAATAAAAACTTCACCAGTAGTAACATCAACCCAGTGGTTGTAAATCAACTCAATAAATGTCTGCATTAAATCAAATTGAATTTAAAGATTTGTTTGAAAGCAGAACTTTCTTAGTTGATATCTATATTTTAAATAAGTCAAATACTATCAATAAATTCTGGGTTTGTTAAAAACTGTTCATGTCATGATGAATCATTAGAAGCTGAACATGCTATATAATTCACATGTGTTATCAGATATATATTCGATATGGAAGCAAGTTAAGTACAAATTAAAAAAATCAAATATCTTACAAAAAATCGACATGTTAATACTACCCTTTAACAGACTGTAAAAATTGACACTTTTCGTCACAATTTATAACAGTACATAAGTACACAAATGAAAAGTTAAATTAATGTTGTCTCTTGACTTCATGTTTATAACATAAATATATCATTACCAAAATTGAGTGTTACGTCTATGTTATTGTATACCGTCTTAAAAAGATAATCACTCATTTCTTTACACATGTGCTTTGAACACTTTCACTCAAACCGTTTTCAGAATAGCATACCAAATAAACTGTGTAGTGACATGCAAAGAGTTTATCCCACATATGATCTATTGTGAGCAATTAACTTCATTTCACATTGTTCGAATATACAAATGCGATCACAATCGGCGCCCATATAACCATATAGAAAAATATTATGAAAATCGGTTGATTTCTCTGTTATCTGTGGAACCTTATTAATTGATGCAAAATAAATCAAGAAACTTGAAACAATTGCAAATTTTCCTACCTAATCGTATTTCCTCTGTGTTTTCCTGCATCAATGCAATAACATCTACTAGAAAAGCGTTTTCGTCACCAGTTTCAATAGAAGTTAAATGTCCACCAAGGACATTGCAGTTAGCCTACAAGAATGAAAATAAGTTATACCATGTTCATCATTGTTTAAACAGGACGAACATATGTCCATAAAGACTCGTTAATTAATCGAAAATTAGGCACGAACTGAAGTGCATTTCGGGATCAAACATGCAGTTAGGTCTTGCCATGTACAGCTAAGGTATTTTTTTCATTACTGTTATGTCAGAAAGACAGCACTGTACTTATACTTCCGATAAAGAGTAAAAACAGATACAATGTAGAAAAAAGCATGTTTTTGTTGCAAAAAAATCTAAATATTATATTCCATACCTCAGACTTAGACCAAGTTTCCATGTTACATTTGAATATGTACTTTGAACCACGAAAGAAGGCTACCGTCTCACGACATACTAGTTTTGCTAAAATTATCAAAACTGTATGAATTGTTTTGGAATATTATAGTTGTTATCTAATAGTTCGTATCTATATATGTTGCATTGTGGTTTGTTTTTGTTCTGTAGTTAATTTGTTTTCGGCTCATAGTTGCTGTGTTCCCTCCATTTTAGTTTGTAATACTGATTTGTTTTCTTTGAACCGATTAATTTACTTTTGAACAGCGGAATAGTACGCATGCCTTTATGTGTATTGATCATTGCCAACGTGAAAATATACCATTTCATCCTGATTATGTGCACACAGTAGTGACTGATTGGTAAGTGTTTTTTATTACCTTTATTCGATATCATCATCGGCAACTTGTATCTCTTATTGTTTGAGTGATTATCCTTTTCCACTCAAGCAGAGTATCTCTTCACTTAAGTCAAAATATGATATGTTATGATAATAACTATAAGATTAAGTAGTATACCGCTGTTCAAACTCATAAATCCATGGACAAAAAACAAAATCGGGGTAACAAACTAAAACTGAGGGAAACGCATAAATATAAGAGGAGAACAATGACACAACACTACAATGTAACACACACAGAAACGGACCAAGCATCAGACAAAATCCCACGAGAATAACAAATATAACATCAAAATCAAATACATGAATTAGGGATAGACAAGTACCGTGACACGTCTTATCGCAATGTCAATTTCTACTCAAAAATAACAGAAAACAAACGACGCAACGTTAAATTGTAACACACATAGAAACGAACTATAATATAACAATGGCCATATTCCTGACTTGGTACAGGACATTTTTAAAGGAAAAAATGGTGGGTTGAACCTGGTTCTGTGGCATGCCAAACCTCGCACTTTAATGGCAATGTAAAATATAACATTGAAATGACAACCTAATATTACAGGACTACAATACAAATAAATAGGAGAACGTATTAGACAAAGAAACACATGATTAATGAATAACAAAAAGCATCAGGTTTAAAATTTAATACGCCAAAAACGCTCTTCGTCCACACAAGACTCACCAGTGACGCCCAGATATAAAAGATCGAAAGCGAAAAAAAGTACAAAGTTGTACAGCACTGAAGATCAAAAGTTGAAAAAGGTTGTGTCAAATACGGCTAAATTTTTATGCTTGGGATAAGAACATTCTTATTATTTAGAACAATTAATGCTATTGCAAACAGTAAATTTTATCAAATGAATATAACAGATATACATAATGAAACTGAAGTATTAACTCATTACATAAAACAAACACGGATACATAATGAAAGACCAACACAGAATAGACACACCCGACTCAGTCCAGGCCTCAACATTGTAACATTATTGTTACATATATAACAAACAATCAAATGACACAGAGGTTAGTGTTCTTACTACATTGTGGAATATCCCCATTCCAGCCGGATGTTGTGCACGTAATAGAATTTCTTCCAACCAGGTAGTGTCCTGCGTGACAGGTAAAAGTTGCCGTTGAGCCAACATTTCTTTCCGCTACAATGACAGTTCCATTTGTAAGACTGTTGGTTGGAATATCTTTACACTGAACTACAAGAATATCTGCAGTTTTCAAGTTATTACAAAAAACAAAAGAACAACAAACAATACTTGTATATATGTTTTGGAATTTAGTGTGACGTTCATTTTAATTGAACTACTACACGTTTTGTTAGACACCCTTTGGGTGTTGAAATTTCTCTATTGTTGGCCGTCGTCTGTGACACATTCCCTATTGCTGTTTCCATTCTTAATTTGAATGATATATAAATACTGTTTAGTTCCTTTTTAACATATGTTAAAAGAAAATTCTACGAAAGACATATGTATTTTATTTTGATTTGAATAAAAACAATTATTTGTCAATTTCCTAAAAGTTTTGACCGGACGTAATCAATATAAAATATTAGATAACATAAACAAAAATTGAAAACAACACGTTTAATAATTTATTGCGTATGAAGCGCATTTCTGCATGTTCTGCTCAAAGCCAAGCATTTGAAATCCGACGATGTATCAGTACCGAAACCGTTAAAGAGCTATATGTCAAAAATACATAAAATAAATAGCCAAATTCATCTAACAATAACATAACAATTGCGTAATGTGTTGTTGAGATAGTTTAACCTTGTAATACTATTGTTTGTGTGTTACATTAATATCAAACAATCCAATGGGAATACAGGTAAGTGGTTGTTCTTACAGCGACATTGCGGAATATTCCCATTCCATCCTAAGGATGTACATGTTATAGTGTCGTTTCCAACAATTGAATGTCCTGCGTCACAGGTAAAATTTGCCGTTGAGCCAATAACTCTTTCCGCTACAGTGACAGCACCATTTGTTAGATTGTTGGATGGAATATCTTCACACTGAACTACAAGAATATCTGCAGTTTACAAGTTATTACCAACAAGCAAAAGAACCAATAATACAACTAAACTGTTTATATAGTTCATATAAAAAAAGAAGATGTGGTATGATTGACAATGAGACAACTCTCCAAAAGAGACCATAATAATACAGAAATTAACAATATAGGTTACCGCGTACGGCCTTCAAAAATGCGCAAAGCGCATACCACAAAGTCAGCCATAAAAGGCCCCAAAATGACAATGTAAAACAATTCAAACGAGAAAACTAACGGCCTTATTCACATAAAAAAATGAACGAAAAACAATTGTGTAACACATAAACAAACGACAACCACTGAATTATACGCTCCTGACTTGGGACAGGCACGTACATACATAATATGGCGGGGCTCATTATGTTAGCGGGATCCCAAGCCTCCACCTAACCTGGGACAATAGTATAACAGTACATATTAAGAACGAACTAAAAAAATCAGTTGAAAAATGCTTAACTCATCAGATGGAATAGTTCCTTTTTTAATCAAATGTTAAAAGACAAATCCACGAGACAATCAGCGCTACGTTTGTTGATTGAAGACTTTAATTGTAAGATTTTAACTTGCATAGCTCAATAATCTGTTATAGTGAAAAAAGAATGTATTACTATTCTACACAAACACTAAGATAAGGACGAGTATTTTATTTGATTTTATTGTATTTGTTAATTTCCCGATTTTTTTTATCGTAACATTTGTTGTTGATAAATTGACCAAAAGATGTGTCGAGCATATAAAAAGCTCTTTCAGAGTTTTGTAGGGTTCTTGTTAGAAATCGCTTTCATTTTGACAGGGATGCCATGATTCATTTAACATTGAATAGATTGAATATCTTTACACTGAACTTAAAACAAAGATGTCAAAATTATTAAATAAAATTCGGAATGTGTCTACGATAACATTAGATTGTGATTGAATATTTTTACACTGAACTTAAAATATTTCTCAAGATTATGAAATAAAGTTGAAACTGGAATGTATTAAAGAGATAACAACACGATCGACGAGCAGACAACAGCCGGAGACTACCAATGTATTTCGAATACAGCCAGGCAATCAATTCCGCAGCCGGAGGCGTGCTTCAGCGGGAGCCTTAACAAAATTGTGTACTAGTTCAGTGATAATTAACGTAATACTTAACTCCGAACTATATAAATAACTTGAAAAAACATACGAGACTAACAAAGGCCAGAATCTCCCGGCTTTGGACAGGCGCAAACATGCAGCGGTGTTAAATATGTTTGTGACATCTCAACCATATACTCATTCATTTCTCTAGCCAATGTATAACAACAGACACACAGCAATACGCACATTAAAATTCAGTTTAAAAGAAGTTCGAGTTAGATAGTTCAGAAAAATGAACAATAGAAACTACGCAAAATGATAATGATACATAGATTAACAAAGGACTATTAGCAGTTACTGGCATGTCGTCTCAAGCCTCAATTTAACTAATTGAAATATTTTGTCCTCATCATATGAATATCAAGCATAATTCCTCCCGTTAGAAGTTTAGTATCATACAATTATACCATTTATCAGAAACTTGTAACTGTATTATATGTTTAATTCAAGTCTAAGACAACTTGTACTCTTTCTGCGATCTGAATAACAAATAGAGTTTCTTACGGATTAAACATTCCAACAATCTGAGGAATTAAAGGTTATTAAACACAACATATATATATATATATATATATATATATATATATATATATATATAGTTATCTTACCTCTATAAATTTCTAAGAACATGATTTGTTTAAAGCGTCCGCGTGGTGACCGTGTATATTCAATATATTAGGTTTGTAGGGAGGCGGGGCTTAAAAAAAATACACGGTTAGTAGTGGATTTACGACTTTGGCACTGTTTGTGGGTTTTTTTTAACTTTTTTACAATTATGTATACCTTTTACTCTATCAAATGATCAACTAATAAAATATTCTGATATTATATCAAATAACATTCACGTACCTCCCATTGGGATTGGTCTGGGGAGTGGGGATCGTATATAATTTAATCCTGATTACATGTATCTGTTAAAAATGTTTTGCTATTCAAAAGTAATGCATTTTTAATATTTTATTTGATTCAATTAAAATTGTTGTACAATATTCACTTTTCCGCGACAGAAATGTCATAACAAATAGAAATGAAAAAAGTCCCCTCCCCTTACCCCTTTTTCATAAATTAAGTTGGTACAATACATAATTTACAAAGTGTCTGGAAATTTTTACCAACTGTTATTGGATGGTAACTATTCATTTGTGTCTTACTTCGTACAGTTACAGTGATACTTTTATTATGTATAGATAATAATTTCTATGGTTTACATCTATTTTAATTAATGAGTTGTGTTTCAAATTCTGAATGAGCCGTAGGGCGTATTAAAACCTGAACGCATTAGAAAGGAATATCCCACTTTAGTGTGGTCGTTAAAATAAGATGGTCAACTTTGCAAATGTTTATAGAAAAACAAATTGACGGTATATAAGTCAGATAATGCGTACTGAAATGTTTTTTTTTTGTCGTAGAACACACCTTGGGGTGTCATAATTGACCACAGAAGGAACTCCCTTCGGTCGGTTTTTCATTTGATCAATCCTGACACCCCTCGGTGTGTTCTACGACAATTAAAACCGTAAAATATGCATTGTCTATCACATAAAGGATATAAGAATGAACGTTCGCTCAGCGTTGTTAGGTTTTGCATTAGCGTGTTGTTTTATTTTGACAGTGATGCCAGGATTCATCAAAGTTATATAGTATTTACTGTTCTTAATATTGTTTCAGCTATTTTATATACGAAACCAACATTTAGTAAAAAAAAAGTGTTTTTAAATATTGCAGTTGTTATTGTATAGTTTGTTTCTATATATGGTGCATTGTGGTTTGTTTTGGTTATATTTCAGTGTTCTGTTATTTCTTTGTTTTCTCCTCATGGTTAATGTGTTCCCTCCGTTTCAGTTTGGTATCCAGATTTGTTTTTTTTAACCGATTTATCGACTTTTAAGCAGCGGTATAGTACTGTTGCTTTTATGTGCATTGATCATCTGGAAATATACCATATCATCCTGATTATGTGCAAATAGTAGCGACTAAGTGTATATTTTGTCATTACTGTATTTTGTCAACGTGTGTCTCTTTTAGTGATCATCATATTCTGCTTAAGAAGCGTATATCTCCACCTACGTCAAAATATGATCTTGTGTTATGATTATAACTATTAGATTACATTACATTTGCTTTACGTGTTGTTAAGATAGTTAGACATTGTAATATCATTGTTACAAGTATAACAAACAATCAAAGGTAAAATATGTTAGTGTTCTTACTACATTGTGGAATATTCCCATTCCAGCCGGATATTGTGCACATGATCGATTTTCTTCCAACCATTGAAAGTCCTGCGTCACATGTAAAATTTGCCGTTGAGTCAACATTTCTTTCCATTACAGTGACAGTACCATTTGTTACACTGTCGGTTGGAATATCTGCACACTGAACTGCAATAATATCTGAAGTTTTCAAGTTATTACAAACAAACTAAAGAACAAACAATACAACTAAACTGTTTAATTTATTTTTTAACAAATTTTAAAAAGAAAAATCTACGCGAGACATATGTGCGTTACGTCTGTTGATTGAATACTATTATTGTGAGATTTTAACATATAAATTACTCTATGATCTGTCATAGTAGAAAATGAATCCATTACTATCCTGGAACTCTTAGATAAGGACATGTATTTTATTTGATTTGAATAAAAAAAATATTTGTTAATTTTCCGAAAGTTTTTTATCGTAACATTTGTTTTCGATTATTTGGCCAAAAGATGTGTCAATCAAAACAGAATGCTCTTTGATAGTTTTGTAGGGTTCTTGTTAGAAATCGCTTTCATTTTGACAGGGATGCCATGATTCATTTAACATTGAATAGATTGAATATCTTTACACTGAACTAGAAAACAAAGATCTCAAGATTATCAAAAAAATTTGGAATTTGTCTAAGATAACATTAAATATCGGTTGAATATGTTTACACTAAACTAAAAATAATTCTCAAGATTATGAAATAAAATTGAGAACGAAACTTGGGAATATGTCAAAGAGATAACAACCCGACCAAAGAGCTGAAAACAGTTAGGGACTACCAATGTATCTACAATACAGCCATACCATCAATTCCGCAGCCCGAGGCGTGCTTCAGCGGGACCCTAAACAAAACTGTGTACTAGTGCAGTGATAATTAACGTAATACTTAACTCCGAACTATATAAATAACTTGAAAAAAACATACGAGACTAACAAAGGCCAGAATCTCCCGGCTTTGGACAGGCGCAAACATGCAGCGGTGTTAAATATGTTTGTGACATCTCAACCTTATAATCATTCATTTCTCTAGCCAATGTATAACAACAGACACACAGCAATACGCACATTAAAATTCAGTTTAAAAGAAGTTCGAGTTAGATAGTTCAGAAAACTGAACAATAGAAACTACGCAAAATGATAATGATACATAGATTAACAAAGGACTATTAGCAGTTACTGGCATGTCGTCTCAAGCCTCAATTTAACTAATTGAAATATTTTGTCCTCATCATATGAATATCAAGCATAATTCCTCCCGTTCGAAGTTGAGTATCATACAATTATACAATTTATCAGAAAATTGTAACTGTATTATATGTTTAATTCAAGTCTAAGACAACTTGTACTCTTTCTGCGATCTGAATAACAAATAGAGTTTCTTACGGATTAAACATTCCAACAATCTGAGGAATTAAAAGTTATTAAACACAACATATATATATATATAGCTATCTTACCTCTATAAATTTCTAAGAATATGATTGGTTTAAAGCGTCCGCGTGGCGACCGTGTATATTCAATATATTAGGTTTGTAGGGAGGCGGGCCTTAAAACAATACACGGTTAGTAGTGGATTTACGACTTTGGCACTGTTTGATAATTTAAAAGTATTGAAAGTTCTGTTTAATATTGTTATGTCAAGGTTGTTGATTATACACAGTTATTGTTTGCATTATTTTTTTAGTGCAGACCAATTGAAGAAGGTTCTCAATATTGAACACCTGAACACTTTAATATAGAATTAAGAAGATTTATGATAGCAATTGAGACAACTCTAGTCTAAATTCAAAAAATAAAGATGTCGGTAATATGAATTCGTTAAAATATTTTGTGGAAGAGCAAACAACAAATTTTCAGATGTTGACGATTACTTTCACTAGATAACACACTCAAAAAGAATGTTTTTTTTTCAGTTATACAATTTTACGATCTTAAAAAAATGTCGTCTAGCACTTTTACATGTTTTAGAAAACATTTGTTTTTCAAAACACCTACACTTTTATGACTCATTAGAAAGATATTTCACAAGACCTATTTTTTTATTTTGTGTACTGTAATTTTTTAATGTCATTGTGTCAATCTATAGCTTCAATATAGTAGTGAGTCAATGATGTGAGATTTTTTTTGTTACGTTTTAAAGACTGAACGGTCAACACAAACGCGTCTGAACCTGAAAAGGTGTACTTGACTTATCCTTTTTATGCTAAAATTTTGCCTATTTTAGGGCTACCCCTATCCCAAAAAAAAACAACACTGTTACAGAATTACGAATGGATTCTTTGAAATGGTCATCTATTCACGAAAACATGTTCACGTGAATTTGCGCCTACCAAAGTCGACTGGTTCTTTTTCTCAAAAAAATTCTGTAACCTAAAAGCTCGATTGAACAATGTTAGTTTAAACACGTACATAATATGCATAAAATTCTAAATAAGGCACATAAATTAAAACTTTGGAGAATATTATGTCTTTTTATGAAGTACACCAATTTACGAATCAAATCGTGACCTTTCTGCTATGCATGATAAAGTTGATATCTTAAGCCATTTTGTGCCATAAGTGAACCTTGTTTTTCACCAATCTCGCCTGTTTTACTCACTCTTACAAACCTGTTCGAGTATTCTCTATTGTTATTCAGCGCAAATTATTAATCTAAGATACCTTGGACGATTCCATTTCATAATGAACCACGTTTGTTTAGATATTGTACCCAAAAGTCCCCCCAAAAAAATGAGGCACTTTGATTTCGAAAAAGAAAAAAAAATGAACCAATATTACAGCTTAGAAAGCGTTGACATTCGAAGGACAAATTTACAGTTGTTGTATCTTTTCGAAGACATTGTAGTCGAGAAATACCCTTTCGTTTTAAAAAAAAAGCTAACCTAACGATTGTACAAAACCAAACATGTAAGCATTGCAATAAAAATTTGTATAACATTGCATTCATTGCATTAACAATTTATATAGCATTGTATCCATTGCGACACAAACATCTATACTTACAATTTAAACTATCCCAACCGTTGCTGATACAAAAAATCGTTGCAAATCCTATCAATTTCATGCACTACGATTATATATACTTTAATTTTTTTTTTGCATTTCGTTATCAATGCACAAATTTAGTTCATCGTAAGGGAAAATGATGTAATAGCGCTTTGTTTCCATTGGCTGGACAAGGGTATCACGGAAGCGCACAATTTAGTACGATAAACATTACAAAAAACAAATCAATTGATCTGTGTATTGAAAGACAAAAGAATCAAACAAATGTAACTGTTATAATGCATATTGTGACGTGCGATTTACCAACCTGTAAAATGATTGGTCACTTTATTAACTAGAGATAAAGGATACTACAGGTACAGTTAACATGGTTAAGTCGGCCTCATATCTTGACTTACATCTAGAAATTGACAATGAGGGTCGGTTGAAAAATAAACTTTTAATACGACTAAAGAGATGATTTCAGCTTTCCAATTGCAAACTTTTCATTTCTAAGTAGCAACATTCCAGGTGCACCTGCATACGGGGTATATATCTCCCAATTGATACGATATTCCAGTGCTTGCTTTTCCTTTCATGATTTTCCTTATAGAGGGTTGCTGCTCACAAGGAAGCTATAAAACCAAGAGTTCCAAATGGTGAAGTTGAAACCATCCCTTCGTACATTTTACGGACGCCATCACGAGTTGGTTGACCTTTATTGAATAACCGTTTCACAAATGATATCAGATATGTTCCTTACGTCGTACCTACAATCCCCTTCCTTTTCATGAATGTGACCCACCAAATAAAACTATTTACCGGATTTGTTATATCATAAGCAACACGACGGGTGCAACATGTGGAGCAGGATCTTACCCTTCCGGAGCACCTGAGACCACCCCTTGTTTTCACATTCAATTGACATGTCAAAGTACTTGATATGAACAATATACCACCTTCAATATTTAATATTGTTTCTGCAGTTTTTGTTGAGTGTTCAAGCTCTACTCAAATTCCGGACCGTTGTTCTGTGTAATCATGTCATGTATTCCTATTTACTAAAGTATTGTTGTGTGCAGAATGTACTAGAAATTCGTTAATAGGAATCTCATGATGTAACAACAATGACTAATATAAACGAAATGAAACTTTATGAGATACCTAGCCCATAAATCATTTAATTTTTTCATGTACAACACTTACGGGTTTAAGTCATGGCTGTGGTTTAAAGCAGAACTATACAATAGTTTCTCTTTACAAACAAACATATGTTTCAAATTCAGATGCAAATAATGAACGCACTTTTTTTTCTCAAATTATTGATGATTACGACATATAAATGAATATAATTGATTAAGTATAATGCAAACTGTATCTATTCATCTATATTTTTAATAACTAACACGTATACCAGGTATGGCTATAAAACCATATTCGCCTTATCGAGCACCGTTTATTCATACCATAGGTTTCAACCTTATTTGATCATCCGATATTAATGCAATAATCGAGTTAAAAATCAAAAGTCCTATTATTTTTTCAGTTTATATGATTTTTATTTTCTATCTATATTTAAAGAACAAAATGTATAAGGTAGCATTGGGTTACTATATACATGTATTGTTTGTATTAGGAAGTGTAGATATTGTTCTTTGCGTGTACGAAAAAAAAAACTATTGGCCAGTCAGTGTTAGTTATAAAGCTGAAGTGAAGTCAACATTTACAATTATACTTGACAAGGTTAATAAGTCACTTTTAGGACACTCAATGAAAATTTTTCAAATACTAAAATTTATAAAAAGTTAAATGTTCAATTATATACTAAGAAATATTCAAACTTCATATCAAAACAAGAAATTGTACTTTTTCAGCAAATTTTGCAGACTAGGCAAATTACCAGTCAACATTATTATTCACAAACATGTTACAGAGCATGAAAAAATCGACTGATTTTATGCAATTATATCCAATTCTACAACATTACAAAATTGAAAAAAAAAAATCAATTGACATTTCAAAGCACTTTATAGTTAAATGTACAACCTTTACTATTCAGTATTGTTTTGCAGTTTTTGTTTAGTGTTCAAGAACTATTCCATATCGCGGACTGTTCTTCTGTGTAATCATGTCATGTATTCCTATTTACTGAAGTATTGTTGTGTGCAGGATAAATTGAAGATTGTACATTAATCATAGTGAATTCCTCTAACATTTTGTGACTTTGTTAGAGAAATATGATATTGTACCCATTCCAAATCCTGTTATATCTAATAAATTTAGGAGCCCCTGGCCTTAGACAGTCCTGTATGTTTATTCCAAGTTTTAGCTTATTTTTATGTTTGGGATTTAAGTATGACGTCAATTTCAACTGATCTAGTACACATTTTCACACATTTTCAGGGCAAGCTGAGGACGCCCTCTGGTCAGGAAATTGATACGTTGAAGACCTTTAATTGACATTCAGCTGTCATCTGCTATTTGATCGGGTTGTTATCTCTTTGGCATATTCTCCATTTCCATTTTCAAATCGGTTAGTATATTAGATCGTTTTTTTTTATTAGTTTAACAATACATGCAATAGTCGCCTTGTTCTTAGTTTCCCAGATAGGAACTTTATATACTAGTAAAACTCTGTAAAGATTTATTTCAACGTGTCTTTTTTTTCATTATTAAATCTATAAATTAAAAGAAACCTTGCCTATAAATTGGCATATCACATTCACACCTAATAAACTTGTGATAGGCCTTGCGTATATCGCATTTCATAATGTCATTGTATTTTATTTTTATAGTATAAAGACATCAAAATGCAAAAAACTTACTAATGCTTGCATTTTTCCATTTTCGGAGTATGAAGTAGTAGAACCTATATTATTTATTGGATTGAAAAAGAAATAATCAGAAAAAAATTCGGGAAAATTTCCTGAAATTTTCATTCTACTAATGAACTAAAGATCAGAGTTTTAAATCCTCGCATCTGCGCAGCAATCTACTTCTTTTCCCAGTCTTGTTTGTATGAAACTTCGAATAAGATATATATGTATCAATCTAGTAAAATATAGGAATGAACTCCATACCAATTCATAATTATTTAATATGAAAAATTGGAATTCATCGTCTAAGATATCACATATTTTATATCTTATTTAATTTCGTGGTATTTTTGTATATCGCCCAGTTGAAGTTGAATTGAATAAAATAATAATCAGTTATATCAGTATTTGTTGTTGCGACCATTGCATGGGTCTCTTGGTATACAACAAGTATTCATGCAATGATCGAGCTAAAAATTAAAAGTCTTTTTACCTTTCAGTGCATTTGGGTTTTATTTTCTAGTCATATTTAAAGAATGAAAATGTATGAATTATGTTCTCCATAATGAACATTTAAATGACATATAGTTTACAAGTGTGAACAAATCGTATGTACAGGTAATTAAACAAGGTGTATAGTTGTGAACAAATTTAATGTGAAACCAGTGTCCATTACATTAAACTAATTGTAAACATGTTTACTGTACATGGCGTTTGGTGTGAACACGGCCTTTTTTGGAGATGTGGTCCAAAACGCTTCCGGTCGAACCTTGTCCTACAGCCAAACAATGAGATTTTTTCCGCAGCGAGATTTATAATGCATTAATTCTGTTATAATCTACATATAAAGGTATACGTTTATATGATTGGTCGAGAGGGTTTCCAGTAGTGGCTCTCGACGATCTTCATATTTCAGCAGAAGATGCTGACGGAACTACATGTTGTGACCAATGAAAACAACATGGTGGTGACGTAAAAACTATTTATTTTCATTTTGCGTTCATCTTTAAGATAAATAATAAACACAAAACATTGATTGAATGATAATCAGACATTTTCCTAGTTTATTTTTTTAGAGAGCACTAGCATGTATTCTTCGTGTCCTCACGCACCAGACCTCTGCATTGGAACAATTATACATTCTACGTGTGAAAGAAATTATGAGTGGAAAAAATAAATTCCTTTTCTCCATTTATAGAAAATTATAAAAAAAAGATCTTTTAAACGACAATTTTCACTAATGCACTTGACCTGTACGAGTTATAAGCATATAGTAGGGTACCTGATATGTCATCTAGTTCAACTTAGCCGAACTAAGAAATACTCCCAGAACCATTGATTCCGGCGTATAAAATGTCACATTACACGCATGTTCTAGAACCGTACGAGTTTGTAACTCAACATAGTGAATTTGTACTTTCTTTTGGCCAGCTAAATTAACCAACGTTTGGCAACATTATTCCATGTCAAAAATCTATATATAAATGGAAGATGAAATACGATGACCATGCTTACGTAAAGGATCCCCCAATGTGATAGTGAATATAAATATTGTTCAAATATCAAAAATACTTACTCAATTTGCTTTCGTTTGAATTATCATAACGATAGACATATGCATACTATTATATTTAGGTTGATTTTACTGTAACCTACGGATGACCCATCCTAACCAAACAAATGTAGCAAGAACTGAGAAGGACCAAGACTGACAGAAAGACTAATAGATCGACGAAAATAAAATGTCCATATGCTTTGATTGCAGGGCATAAGAATGCGGATAGATATCTAAACATAAATGTGTGTATGCGTATGACTTTAGTAATGTGTCCACTCATTGTCGTCAATAAAATAGCGTTCAATAGGACTGTCTTGCAAGTGAGGACTTTAGTCAGATATTAAATCAGATTTCATCCACCGTTTCTACATCATCAAATGTCTGTCACAAGTCAGAAATATGACATTAATTTTCTTTTCGTTTTATTTGTTCGAACTTTTTGATTTTGCCATCTTATTCCGTTGTGTTTCATCCTTGGTGCTAGGTATTTGTGTTATTTTACTGTTTTTTGTCGATTTGAAACTATATGTTAAGTGCCATGTGTGCAGTAAATCTGTCTCACGAAACCATGTTGCTACTAGTAATGTATTATCGATGGTGTTTTCAATCTTTTCACATTTTTAAAATATGCTTTAAATAGCCTTTGGTTTTCCCATCTGAATTGTTTTATATTCCACGTCGAGATCTATAATAGCTGAATATACGGTTCGGATATTGTCACATTGTTAAAAGCGCTACAGTTGTCCATTGTGGCTAACATCCACTGTTGGTAGACAGTTGTCCCATTGACAAATATACAATATCTTCTTATTTCTAAGAGAGCATAGACATATCTGCTATTGATCCATCAATGCCAAAACAAATAAATAATAAACAACACAAAAATATAATTATAATTTATTTTTGGCGCCAGGAAGAAAAAAACTTCATTCATTAGAACATAATGACAACCATATATACCACATATCTTTCTACGTACAAGTTTTCTAAAAAAAATGACATGATAAAGATTAGTTTATATATAGTAACATACATATCATAAGATTATATGAATCAATTGAAATTAAATGGTTGGTCAACTACATCAAACTAAAATTTATTGGAAAACTTATTCCTGTCAATGCATACCGTAGTATAGTTAATATGATGGATGTCACACTTTGAGCAGGATCTGCCTACTCGTAAGAAACATCATATATCGTTCAGTTTAATGTTAATTACCTCTGTTTATCTCTTGTTTCAGATGTCAATGTAACGGAGTGTTTTTAAAATAAAGCATATTGTATATTGTATTGTAATTAGTTTTCCTATACGTTTTGTATACTGTTCCTCTGTTATGGAGTTTCTCCCCGAATATTATAACCACAATAGTTACCAAAGGTACCAGGATTATAATTTGATATGTCAGACTCACGTTTCGTCTACATAAGACTCATCAGTGACGCTCAGATCAAAATAGACATAAAGCCAAGCAAGTATAAAGTTGAAGAGCATTGAGGACCCAAAATTCCAAAAGCTTTGCCAAATACGACTAAGGTTATATATAACTGGCATAAGAACATTCTTAGTCTTTCGAAAAGTTTTGTAACAGGAAATTCATAAAAAATGACCATATAATTGATATTTCTGTCAACACCGAAGTGTTGACTACTGGGCTGGTTATACCGTCCGGGACAAAACGTCCACCAGCAGTGGTATCAATATATTTTGAATTCGTAAAATATCCTTTTGGCTCATTTTTTTATTTTCACAGACGAAAAATGCAACTAATCACAAAAAAGATACATGAAAGGATTTGTTTTTGTAATTTTTAGTTATGCTTAATCTAAGTTATTTAATAAATGTAATAGGTGACATACCAACAAATCACAGAACGTCACATCCGGTTACAAATGAATTTGACAGTTGTAGGAAAAATCCTACATTTCATTGCAGGAAAATGAGCTGAGTCAAACACATATATGTTAGGTGTTCAAAAGCACCATCATTATTTTATTTGATGTTTCTGTAGAATATTTTGGAAAGTTTAAGTAACATAATCAATCAACCTAGTACAAAAAGGCGAATGTTTGATTAGAAAACTTCCAGAGAAGGTTATTTTCTATTATGCAATGATGTTTTATATAAAAGTTTGTCTTAAGTGCTACATTGTTGTACTAGACAGGATAACACTTTGCTTATATCAAGCATTTTTTTTTTATTTGAAACAACGATAAATTCTGCACATGGTTTTGAAAACTGCAAATTCAACGAGGACTAATAGGAATAATCAATAGTTGTATGACAACTATAGTCAAAACAAGTTTTTTTTTAATTATAAATGAAGTACCATGATTTTGTATGAGTGAGCAAAGACTCTCCAGAAAACAATGAACCCAGTAAGATATTAAAACCCATTTAAATATGCTATTTTGTTTAAAATAATAATATTTAAAAAAAGAAAACCAACCAAAAACACAATGAACAAAACAATATTACGATGCGTATGATTTTTTGTGATGGATTGTGGAGGCTTGGTACAGGGATTTGACATCATCGTGCAAATGGAAAAAAACGCATAGGATTTGGCACAACCGTTATTTATGCTGTCATAAAGCATATCAGAGTGGTAGACATCGTATTCAGTATTTGTTCACGACTGCTATCTTGAAATTAAAATTGAAATCAATTTAAATGCGCGTAATTGATTCTGATTGATTCGGTTTGATATTTACAAAAGGTATACAGTTTTCTAAAAAAAAACATTCCTAAAAGGTTGTTCATACTTACCATTTCAAATTCGCACATATATTGTTGGGGTCTATCACAAGGATCGTCATCCCAGTTCCAGTTATTACTAGTTTTTAATTCAAATTCCACACAGTCTTCGTTGTCTATTTGATCACCTGAAAATCAATGTCTAATAACATAATAGCAACAAACAAACAAATATACAGAAGGTCTTTTATCAAATTATAAAAAACAAAAGTTCAAACACATCAAACGAATGAGAGACAACTTGTATTATTCCTGACTGGTTTTTTGATATTTGATATCAGTTTGTTAGCTAAGAAATCGCTGTTATTGTATTTTCTTTTATGTTCTATTTCAAAAATAGCTAAAGCTACATTGAAAAAAAATCTTCAATGCGCCATATTTTTTTTTCTAAATAAGTTGGACTACAAACTGTTTAGCTTTTTGGCAACACTTTTTAGAATGTTGGGATCTCAATGCTCTTCAGTTTTGTACCTGTTTGGCTTTATAACTGTTTTCATCTGAGCGTCACTAATGAGTCTTATGTAGACAAAACGCTTGTCTGGCCTATTCGATCATAATCCTGGTACCTTTGATGATGTTGGTAACTATTTCCAAGTCATTTGTTTTCTATAGGCGGAAACATGTCTGACGTACAAAATTATAAATCAGAATCTTGGATGAAGTTGTGTTTCTTTTTAAAGAGTTGATTTAACAATCAAAACTGTTCGTTGTTACTTTTGCAGTATTTGGGAGTTTGGTGGTCTTGTCTTATCTTAAATTTGTTTGAGATAACTAATTGGCTTCCCTAAGATCAGAATAATATAAGATTGCCTACAGTTGACAATATGTTGACCTCGATCTGTTGATTTTGTGTAAATAGGTCATTGACTCAAAGACGTACATTTTAAAAGATGAACTTTAAAATACGAGAGGGACATTCAAAATTGAAGGAAAATAAACTGACAACGTCACGGTTTAAAAAAAAAAGACAAATAATAGTACATAAGACACAACATAGAAAACTAAAGACTAAGCAAAACGAACCCCGCCAAAAACTTGGCTGCCCTCACGTACTCTGGAAGGGTACGCAGGCCCTGATTCACATTATACACCCGGCATGTTGCTAATGTTATTACAGACTCGGTAAATATTCAGAAAAAATCAACAACAACCCCACCAAAGAGCAAATAACAGCCATAGTTCACTAATAACTAATAACCTAATAACTATCTTAAAAGGGAACACTTACGTCCTCCAAATGGGAGAGTATCCAATGTTAAAGCACCACCAGCATCGACAAATTCGAAATTCTCGTCGCTTGTAGGACTATAAAGACCTGTCCATATATCTTCATTTTTTCCTAAAAAAGAATTGGATAGTTATCACTGTCATATTTTTTTTGTCTTTAAATCTTCCATTGATTATTTTCTATCGCATGAATACAGCTCGAAGTAATTAATTTCAAAACATCAATAAAAAGTTAAATCACCAAAAACACTAAACTGCTTAGAAAATTCAAAAAGTTCTCCATTATAAAATGACAAAATCAAAACCTCAAACACATCAGACGAATGTACAACAATTGTCATGTTCCTGACTTGGTACAGGCATGTTCTTATGTAAAATAAAGGTGGATTACATCTGGTTTGATAGCTAGCTAAACCTCTCACTGTATGACAGTCGCATCAAACTTCATTATATTAACAACGATGCGTGAACAAAACAAACAGAGAAAACAGTTAGAAATGTAAATGGATAAAACATCATTCGGTGAGTTATTTTACGCATTTAAAAAAGTGTATAAGTTGTCTGTACCTAGAGGGCGGGAAGGTGGTCGGACGTCGTTATGGTAGAGCCAATTGTTAAAAAAAAACCCACCCTTTTCCGATTCACTTTACTTCAAACATATTAAGTAATTGCGCGTCCAATACTGATTTTTCCAGATTTTAGAGTTTTTTCATCATACTGCAACATTAACAAAAGACTGTCATTAGCTTAGATATTCAACTTCCAGTTTCAAATCAAGATTTTTGAAATGCCTTGTTGCTCGGAGTTGATAGTAGGATACCATACATGCAACGATATAAACTAAAACATGTATCGTAATATAATTGCACCTTCCATTAATTATTTAAGCTCCTTTGAAGTTCTGACAGTTGTCCTACTATTTTAAAGAAAAAAGTTATCTAAATATCCATCTGCTATATTAAAGTATTATTGCCCACTGCCATTAAAACAATAATTGTCTCGATATATGTTATTTAAAAGATAACGATTTAAAACGGATACAGAACCATCTAAACGCTTACCTATAAGAAGTAATAATTGGTGTGTGTGTAAATGAATATTCGTTTTCTTTTTAATTACAACGAAGCACTTAACATTGCACAATTACAAATTTCTTAATAATTCATAAGCACCTTTCATCCTACATATATTCTTAAATTGAAAAACAAGACACAGATCCAATATCTACATGTATATCATAATTATAGTTAACACACCATTAACCGTTATGCTTTTTTTCTTTTTGTAGCAGTTCAGTATTTCTGTTGTTCCGGTGTATCCTTCTTAAAGTTTTTGTGTTTTGTTTTCGCTTAATCAATTAATGACTAATGGCAACCGTCAACAACTTTTGATTTCATCTACTTGATGCCTTTAAAATAGAAAACACAATCAATAATAATGCAGCACGACGGGTGCAACATATCGAGCAGGTTCTGTCTACCCTTTCGGAGTATCTGAGATTACCTCCAGTATTTTGTGGGGTTTGGGTAGCATTTTTTTTTTCATATATTAAGTTTTGTGTACTTTTGTTTGCTGTTTGTCTGCTTGTATTTTTTTTTCTTTTTTAGCCATGATTGTGTTTTCATTTTTTTTTTCGATTTATGAGTTTGTCTCTTAGATATGAAAGTGTTTTAAACTTTGTTAGTACTTCCATCAATTCTCGTCGTGTAAATATGTGTGGGATTATATTTTATGATTGTTGAAATATAACAAGGCTAATACTATTATAAAGGTTAACTCCTCTATCTTGTTTTGTTCTACTTTTGATTCACTATTTTTGCTATCTATAAATTATACATGTTTCAACTATGGTACAAATATAACGCTATAACAAATGAAAATCTTTACAACGAATGCAAATATGCTTCAATTAGTTTCACTGTTTTGCAATTGATTTTAATATTTATTGAACCATCTTTAATAATCTTAGATCGAACTTAATCTGATAAGGTGTTGATGTCTTTCCTTGTGTTGTGTTTTACCCCAGACATTCCGTGTTGAATTTCTCTTGGAGTTCAGTTTTTTGGTGATTTTACTTTTATCTAATCTGATATCAGATAAAATATACTCACCAAAGCATTAGTCCAGTTCTGCTTATCGTCTCCACCGAAGAAGTAACAATTAGTACTAGCTGTTAAGTCATTTGAAATGATGTATCCTTCAGGGCAACTAGTTGGAACACATGGTGGTACTGGTGCTATGACACAATACAAGTTGATTACTAATTGGAAAACCTGGTACTAATAATACTACCCAATGTGAGTTGATTATTATTTGATACACATTGTAGTACTGGTGCTATGACACAATATGAGTTAATTATTAATTTGAACAAATGGTACTATTATTACGACACTATAAGTTAGATCACATGACACTATTAATATTACACAATATGAATTGATTATTTGTTGATACACATGGTGGTACTATGACACAATATAAGTTAATTAATTGGAACACATGGTACTATTGATACGACACTATTAGTTGGAACACATGACACTATCAATATGACACAATATGAGTTGATGATTAATTGGAACACATGAAACTATTAAAATGGCACACTATGAGTTGATGATTAGTTGGAACACATGAAACTATTAAAATGACACAATATGAGTTGGTGATTAGTTGGAACACATGAAACTATTAATATGACACAATATGAGTTGATGATTAGTTGGAACACACGAAACCAACTATTAATATGACACAGTATGATTTGATTATTAGTTGGAAGACATGGCATTAGTATATATAAAATAAATACACAACATTTTAATTGTTTGTTTTAAATTGTAAGCTAATTGTCGGACTATTGGACCGGTCCATACTTTCCAACTATTGGACCGCGGTGAAACTTTTTATCCACAAACGTCATCATATTTCGTGAAATTTCAAATGCAGCAACGGTATTGGCTAATTTAGAGAATGCCCCAGGTTTTGCAACTTTGAGTTTTACCTCTTGTATCTATGGTTTTTACAATGCAGAACGCAGCCTTTCCATTCAGAATATATGTAAGTAAACATTCCAAATGACTTCATTTTCAGAAACAGACATCTGTAACAAACTTTTAGCTACTTTTTTACAAGCAGAACCCAGTACAACGAAAGTCCCAACTATGGACTGGATTCCGGTGCTACACAAAACACCTTACATATATAGATGTATTTCATCTTCAAGCCATTGTTTCAGTACTAAATTGTCTATTCTACTTATTACTACACTTGGTACCATCAACAACCTGATAATAAATTGCTCAAATAAGGCCTTTCAACATAGTGGAATTAATTACTTTTGGAGTGTAAACAATTCGTTGGAAGTACTTGAGAAATTGCCTGCATAGATGGGTGATTGTGTATCTGTTCAAACTTTAGATTTTTTTACCCTATATATCACTTTGCTCATATTGGTAATAAGAAAAAAAATTGCATCCCTAATTAATTGGGCATTTAAATGTCAGATTGCGAATACATATGTTCAAACTCTTTCAGGTCATTTTTAAGTAGCAACAAACAAAAGAACTATGCCACTTGGAATGCTTTGTAACTACATGTATTTGTATCAGCGTTATCGATATGTATATTAAGTACAATATATATTTTTAGACTTTATTAATAAAAATGATATGACTAAGTTTATAAATCTAAATCTTTGTTCAAGAGTAGTGATCTGGTTCAGCTAAAAATGGTTAAAAATTAGTATTTCAGAAGCTGTCTTAAGTTGTTTTAGATCCCCTTAACATTATTGTAAAAACAATGTCCATATTTTAATTAGAGCAGATGAAATTTTCAATCATTTTGATATAATTTATCCCACAAGTTGTACAACATACTGTAAACGAATCATTGAGAAAGAGCTGTGGTCTCGAACCATGAAATTGGTCATAAGAATCACATAAAAAATCTGTCACGCTGGCAAAACTGCAGAAAAAACTAGGAAACAATAGGAGTTATTGCTAAATGATTTCAATTATTTACTTTTTCAAGACCACATAAAACAAATCGTGACGTGTTTAAATAGTTATTATCCAAATTATGTTTATTAGGTTACGGGCATTGATCTCTGAAACGTAGCAAATTAGAAACTAACTTAAATTCTTCTGGTGTATCCTTCATTATGACTCCAATTTAATTCTCATGCAAGTGTATACATTATCGGCCATGTTTTTTCCATAAAAATGTAAAAACTAGTGTATAATATCGTCATTGTTTGAGCACCTTAATAATTTTGTTATCTTCTGTTGTTAACATAATTTGATAAATGGAGTCAAACATGAACGTTTATTTCAAAGACCATAATATATTGGTTTTTAAAGCATATTTACCTCACGATACCGGGATATATGTATTTACTCGGATTTCAACATGTACTTATGATTTGTTTACAAACCGGTATTGATAAAAATAAACAAACACATGTCGAAATGTTCAGGACTTTTAAATCTGTTTTGGGGTAGGCATACGATTTTTATTGCGTCTCACACTTTGAAAAGAAAATAATCGTCAACTACTTTATTTAATATTGTGTAAAAACGTTAATTATGAGGTTTGATAGTCAAATGGTTTGATAGTCAAATGGTTCGAGCATTTTTCTGAGGAAGTTTTAGAAAATTTTAAAGAAATATTTTTTACAGTGGGTAAGCTTTTATTAGTCTTCACTATCCTAAAGATTACCAATTTTCGGTTATATTTATAATTTACAATCTTCATTAAAGGTGAAGCACGAATACACAGTTAATTAATTATACTGATGTGTCATCTGTATGCAAGAGTGACATTCCTTAGTATTATGTGCCATTTCGAAAAAAAAGTTATGCAAGTATTGTCTCCCTTTAACAAGCGTATTATTTCATAATTAAGTATAGTTTCTGATATAGTTTTGAATAATTACAAAATGTATCAATTCAGTATATTTCAGATTTTGTTATTGGTGTATCAAAAACATTGATGTACGAATATAATTTCATAAATTTGAATCGTTTAAAATGATAACATACCAATATAAAGAATCGTTTATTATTTAAAAAAAAAGACTATAAATGAAAGTAGAATTACTTATCTTCCCTTCGTGATAGATTGGTAGAGTTATCTAATATTAATCAGAGATGGACAAGCAAGCAAATTTTAATTGTGGCTTATTTAACGTTTAAATAAGTTTCCACTATAAACGAATGTTGCTTTATACAAATATAAGGATTTTGTTATCTAAATCTACAAATCTTATTAGATATTATGAATTTTTGTTACAATAGATTAATATGCTACGTTTTATATTGTTTAATTTTATTTTACAACATGATCTTTTGCCTTTGTTTCATTTTTGCATAGAAGGGACAAGAACTATCGATCATGCTTTATTTGTTTACTTACATTTACAACATGATCTTCCATTGCAACATCTTCCTTTTTTGGTCCATCCTTTGCCAAATGCATCATCGCAAGTAAGATCTTTCCGTCCACATGTCCCATTTGAAGCAAGACAATTGCGAGTGAGTCCTAAAGATTAAAGTTCTGAAATGCAATGTGACATTATGAGCTCCAATCTCTGCATTATACATTAAGAAAGTTAGCTTTTATTATGAAAATAACCTGATTTAGTTATACTCTTAAAGTTAAATTCTTCATTGCAGTAATGAGTTTATGGAAAGTAAAAAAAAAATATTTTTAACTTGAGGTGAATGTTTCATATAATAGATTTAATTAATTCACAGAAGCAGTAAATAAAGTTATTTATATTTTTTACTCGAATTTAAATTAAGGAAGCATTCATTGTTTTAGATTCAGCCTGACCCATATCGAGATACCGGTAACTAAATAAAGGCAACAGTAGTATAAAGGAAAATCACAAAAATACTGAAATCCGAGGAAAAATCAAAACGGAAAATTCAAAAAACAAATGGCAAAATCAAAGAAAAACGCATCAAGCGAAGAACAACAACTGTCATTTTCCAGACTTGATACAAGCATTTTCATACACAAAACATAAAGAATACTCACTTTCGCCAGCAGAAACATGAATTGTGCAGAGGATGATTACAATCAAGCAACACCATTTCATCATGATACTGTAATACTAAAACGGAAATTTGTAAACATTAATTATATTTTCAAGGTTATATAGAAAGGAATTGTTACTAAGTAACATGTGTTTTTTTACTTGAATGCATTAAAGGATAAATTTTGACTGTCAGCTTCAGGTTCCTAAAAAATGCTAATACATATGTTTGAAGTAACCATAAACAGCCAAACAGACAGCTTATGCTTGAAGATGGAGTTAATTCAGAATTTGCATTATTTTCAGGGATACCAAAAACAAGGCTATATGTTGTTGCTGAAATTTGAATTAGACTTTTTGTTCAACTAGATAGTACTCAATGCTTAAAACAATTACATTGAAATATTTGTTTCTGTCTGCTTTATTAGAAAAAAAGTAATCTCTGATGTAATTTTGTAGGATTATTTCAAAATCACTTTTTCCTTTTTCAATGTACCTACCTTTGTTCATGTATGTCAGTCATAGAGTTTTTTATTCTTATTTATATAAATAAACTCGGTTTTAAATGTTGTACGCAAGACGCATATTTTATCTACAAAAGACTCATAAGTGAGACTCAAATTAGAAATATAAAAAAGGTCAAATAGAATACGATTTTGAAGAACATTGGAAAAACGATCATCAAGCAGCAATTTTCTGATCATCTTTCAAGCATTTTGAAATATTTTGAAATCGTTCACAAAATAAAACGTGAATATTATATTTATCAACATTTTTGTTCTCTACAAGAGCAAGATATATTTATAATTTTGAAACGATAAGCTGTTTTATATATTCTGGGAAAACCATTCGAAACATACCTTAATGCCTCAAATCAGACCTGTTGCTAAGAAAACTGTTGTTAAAATGGTCTGACTATTCGGATTTATAGCATATGAAGGTAAAGTAGAAATGGCGCAACGTAGGCAGAATGCGACATATGTTCTTTGTCTTTATCAAAATGTCTATTCAGTTATTTGATCCTTTTCTGGTGTTGTTGATGCATCATCTGTATAATTGATCAAATGGGCTCCATACTCTATTTATAATATAAGAATCTTTTCATCAGCTATTTTGTACATGCGTAACTCAAAGCAAGTGATGCGATATTTATAGTGAATTAGCATATTTGTTTGTTGTTAATGAGGTACATAAATCCTTTGAATTAATTGAAAGAATGAATTGAACTTTAAATTTAACAATACATGTACTCAACATTTTTCACACTTCAATTGGACACATCTAACATGCATAATTTTCGCGACTAATATAAACTTTGCTTTGATCAATGCCCTGTAACAGAAGTAATACGACGTAAAGCTTATTGTTCATAAGCACTTGCGTTTTATCATATCTTTTTTCTAAACAAAAATTCATAGTTAGTACAAAAAGAAAATTGGCATTGTTCTAAAAAGGATTAGAAAATTCATACTTATTAGCTAGAAACTAACAGACAACATCATCACAAACAGACAAACATACATCTCATAACTTGAAGAACAAACAGTATTATTTATTTATTCACATGAAACAAACCGGGGTGTGGTATTCAGTACGTAGGAGAAACTGGACGATATTTATCTAAACGCACTCAAGAACATCTGTATCGTTTTAAAAGACCCAATAAATTCAAAAGTATCATTTACCAACACCTTAAGAAGCACAACCATCCTTTTAAATATTTAGCAGTTCAACCTTTAGAAGTAGTAAATAAGCAGCCTTGTGAATCGCATTCAAAGTTTGTACGATCACGGAAAATAATTGAATTAAATTGGATTAAAAAATTACAGACAGTTTACCCTCTCGGTCTAAATGATAATATTATGGGAATTGGTAATATATCTAGAACCAATTCCGTTAACATTTTGGATATAGTTTCTAAAACTGTTCGTAAAAAACATTCTCACGGTCGTAGAAGAAATCGCAATCAAAGAAAATTTCGGGCCAATCATACCAATATTTCGGACCTAATTTCTATTTCAAAAAACAACGGCAGACATTATCTGTTAACAAAACTCTGTTCGTTACCGGTTAATAAGTTAAATAAAATTTTGGAGGATTGCAACACAATTTCATATAGCAGTCCTAAGTATGAAATTGTTCAAATTATTATGGCATATTGTTATTCTAAATTATTTCCCAAAATTCATCGCCCTGAAGATCATAAAAAACATTCTATTAAAATTAAGTATGTCAATAAAGGCTTTGATTTTGTAAATATTGCCGGTATATTTCACGACCATTCTGTTAAAGAACAAATTCCTGGATATTTTGACAATACTGAGCTACCTCTCATCTGTACCAAATAAAGCTTGTCGAACACATGAACATCATTTGTTGGCACAACCAACGTTACATGAACATAACAAATGTCAACTCTCCAAAAGAGACCAAAACGACACAGAAATTAACAATTATAGGTTATCGTACGTAACAGCTAATCAGAATTTATAAAGCATATAACTATGGCGGTTGGTCTAGTTAATTCATATCTATCAAATCGTTCTTGATAATCTAAAACAATGTATACATTACGAAAAACAAATAAATAGTAACCGGATGGTATGTCAAATCGACATACTTTTGTGCTAAAGAAAGAAAAAAGGTCTGAACAAATTTCACAACTGACTAGCACATTTTTATTGAGGTAGATAGAGCGCACCCTTTTCAGAACGCAAACAAATAATATTAATTTGTAAATGTTCATAGATATTTCGTTACAAATTTACTTTTATTTTTATATGATAATTTGTCTCCCAAAAACAACATAAATCGACAATTTAATGTTTGTTTTCAGTTGCAAATTGATAACCTTAAAGTGCTTATGTGTGCAATCAAGTATGAATATATTGTCGACTGAATCGGTAATTTGATGATTTCCTGTATTTCACGAATATTTTAATTGAATAATTCATATTTTAGACGATGTATAAATACAGCAAATAATTAAAACATTGCATACTGATCATTTTTTAAGTTTAAATCACAAATACGGGTAATTGTGTAACGAATTTTTTATGAAATAAAAAAGTATGCCTTAATTAAAACCAGTAAAATCCGATTGTTTGTAATGTAAATAAACATTTTTTTTAAACACAAAATCTCCAGTGTTACATTACATATGATACATTTATATCTGTTTTGTTTGTTTATACCTATACATCAATTTTTGTTTTAATCGCTTTATACAAAATTGTGAATAAAAAATTTTTTATCGAGATTTTTGAATGAGGGGACCATTGAAAGGGACACTTTTTTGGAAACTTATTTTTAGTATAACATCTTGTATTTTATCAATAAGATAATGAAGATGAATCTATCAAGAAAAACTCGCGGTACTCTGGGGTGAAACACAAGCTCTTTAACTACAGCGTTTTTTAAAACTAGCTGATAGACTATTGTATTGTAATCACTTTTCATGAGCCGGAGAATTAATGTCGAAAATCACGCAAAGTAGAATACATTACAATTAAGCATTATGTTTGTATCTTACGACGTTGTATTGTACTTATTCATTAATACAAATCAATATAGTTTAGACGTGCTTTTAATTTTTATACATTCAGTTTTAGTAAAATCACTTCATGATACACTTCAAAGTGATAAGACATACGTGTATATAGTCATGGAAATTTCGATACAATAAGGTGTATGGTGTTTTTGTATATATTTGCTATTTACACTGAACTAAGCACTGTCTAGATTTTAATTTACAAATCTTCGTAAATTGGTGGAAATGAGACACCTGGGATACATAATAGTTCGTCTGCTTTATTTTTAACTTTTGCAAATATAAAACTTTTAACCGCAATGACTATTGTAAAATTTAACCAACACATTGATCAGTTTCTATAGATCAGATTAGGTGTATGCTTTGCTATGTGCACAATCGTTTTATTGTGTCGGCATTCTTGAAGTTTTGTCTCTATAGTGTCTGATAAGGATTTTACAAATAAAATCTTGCAGTGCACAAATGCTGTAAATAGCATTTTATTTTTTGTTATATATATATATAATAAACAAAACAAGCATTGCTCGGCGCTGGATTTATTATGGAATTGAAATAAACGTGAAAAGACAATCATTCGTTTTCATCTTCATCCATCATTGACTGTAAGATAATAACCATTAATAACATTAACGTTAACAATGCCATTGTGCAAGAAAAAACAAGTGCAGTAGGTGCTAAACATACTATTATATAGTACAATAGATCACAATGAACAGCAACATTCATCAAGCAAAACATTCGACAACAACAAACACCCAGAGAGGATAGACCGACGAGTACACACACATATTAAGTAGAATGTTTCAGATACCCGTATGTTGCAAGGGAGATAACTAGCCTTACACATAAGCTGGACTATTAAAGAAAGTGTTACTTTCGCATCTCCTTTTTGATAATTCAGGCCTTGAATCATAGATATAAAACACTTTAAAAATAAGACACAGGAGCGTTGCAGCTGTAAACAGTGAGATCAAACACTTGAAAACGGAAAATAGAACTGCACATCAATTGGAAAGCATTGTTATAATGTTAAGATTTATACGGTAAACTAGGTTAGATGTCCACAGCTCTTTGTTGAATGATTTTGCACCTATAATCTTCCAACTATATCTTCAAACAGGTTTAAATGTTCACCACAAAATCTATTGAAAGGCAGCAGTATATGTTAGAAACCAAACCTATTTAACACTGTCGGACTTCAGGTAGAAAATGTTTACCTGAATAAGTGAGTGAATAATGTCTTAAGCCATGAATTATGAAAGCTGTTAGAATTTGTCGAATCAAAAATACCTTTTTTTTCTTATTTCAAATTTTGATAAACATTTCTGTGAAAGGTAAGATAAGACAAACCAGCCAAACATGTGTTTATTGGGATTTCTAATAACCACTGCAAATCATTGTGAAACTATCAAAAAATAATGTGATATGACAAACCATTCCAGCATAGTTTTTGCTTCGATGAAAAGTCATGGTAAAAAAAAGTTCATTAGAAAATATTCTAACAAACCGTACAAGTGGTAAAATGTTCAGTCCATAATACACGAACTGCGATATATCGGCATCTGAAAATGAATGTTTGTTATGCTTAAGTTCAAATTCCATCGTGCGTACTAAATTTCCGTTTCTATTATTACAATGTGGTACAAATTCAGTTTTGTTTAAAAAATGAACAACGTTGACTTTTATTAATATCCTTTTGACATTCTCTACATGAGTGACTTTATAATTGTTTTACTTAGAGTTTAAAAGGCCATTTTTGGATATCTTATAAAATCTTTGTTGTGATTTCAGAGATTTTGGAAGAAATAATAAGGCTGATTTTAAATTTTTAATAAACCTGGAGAGAATAATTTCCCGCCAAATGTTGTATTGCTTTTATCTTAAAAATAAGGCGCCTCATTTTTTTCAGTTTTTAAACATTAAGTTTTGTATATACGATCTATTTATAACACTCTTTTAAAACGTTTGTTATTTTGAAAAAGAGTTGTCAAAGGTACCAGGATTATAATTTAGTACGCCATACGCGCGTTTCGTCTACATAAGACTCATCAGTGACGCTCATATCAAATAGTTATAAAGCCAAACAAGTACAAAGTTGAAGAGCATTGAGGATCCAAAATTCCAAAAAAAATGTGCCAAATACGGCTAAGGTAATTGGAGCGAGCATCCTTAACTTTGAGTATTTTATCATAATGATCAAGTCATATGCTATTTTTCATATCAACATTTTACCTACATAAACTTAAATGCGTGAAATGCAACTGCATATTCTAGTATGAAACATAACATATTTTGACATCATGGAAAAAAGAGACAAAAGATACCGAAGGGACATTCATAGTCGAAAATAAAATGACAACTCCATGGGACTTGCAGTTTCGAAAGAAATATATAAAAAGGGAGTAAACGCTATTATTAGCATATAAAATAATCTCAAGTCGAAAAGAAAAGAAATCTGCTATTCTAGTTGAAACTCACGAAATGACAAACAGCTACTTAAATACACTAAATATGCCTACCTTCGTCGAGCACCATCGTTGATCCTCGGTTTTGAGTGAATTGTATGCTACATTCCTTCAACTTGATATGCATTATTGTGATGACGGTAGATGAATGTTTGTCTGTTTGTGATGATGTTGTCTGTTAGTTTCTAGCTAATAAGTATGAATTTTCAAATCCTTTTTAGAACAATGCGAATATTCTTTTTGCACTAACTATGAATTTTTGTTTAGAAAAATGATATGATCAAACGCAAGTGCTTATGAACAATAAGCTTTACGCCGTATTACTTCTGTTACAGGGCATTGATAAAAGCAAAGTTTATATTAGTCGCGAAAATTATGCATGTTAGATGTGTCCAATTGAAGTGTGAAAAATGTTGAGTACATGTATTGTTAAATTTAAAGTTCAATTCATTCTTTCAATTAATTCAAAGGATTTATGTACCTCATTAACAACAAACACATATGCTAATTCACTATAAATATCGCATCACTTGTTTTGAGTTACGCATGTACAAAATAGCTGATGAAAAGATTCTTATATTATAAATAGAGTATGGAGCCCTTTTGATCAATTATACAGATGATGCACTAACAACACCAGAAAAGGATCAAATAACTGAATAGACATTTTGATAAAGACAAAGAACATATGTCGCATTCTGCCTACGTTGCGCCATTTCTACTTTACCTTCATATGCTATAAATCCGAATAGTCAGACCATTTTAACAACAGTTTTCTTAGCAACAGGTCTGATTTGAGGCATTAAGGTATGTTTTGAATGGTTTTCCCAGAAAATATAAAACAGCTTATCGTTTCAAAATTATTAATATATCTTGCTCTTGTAGAGAACAAAACTGTTGATAAATATAATATTCACGTTTTATTTTGTGAACGATTTCAAAATATTTCAAAATGCTTGAAAGATGATCTTAAAATTGCTGCTTGATGATCGTTTTTCCAATGTTCTTCAAAATCGTATTCTATTTGACCTTTTTTATATTTCTAATTTGAGTCTCACTTATGAGTCTTTTGTAGATAAAATATGCGTCTTGCGTACAACATTTAAAATCGAGTTTATTTATATAAATAAGAATAAAAAAACTCTATGACTGACATACATGAACAAAGGTAGGTACATTGAAAAAGGAAAAAGTGATTTTGAAATAATCGTACAAAATTACATCAGAGATTACTTTTTTTCTAATAAAACAGACAGAAAAAAATATTTCAATGTAATTGTTTTCAGCATTGAGTACTATCTAGTTGAACAAAAAGTCTAATTCAAATTTCAGCAACAACATATAGCCTTGTTTTTGTTATCCCTGAAAATAATGCAAATTCTGAATCAAATCCATCTTCAAGCATAAGCTGTCTGTTTGGCTGTTTATTGTTACTTCGAACTTATGTATTAGCATATTTTAGGAACCTGAAGCTGACAGTCAAAATCTATCTTTTAATGCATTCAAGTAAAAAAACACATGTTACTTAGTAACAATTCCCCTCTATATAACCTTGAAAATATAATTAATGTTTACAAATTTCCGTTTTAGTATTACAGTATCATGATGAAATGGTGTTGCTTGATTGTAATCATCCTCTGCACAATTCATGTTTCTGCCGGCGAAAGTGAGTATTCTTTATGTTTTATGTATGAAAATGCTTGTATCAAGTCTGGAAAATGACAGTTGTTGTCCTTCGTTTGATGCGTTTTTCATTGATTTTGCCATTTGATTTTTGAATTTTCCGTTTTGAATTTTCCTCGGATTTCAGTATTTTTGTGATTTTCCTTTATACTACTGTTGCCTTTATTTAGTTACCGGTATCTCGTTAAAATTTTTTTTTTTACTTTCCATAAACTCATTACTGCAATGAAGAATTTAACTTTAAGAGTATGACTAAATCAGGTTATTTTCCTAATAAAATCTAACTTTCTTAATGTATAATGCAGAGATTGGAGCTCATAATGTCACATTGCATTTAAGAACTTTAATCTTTAGGACTCACTCGCAATTGTCTTGCTTCAAATGGGACATGTGGACGGAAAGGTCTTACTTGCGATGATGCGTTTGGCAAAGGATGGACCAAGAAAGGAATATGTTGCAATGGAAGACCATGTTGTAAATGTAAGTAAACAAATAAAGCATGATCGATAGTTCTTGTCCCTTCTATGCAAAAATGAAACAAAGGCAAAAGATCATATTTGTAAAATAAAATTAAACAATATAAAACGTAGCATATTAATCTATTGTAACAAAAAATCATAATATCTAATAAGATTTGTAGATTTAGATAACAAAATCCTTATATTTGTATAAAGCAACATTCGTTTATAGTGGAAACTTATTTAAACGTTAAATAAGCCACAATTAAAATTTGCTTGCTTGTCCATCTCTGATTAATATTAGATAACTCTACCAATCTATCACGAAGGGAAGATAAGTAATTCTACTTTCATTTATAGTCTTTTTTTTAAATAATAAACGATTCTTTATATTGGTATGTTATCATTTTAAACGTTTCAAATTTATGAAATTTTATTCGTACATCAATGTTTTTGATACACCAATAACAAAATCTGAAATATACTGAGTTGATACATTTTGTAATTATTCAAAACTATATCAGAAACTATACTTAATTATGAAATAATACGATTGTTAAAGGGAGACAATACTTAATTAGTTACTTAATTAACTATGTATTCGTGCTTTACTTTTAATGAAGATTGTAAATTATAAATATAACCGAAAATTGGTAATCTTTAGGATAGTGAAGACTAATAAAAGCTTACCCACTGTAAAAAATATTTCTTTGAAATTTTCTAAAACTTCCTCAGAAAAATGCTCGAACCATTTGACTATCAAACCTCATAATTAACGTTTTTACACAATATTTTAATAAAGTAGTTGACGATTATTTTCTTTTCAAAGTGTGAGACGCAATA
This sequence comes from Mytilus edulis, assembly GCF_963676685.1. Classification (NCBI taxonomy): domain Eukaryota; kingdom Metazoa; phylum Mollusca; class Bivalvia; order Mytilida; family Mytilidae; genus Mytilus; species Mytilus edulis. The sequence continues at coordinate 26,352,118 of NC_092357.1, read as the reverse complement.
AAAATCGTATGCCTACCCCAAAACAGATTTAAAAGTCCTGAACATTTCGACATATGTTTGTTTATTTTTATCAATACCGGTTTGTAAACAAATCACAAGTACATGTTGAAATCCGAGTTAATACATATATCCCGGTATCGTGAGGTAAATATGCTTTAAAAACCAATATATTATGGTCTTTGAAATAAACGTTCATGTTTGACTCCATTTATCAAATTATGTTAACAACAGAATATAACAAAATTATTAAGGTGCTCAAACAATGACGATATTATACACTAGTTTTTACATTTTTATGGAAAAACATGGCCGATAATGTATACACTTGCATGAGAATTAAATAATGAGTCATAATGAAGGATACACCTGAAGAATTTAAGTTAGTTTATAATTTGCTACGTTTCAGAGATCAATGCCCGTAACCTAATAAACATAATTTGGATAATAACTATTTAAACACGTCACGATTTGTTTTATGTGGTCTTGAAAAAGTAAATAATTGGAATCATTTAGCAATAAGTCCTATTGTTTCCTAGTTTTTTCTGCAGTTTTGCCAGTGTGACAGATTTTTTATGTGATTCTTATGACCAATTTCATGGTTCGAGACCACAGCTCTTTCTCAATGATTCGTTTACAGTATGTTGTACAACTTGTGGGATAAATTATATCAAAATGATTGAAAATTTCATCTGCTCTAATTCAAAATATGGACATTTTTTTACAATAATGTTAAGGGGATCTAAAACAACTTAAGACAGCTTCTTAAATACTAATTTTTAACCATTTTTAGCTGGACCAGATCACTACTCTTGAACAAAGATTTAGATTTATAAACTTAGTCATATCTTTTTTTTAATAAAGTCTAAAAATATATATTGTACTTAATATACATATCGATAACGCTGATACAAATACATGTAGTTACAAAGCATTCCAAGTGGCATAGTTCTTTTGTTTGTTGCTACTTAAAAATGACCTGAAAGAGTTTGAACATATGTATTTGTAATCTGACATCTGCCCAATTAATTAGGGATGCAATTTTTTTCTTATTACCAATATGAGCAAAGTGATATATAGGGTAGAAAAATCTAAAGTTTGAACATATACACAATCACCCATCTATGCAGGCAATTTCTCAAGTACTTCCAACGAATTGTTTACACTCAAAAGTAATTAATTCCACTATGTTGAAAGGCCTTATTTGAGCAATTTATTATCAGGTTTTTGATGGTACCAAGTGTAGTAATAAGTAGAATAGACAATTTAGTACTGAAACAATGGCTTGAAGATGAAATACATCTATATTTGTAAGGTGTTTTGTGTAGCACCAGAAGCCAGTCCATAGTTGGGACTTTCGTTGTACTGGGTTCTGCTTGTAAAGAAGTACCTAAAAGTTTGTTACAGATGTCTGTTTCTGAAAATGAAGTCATTTGGAATGTTTACTTACATATATTCTGAATGGAAAGGCTGCGTTCTGCAATGTAAAAACCATAGATACAAGAGGTAAAACTGAAAGTTGCAAAACCTGGGGCATTCTCTAAATTAGCCAATCCCGTTGCTGCATTTGAAATTTCACGAAATATGATGACGTTTGTGGATAAAAAGTTTCACCGCGGTCCAATAGTTGGAAAGTATGGACCGGTCCAATAGTCCGACAATTAGCTTACAATTTAAAACAAACAATTAAAATGTTGTGTATTTATTTTATATATACTAATGCCATGTCTTCCAACTAATAATCAAATCATACTGTGTCATATTAATAGTTGGTTTCGTGTGTTCCAACTAATCATCAACTCATATTGTGTCATATTAATAGTTTCATGTATTCCAATTAGTCATCAACTCATATTGTGTCATATTGATAGTGTCATATGTTCCAACTAATAGTGTCGTATCAATAGTACCATGTGTTCCAATTAATTAACTTATATTGTGTCATAGTACCACCATGTGTATCAACTAATAATCAATTCACATTGTGTAATATTAATTGTGTCATGTGATCTTACTTATAGTGTCGTAATAATAGTACCATTTGTTCAAATTAATAATTAACTCATATTGTGTCATAGCACCAGTACTACAATGTGTATCAAATAATAATCAACTCACATTGGGTAGTATTATTAGTACCAGGTTTTCCAATTAGTAATCAACTTGTATTGTGTCATAGCACCAGTACCACCATGTGTTCCAACTAGTTGCCCTGAAGGATACATCATTTCAAATGACTTAACAGCTAGTACTAATTGTTACTTCTTCGGTGGAGACGATAAGCAGAACTGGACTAATGCTTTGGTGAGTATATTTTATCTGATATTAGATTAGATAAAAGTAAAATCACCAAAAAACTGAACTCCAAGAGAAATTAAACACGGAATGTCTGGGGTAAAACACAACACAAGGAAAGACATCAAGACCTTATCAGAATAGGTTTGATCTAGGATTATTAAAGATGGTTCAATAAATTTTACAATCAATTGCAAAACAGTGAAAACTAATTGAAGCATATTTGCATTCGTTGTAAAGATTTTCATTTGTTATAGCGTTATATTTGTACCATAGTTAAAACATGTATATATTATAGATAGCAAAAATAGTGAATCAAAAGTAGAACAAAACAAGATAGAGGAGTTAACCTTTACAATGGTATTAGCCTTGTTATATTTCAACAATCATAAAATCTAATCCCACACATATTTACACGACGAGAATTGATGGAAGTACTAACAAAGTTTAAAAAACTTTCATATCTAAGAGACAAACTCATAAATCGAAAAAAAAATGAAAACACAATGGCTAAAAAAGAAAAAAAAAATACAAGCAGACAAACAGCAAACAAAAGTACACAAAACTTAATATATGAAAAAATAAAAACAACGCTACCCAAGCCCCACAAAATACTGGAGGTAATCTCAGATACTCCGAAAGGGTAGACAGAACCTGCTCGATATGTTGCACCCGTCGTGCTGCATTATTATTGATTGTGTTTTCTATTTTGAAGGCATCAAGTAGATGAAATCAAAAGTTGTTGACGGTTGCCATTAGTCATTAATTGATTAAGCGAAAACAAAACACAAAAACTTTAAGAAGGATACACCGGAACAACAGAAATACTGAACTGCTACAAAAAGAAAAAAAAACATAACGGTTAATGGTGTGTTAACTATAATTATGATATACATGTAGATATTGGATCTGTGTCTTGTTTAAATTTAAGAATATATGTAGGATGGAAGGTGCCTACCTATGGGCGCCAAATACCGTAGCAGAAGCTTTTGCTGTTAAGAATACGACGGGTTTCGGTAAGTAATGAGTTATTAAGTAATTTGTAATTGTGCAATGTTAAGTGCTTCGTTGTAATTAAAAGGAAACGAATATTCATTTACACACACACCAATTATTACTTCTTATAAGTAAGCGTTTAGATGGTTCTGTATCCGTTTTAAATCGTTATCTTTTAAATACCATATATCGAGACAATTATTGTTTTAATGGCAGTGGGCAATAATACTTTAATATAGCAGATGGATATTTAGATAACCTTTTTCTTTAAAATAGTAGGACAACTGTCAGAACTTCAAAGGAGCTTAAATAATTAATGGAAGGTGCAATTATATTACGATAAATGTTTTAGTTTATATCGTTGCATGTATGGTATCCTACTACCAACTCCAAGCAACAAGGCATTTCAAAAATCTTGATTTGAAACTGGAAGTTGAATATCTAAGCTAATGACAGTCTTTTGTTAATGTTGCAGTATGATGAAAAAACTCTAAAATCTGGAAAAATCAGTATTGGACGCGCAATTACTTAATATGTTTGAAGTAAAGTGAATCGGAAAAGGGTGGGTTTTTTTTAACAATTGGCTCTACCATAACGACGTCCGACCACCTTCCCGCCCTCTCAGTACAGACAACTTATATACTTTTTTAAATGCGTAAAATAACTCACCGAATGATCTTTTATCCATTTACATTTCTAACTGTTTTGTCTGTTTGTTTTGTTCACGCATCGTTGTTAATATAATGAAATTTGATGCGACTGTCATACAGTGAGAGGTTAAGCTAGCTATCAAACCAGATGTAATCCACCTTTTTTTTACATAAGAACATGCCTGTACCAAGTCAGGAACATGACAATTGTTGTACATTCGTCTGATGTGTTTGAGCTTTTGATTTTGTCATTTTATAATGGACTACTTTTTGAATTTTCTAAGCAGTTTAGTGTTTTTGGTGATTTAACTTTTTATTGATGTTTTGAAATTAATTACTTCGAGCTGTATTCATGCGATAGAAAATAATCAATGGAAGATTTAAAGACAAAAAAAATATGACAGTGATAACTATCCAATTCTTTTTTAGGAAAACATGAAGATATATGGACAGGTCTTTATAGTCCTACAAGCGACGAGAATTTCGAATTTGTCGATGTTGGTGGTGCTTTAACATTGGATACTCTCCCATTTGGAGAACGTAAGTGTTCCCTTTTAAGATAGTTATTAGGTTATTAGTTATTAGTGAACTATGGCTGTTATTTGCTCTTTGGTGGGGTTGTTGTTGATTTTTTCTGAATATTTACCGAGTCTGTAATAACATCAGCAACATGCCGGGTGTATAATGTGAATCAGGGTCTGCGTACCCTTCCAGAGTACGTGAGGGCAGCCAAGTTTTTGGCGGAGTTCGTTTTGCTTAGTCTTTAGTTTTCTATGTTGTGTCTTATGTACTATTATTTGTCTTTTTTTTTTAAACCGTGACGTTGTCAGTTTTTTCCTTCAATTTTGAATGTCCCTCTCGTATTTTAAAGTTCATCTTTTAAAATGTACGTCTTTGAGTCAATGACCTATTTACACAAAATCAACAGATCGAGGTCAACATATTGTCAACTGTAGGCAATCTTATATTATTCTGATCTTAGGAAAGCCAATTAGTTATCTGAAACAAATTTAAGATTAGGCAAGACCACCAAACTCCCAAATACTGCAAAAGTAACAACGAACAGTTTGGATTGTTAAATCAACTCTTTAAAAAGAAACACAACTTCATCCAAGATTCTGATTTATAATTTTGTACGTCAGACATGTTTCCGCCTATAGAAAACAAATGACTTGGAAATAGTTACCAACATCATCAAAGGTACCAGGATTATGATTGAATAGGCCAGACAAGCGTTTTGTCTACATAAGACTCAATAGTGACGCTCAGATGAAAATATTTATAAAGCCAAACAGGTACAAAACTGAAGAGCATTGAGATCCCAACATTCTAAAAAGTGTTGCCAAAATGCTAAACAGTTTGTAGTTCAACTTATTTAGAAAAAAAATATGGCGCATTGAAGATTTTTTTTCAATGTAGCTTTAGCAATTTTTAAATAGAACATAAAAGAAAATACAATAACAGCGATTTCTTAGCTAACGACAAACTGATATCAAATATCAAATAACCAGTCAGGAATAATACAAGTTGTCTCTCATTCGTTTGATGTGTTTGAACTTTTTTTTTTTGTAAATGACAAAAGACCTTCTGTATATTTGTTTGTTTGTTGCTATTATGTTATTAGACATTGATTTTCAGGTGATCAAATAGACAACGAAGACTGTGTGGAATTTGAATTAAACACTAGTAATAACTGGAACTGGGATGACGATCCTTGTGATAGACCCCAACAATATATGTGCGAATTTCCAATGGTTAGTATGAACAACCTTTTAGGAATGTTTTTTTTTTTAGAAAACTGTTTACCTTTTGTAAATATCAAACTGAATCAATCAGAATCAATTACGCGCATTTAAATTGATTTCAATTTAAATTTCAAGATAGCAGTCGTGAACAAATACTGAATACGATGTCTACCACTCTGATATGCTTTATGACACCATAAATAACGGTTGTGCCAATTCCTATGCGTTTTTTTCCATTTCCACGATGATGTCAAATCCCGGTACCAAGCCTCCACAATCCATCACAAAAAATCATACGCATCGTAATATTGTTTTGTTTATTGTGTTTTTGGTTGGTTTTTTTTTTAAATATTATTATTTTAAACAAAATAGCATATTTAAATGGGTTTTAATATCTTACTGGGTTCATTGTTTTCTGGAGAGTCTTTGCTCACCCATACAAAATCATGGTACTTCATTTATAATTAAAAAAAACTTGTTTTGACTATAGTTGTCATACAACTATTGATTATTCCTATTAGTCCTCGTTGAATTTGCAGTTTTCAAAACCATGTGCAGAATTTATCGTTGTTTCAAATAAAAAAAAAATGATTGATATAAGCAAAGTGTTATCCTGTATAGTACAAAAATGTAGCACTTAAGACAAACTTTTATATAAAACATCATTGCATAATAGAAAATAACCTTCTCTGGAAGTTTTCTAATCAAACATTCGCCTTTTTGTACTAGGTTGATTGATTATGTAACTTCAACTTTCCAAAATATTCTACAGAAACATCAAATAAAATAATGATGGTGCTTTTGAACACCTAACATATATGTGTTTGACTCAGCTCATGTTCCTGCAATGAAATGTAGGATTTTTCCTACAAATGACAAATTCAAGGGAACAATTTTTTCAACCCTTTTTCATTTTTAACCGGATGTGACGTTCTGTGATTTGTTGGTATGTCACCTATTACATTTATTAAATAACTTAGATTAAGCATAACTAAAAATTACAAAAACAAATCCTTTCATGTATCTTTTTTTGTGAGCAGTTGCATTTTTCGTCTGTGAAAATAAAAAAATGAGCCAAAAGGATATTTTACGAATTCAAAACATATTGATACCACTGCTGGTTTACGTTTTGTCCCGGACGGTATAACCAGCCCAGTAGTCAACACTTCGGTGTTGACAGAAATATCAATTTTATGGTCATTTTTTATGAATTTCCTGTTACAAAACTTTTCGAAAGACTAAGAATGTTCTTATGCCAGTTATATATAACCTTAGTCGTATTTGGCAAAGCATTTGGAATTTTGGGTCCTCAATGCTCTTCAACTTTATACTTGCTTGGCTTTATGACTATTTTGATCTGAGCGTCACTGATGAGTCTTATGTAGACGAAACGTGAGTCTGACATATCAAATTATAATCCTGGTACCTTTGGTAACTATTGTGGTTATAATATTCGGGGAGAAACTCCATAACAGCAAAGAACAAGGAACAGTATACAAAACGTATAGGAAAACTAATTACAATACAATATACAATATGCTTTATTTTAAAAACACTCCGTTACTTTGACATCTGAAACAAGAGGTAAACAGAGGTATTAACATAAAACTGAACGATATATTATGTTTCTTACGAGTAAGCAGATCCTGCTCAAAGTGTGACATCCATCATATTAACTATAATACGGTATGTATTGACTGGAATAAGTTTTCCAATAAATTTTAGTTTGATTTAGTTGACCAAGCATTTAATTTCAATTGATTCATATAATCTTATGATATGTATGTTACTATATATAAACTAATCTTTATCATGTCATTTTTTTTTTAGAAAACTTGTACGTAGAAAGATATGTGGTATATATGGTTGTCATTATGTTCTAATGAATGAAGATTTCTTCTTCCTGGCGCCAAAAATAAATTATAATTATATTTTTGTGTTGTTTATTATTTATTTGTTTTGGCATTGATGGATCAATAGCAGATATGTCTATGCTCTCTTAAGAATAAGAAGATCTTGTATGATTGTCAATGGGACAACTGTCTACCAAAGTTTTACCAACAGTGGATGTTAGCCACAATGGACAACTGTGGCGCTTTTAACAATGTGACAATATCCGATCTGTATATTCAGCTATTATAGATCTCGATGTGGAATATAAAACAATTCAGATGGGAAAACCAAAGGCTATTTAAAGCATATTTAAAAAATGTGAAAAGATTGAAAACACCATCGATAATACATTACTAGTAGCAATATGGTTTCGTGAGACAGATTTACTGCACACATTGCACTTAACATATAATTTCAAATCGACAAAAAGCAGTAAAATAACACAAATACCTAGCACCAAGGAAGAAACACAACGGAAAAAGATGGCAAAATCAAAAAGTTCGAACAAATAAAACGAATAGAAAATTAATGTCATATTTCTGACTTGTGACAGACATTTGATGATGTAGAAACGGTGGATTAAATCTGATTCAATATCTGACTAAAGTCCTCACTTGCAAGACAGTCATATTGAACGCTATTTTATTGACGAAAATGAGTGGACATATTACTAAAGTCATAGGCATACACACATTTACGTTTAGATATCTATCCGCATTCTTATGCCCTGCAATCAAAGCATATGGACATTTTATTTTCGTCGATCTATTAGCCTTTCTGTCAGTCTTGGTCCTTCTCAGTTCTTGCTACATTTGTTTGGTTAGGATGGGTCATCCGTAGGTTACAGTAAAATCAACCTAAATATAATAGTATGCATATGTCTATCGTTATGATAATTCAAACGAAAGCAAATTGAGTAAGTATTTTTGATATTTGAACAATATTTATATTCACTATCACATTGGGGGATCCTTTACGTAAGCATGGTCATCGTATTTCATCTTCCATTTATATATAGATTTTTGACATGGAATAATGTTGCCAAACGTTGGTTAATTTAGCTGGCCAAAAGAAAATACCAATTCACTATGTTGAGTTACAAACTCGTACGGTTCTAGAACATGCGTGTAATGTGACATTTTATACGCCGGAATCAATGGTTCTGGGAGAATTTCTTAGTTCGGCTTAGTTGAACTAGATGACATATCAGGTACCCTACTATATGCTTATAACTCGTACAGGTCAAGTGCATTAGTGAACATTGTCGTTTAAAAGATCTTTTTTTATAATTTTCTATAAATGGAGAAAAGGAATTTATTTTTTCCACTCATAATTTCTTTCACACGTAGAATGTATAATTGTTCCAATGAAGAGGTCTGGTGCGTGAGTACACAAAGAATACATGCTAGTGCTCTCTAAAAAAAAATAAACTAGGAAAATGTCTGATTATCATTCAATCAATACTTTGTGTTTATTATTTATCTTAAAGATGAACGCAAAATGAAAATAAATAGTTTTAACGTCACCACCATGTTGTTTTCATTGGTCACAACATGTAGTTCCGTCAGCATCTTCTACTGAATTATGCAGATCGTCGAGAGCCACTACTCAAAACCCTCTCGACCAATCATATAAACGTATACCTTTATATATAGATTATAACAGAATTATTGCATTATAAATCTCGCTGCGGAAAAAATCTCATTGTTGGGCTATAGGACAAGGTTCGACCGGAAGCGTTTTGGACCACATCTCCAAATAAGGCCGTGTTCACACCAAACGCCATGTACAGTCAACATGTTTACAATTAGTTTAATGTAATGGACATTGGTTTCACATTAAATTTGTTCACAACTATACACCTTGTTTAATTACCTGTACATACGATTTGTTCACACTTGTAAACTATATGTCATTTAAATGTTCATTATGGAGAACCGAATGCAAAGTTTTTGGACAACTTTTCTAGCAGTAAGGGAACGACCATTTCACTTCAAAAATGAAAGAATATATTCCGATGTTCAATTTGATAAAAAAAATTCTGGTCAAACAGATGATAAAAAATCAATCTGAATCAAGAGTTTCCCAATACATTATTGTGTTAAATATTGAAATAAAAACAAACAATTTTGATTGGTAGCATTGAAGAAAACGTAATAAAAAGGTTCGTGCGTAAAAAAATCTGACTCAGATTAAAAATAAAATACCCCCCTCCCCACCCTTTTTGAAGTTAGTTGGTTGTTATGAAAGCCATTTTGATGGTTTGAAGTAGTTTAAAGATACTAAAGATGTTTCGATTATGCATTAAAAAAAAACGTAGGCTGCAGCAGCGTGCTTACATACGAAGAAAAAAAATGAAATAGTAAGGATTACTACATTTATATCTTTTCTGTTTGTTTCAAACGGTAGTTCTTCTCCAAGGAGTATTTGGCAACGGGAGGGGTTAATCTTTTTTTAAGCGTTATCTAACGGATCTAAGATATTAGACAAACAATACATTTACCTCATACTTTTTTCAGTAATGCATTTATGAGTGAATCGTTGTTTGAGTAAAGACCTTTTCAAATGAAATATATGTTCGGCGATGATGTTGTTTTGAGTCTTGATAAGGGTAACAGTTAATAAAACTACGTAAAGTTGTTTTTATAACAAAAAAATATATCAAGTTTATACAAATTTTCTGTAAAGAACTTTATTAATGATTGTTATAAATATCAATTTTATTCAAAAATAGTTTCTTCCTTGAATATATGTATATATATATATATACGATAAAACTAATTTTCCAAATGCCTAGTTTTGTGTTCCTTTAACCTACACAAGGCCTACATTGACATTGACTATCGACTTCGTGTAAACAAAACATGATTTAAACTACATGTAAACATTGAGTTTTATCAATTGGAACGTAATTGTGTTTAGTGTACGTGTGCCTAACACAACACCGAGTTTAGGTCAATGTGAACACGGCCTAAGTTTATATCAATATCATTGATCTTCATAGCTTACAAACTAAAACACAATTAAATGTATTGTATTCTTGTGAAAGGTATGTTGCCTAGCAACGGTTTTTAGATAGTATCAAAATTATCATCTATTAATTACTAGTGTAATTACTGCAATTACAGTACAAATTAAAACGATTCCAAATAACACCAAGCTCAAGCTAGCAGCCACTCGGCTAGCAGCCACTACGCTAGCAGCCACTACGCTAGCAGCCCTTTTACGGATATGTCTAAGAACCAAAAAGTTGCATTAGATTCAAACGTACTCAAAATATTTTTATTCATATATAACCAATATCTTATCAGTTTTAAATATACAATAAGGCAGTCGGAGAACTATTCGGAGATTTAAAAAAGTATCTAGTCCTGTTCATCAATCCAAGACAATAGTAATCGATGTCAATATACCTAACACCGTGCTCCCCGCTTTTGATTTTTATAGCCAACAGTTTTGAGTGTACATGTACAAAGAATCGTAAATGTGTAATAAAATTATTGAAATGCTTATAGAATTGCTTATAACAGGGAATTGACATTGAAATTATGAATTAATTTTGTGATATTGTGTCAAATAGCTTTTCACATTCTCGACATCAAATAGTTCCTGACAAGTTATTATTGTTCTGCATGACAAGAAAAGGAAGTTGCGTATGAATATTTATTAAATGAGTCAAATCTGTTTTAACGAAACATTATATTTCTGATGCAGTGGATTTCTCTTACTTTTGATTAGACGAAAGGTTTAAGTTTTGTATTTAAAGTATGGTGGGCAAGGAAATCATTTATTTTCTAATAAAATAAAAAAAAAACGTGTAATCTTGGTCAAGTAGGCACTTTGCCCAAAGCTTCTTTTTGCACTTAGTATGAGTAAAATTATTACCGTAGATCATTTTTTATTAACATTTCCGTAAGGTTGTGTTGGGTGTCCGACCCCAATTTTGAACCAAATTTAAAAAAGAAAACTAAGCCGAACAACACCCTGGATTTTTTCTCAAGTATACCTTAGGTATTCAGCTTCCTATTGCGCCTAGTGGCGAAAAAAGTATTGCCGTAGAACATTTTTTATTAACATTTCCGTAAGGGTGGAGTAGGGTGTACGACCCCAGCTTTAGACCAAATTAAAACAAAAACTCAGCCGAACAACACCCTGGATTTTTTCTCAAGTAGTCCTTAGATATTCAGCTTCCCATTGCACCTAGTGGCAAAAATAGTATTGCCGTAGAATTATTTTATTAACATTTCCGTAAGGGTGGGGTGAGGTGTAAATGGACATGGATGGTCAAATAATGTAAACACATTAAAATACGGCACTTGCTGAGGCGAATATCGTTTTGTAGCCATAACTGTTATAAGTTATTTAAAATGTAGATGAATAGATACATTTTGAATAATACTTAATCATGTATATACATTGATATACATTTATACGTCGTAATCATCAACAATGTGAGAAAAAAAGTTCGTTGATTATTTGTATTTTTTTAATTTTGAATCAACTTTTCGTTCACAAGTTAAAATCTTGTATAGATTTGATTTACACCACAACCACGACCTACACCCGTTGTGTTGTACAAAGATTTTGAAAGGTTTCAAAGATTTTTAGACTAGATATAACGTAACTTTTCATTTGGTGTACATCTGTAATTGTTTTTGCACCAAGAGAGTCATTTTCAAGAATTTGAGATACCTACTGTCCATAACAATATTAAACTAAATAGGACTATATGATATTAACACATTAATCAACGGTCCGGGATTTGATTAATTGTAGATCACTTTATAAATTATGCAGAAAAAAAATTAAAAAGTAAAGGTAGTACATCATTCAAGTACAGGGTACCTATACAGTTATTTAAAATGTCGTTAAATTATTGGAATTTTGTCACGTTGTACAACCGGAATAAAATACACGTAATTAGTAACTTTTTTAATGTTCTGAAAATGTTTGTGAATAATTATGATAATTATTAACTTTCTATGTCTGCAACATTTGTTGAAAAAGTACAATGTACGTCTATCATGTTTATAAAAGTTATGAATATGTCGTCGTATACAAATAAACATGTAGTTTGCATAAATTTGTTATTTGAATAATGACGATTTAGTAACCTTGTCAAGTATAATAATTTTAATTCTAATGCAATTATTTTGTATCAATGGTTCTGATTTAATGATAGTTAGCGTACAATTATCTATCTCCTTGTCTGTAACTAAGGTAGCCGAAATTTCTAATAGCTAAATGTATTGGCATGTAACCGTTACAATGATGCGCCAAAAAACTCACATATTGCGCCTAAAAATTTTCTTGTTATTACATTCCGAAGCAGCACAGAAGCTAGACAACGCCCGGTGTTGATTTTTGAGGCCGGAAGCATACCTAGTGTAGTGACCAAAGAATATAACATCTTTTCGCGGAATTTTCTTTAAGAAGATTTTACACTGAAATAATGATTTAATCAAGTATAAACTTGTTTTGCATTATAATAGAGATAACTGTATTTTATTTGAAGCTCTAAGGACGTCCATCGGTAGTTTTACTGTCGCGTAGCCAGGTAAACTAAATTTGCGACAGTGAAACTACCGATGGACGTCCTTAAAGCTTCAATGACAATACAGTTATCTCTTAAGTGTTGACTTCATTTCATCTTTGAGATATCTCACACTGACTGGTAATCGTGTCTGTGTCTTTGTTTTCCTTACACGCAAAGAATAATATCTACAATTTCAAATGCAAACAATACATGTATATAGGAGCTAAATGCTAATGCATACATTTTCATTCTTTAAATATGACTAGAAAATAAAACCCAAATGCACTGAAAAATAAAAAAGACTTTTAATGTTTAGCTCGATCATTGCATGCATACTTGTTGTATACCAAAAGACCCATGCAATGACCGCAACAACAAATGAGTGGTTCTGATATAACTGATTATTATTTTATTCAATTCAACTTCAACTCGGCGATATACAAAAATACCACGAAATGAAATAAGATATAAAATATGTGATATCTTAGACGATGAATTCCATTTTTTCATATTAAATAATTATGAATTGGTATGGAGTTCATTCCTATATTTTACTAGATTGATACATATATATCTTATTCGAAGTTTCATGCAAACAAGACCGGGAAAAGAAGTAGATTGCTGCGTAAATGCGAGGATTTAAAACTCTGATCTTTAGTTCATTAGTAGAATGAAAATTTTAGAAAATTTTCCCTAAATTTTTTCTGATTATTTCTTTTTCAATCCAATAAATAATATAGGTTCTACTACTTCATACTCCGAAAATGGAAAAATGCAAGCATTAGTAAGATTTTTGCATTTTGATGTCTTTATACTATTAAAATAAAATATAATGACATTATGAAATGCGATAAAGGCAAACATGTGATATAAATGTAGAATTCCTTTTGAAAAGAAGAAACGAGGTCAAAAGAATTATATTTGTTAAATCAGGATGTGACCCGTATTGATGCATAGTGAATATACCGGAATTGTAATAACAAAATCAACACGACGTGTGCCACATGTGGAGCAGGATCTGCTTACACTTCCGGAGCAACTGGGATCACCCGTTGTTTTAAGTTGGTTTCGTGCAGTTTAGTTTTAAGTTTTTTATGCTGTGTCTTCTATTCTATTATTTGTCTGTTTGTCTTTTCATTTTTAGCCATGGCGTTGTCAGTTTAAAAACGTTGAAAAATGTTAATCAAGCTATAGACTTGAATATGCTTGACAAACTTTAGCTTCATTATTCCAATTACCGCTATAACATAAAATAGACATTCTTTGCAACAAACAATTCATATCCAACTATTGTTTTTTTTTTTCATTTTAAAGATAAGTTAAGGCAGTAATTTATTGCTCTTTTATGTATTTGTATTAAGCGAAAAAATTCTCTGTATTCCTGAAAATTGTTATATCAAGAGACACTTAAATTTAAACTTAAGCCATTTTAACATATTGTATACGCAGAGCCTATCACAAGTTTATTAGGTGTGAATGTGATATGCCAATTTATAGGCAAGGTTTCTTTTACAGTGAGTTGCTTATAGGTGTTACTGTAAAACTTTACCTGTTGTCTAACCAGTTTATGAAATTGACAATACAACTGGGACATTTGAATTGACCAGTTGCCAGATTTAAATCTTATTGAACCTTGTTAGATTTACCTATGAAAATCCATGAAGTGACTTCACCTGTTCAATGTTTTTTTTTTGGGGGGCAAACTTTTAACTGACTATTGTTGATTTATAGACGAAAACAGCAAATTTTTAGGAAAATATTATTTGATATTATAATTAAGTTTGTATTTAAATTAAAAACTGTGATATGAGAAAAGAATTTGGGATGGGTGTACACTTTTGTATTTTAGAAAAAAGTCTTAATTATGCATGTACTAATTGTATGCTAGGAATATCACAGAACAACAGATTATTTCTTCTGTACTATCATAGTCAAATACTTATTACAGCTAGTAAGTAAATAATTTTTTTAAACTGTGTCTCCTATTCAAAGGAAAACTTGAACAAAAATTAAGGGAAATCTTTTTATTTGTTTAATATTTTTAATTCTTCATACATCAAGTCAAGAGTCACAACCTTCCTTGATCATCGGATATATCCAAAGTGTTGGAAAATTCTTTCAGATAAAGATTGGTTGACACTTTTTAAAACAGAGTCAGCTATTGCAAGTTCCATATGATATCCTTAAAAAATATTTTCTCTTTTAATTCCATCCTCGATAAGTTTAAAACAGTACTCGCAAGTATTTAATTCTGGATGATATGGTGGCTGATAAATCAAAGTAACACCATTATTTGCAAATAAATACTCAAGATTGTTTTGAATCAGTCTAGCGTGATGAAATCTACAGTTATCCATAATAACAATATCACCAGGACTTAATATAGGTGCACCATATAAACCATGGTTAAAAACATCACTAAAAAGTTTAATAGCCTTCAACTAGATTGAAATAATCTATTCCAGTTCGGCTGTGTAATAAATTTAGTGTCAAAGTAGCATCAGACGCAAAACGTTGTATTTATATTGCCTCATGTCCATACAATGAATATCCATATTTTCTGTTACAAGTGTTTTTCAAAAATGAACTTTCATAAAAAAAATGCAAGTTGAAAGAATTTGTTGTAGAAATGAAATTTATGTAATCATCAAAACTGGTTTCTACATTCAGTGTGTGTGATTCCTTTGCAACAGGTCGAATTTTCTTGCGAGTTAATTAAAGGTCATTTCTTAAGGCTCTGCATATTGAAGATTTAGTTGGACAAAATTCTAATGTACAAACTCCAGTATCATGAGTATCTAATAACTTATTTTGGATTTCTCTAATTTGTATCGAGGGACGGTTTTCTACAAAAAATGCAATACTCTCTATCACATCATTAGTCATAATTGGTCTGGAATATTCTCTAGGTCTTTTGATTGGTTCATCCTTATAAAAGTATTTTTTGACTGTAGGTATACTAACTCCAGTTTTCCTAGCTATTTCATATATTCTTTTACCACTTTCCTTTAAATGATGTATTTGAAATTGATCTGTTTCATCAAGTTTAATTCATTTTTTATAGAATCTATTTGATTGTGAAATCATCTTCCTTTTTTTCCAATAAATGAACTGTATTGAATAGCCTATGATTTTACCTGTCTTTTTTGTTGTATGAAAAGAATTGGCTCTGTGACAAAAAAACTGACACCTTGCTTTTCACCTGAAGTCCAGAATGGATTATTCTACTTAAGTTTGTGGAAAAAAAAGTTGAAGATAATTTCATTTTTGTTTGTCTTTTTAAGTTATATTATCCTTGAAATGTTCAAAATTAAGGAAATAAAAAAATTTAATGTCAATTTTAGCTTATTTAAAATTCATGCACAGAAAAATCCTAGAACTGAAATATATAACAAGCTATAATTTCTGACCCCTCTTCTCTAATAAAATAGATATTCCCAGTGACCAATAAACCATGTGTTTATGTGACCATCTTTATTACAAATTTATTTTTCAAAGTGTAAGGATGGATATTTCTGTGAGTGAATTTTTGCAACAATTAGGACCTGAATTCATGAAATATCAACAAACTTTTATGGAAAATGAATTTTGCGATTCAAGTTCACTACGTGCCATGAACATTGAAGTTGATTAGGACTATATGTTTGAAACTAACCCACTACCATTAGGACATAACAGAAAGTTGCAATATGCACTTAAAAACTTTGAGTCTGTTACTTGTGCTGAAAAAAAATGAGATGTTTATTGCACCCCCTGAAAGTTCATGTACTGAAGAAAAAAAACATGGACAAAATAAAAGAAAAATTGGAATCAAATTTGCAGCTGAAAGAAAAAGAAAAAGCAGATTATGTCCACAAAAGAAGGCAGATGCACTTAATAATCAGTGACCCCGACCCAATAGGGCCATTAAAATCCACAAGATGTGGCAACTGTCACATGAGGGGCCACAAAGCTGATGGAAATAGGGGAAACAAACCCTGCACACTCCCGCCATGCAATTCCTGGAAAGACTGTGGTCAAAAAGACAAACACACAGACTACAGAATCCAATGTAAACAATTTGATAAAGACATAAAAAATGCTGACAAAGAGATAGAAGAAATGTCAGGGGAAATTGCACGCCTAACTTCATTTCAGGAAAAAGCCAACTCCTCGTTTATTGGTGTAGTTAAGGAGAGACTGAGACAAACAAACAAAAAAAGTACATTAATAGCAATGTGTTAATGAGAGATGTTATCTATCTGAAAGACTTTTTTAATAATGAAATTCCTAATCATCCTCAAAGTCTTGATGAAGATGAATTTTCCCAAATTTTGAATGATCGAGCTAAAAAGACTCTTGCAAGATATCAAATAAAAAAAAATCAATTTATGAAGACATATCAGATGAAGAACCTCCCCAAAAGATTCAGAAGGTAGTAACATCCAAGCCTGAAACCCCATTGATAGCCCCACAAGCTACCAAAGTACAACAGATGGATTATTCAAATCTGTTTATGCAGAATCCATTACAGAATTCATATCAATTTAGTCGAAAAGGCTTAACTCATCAGATGGACAAAAAACAAGTGGACGTGTCTGGGTACTTGTAGATCCTAACAACAAAAAGACACAAGGAACTCGCAGTTAGTTGACAACTCATTTAAAGTCACTAACAACTACTAAAAATATCATGCATCTAGCATGCACTACATTTGTTCATAATTATTTACCGGCTCCATCAACAATTGTTTTTTTTCAGGACTGACACATAAAGCTTCACTCATACATGAATCATTATGAATATTTATATTACGCCGAAATGAACGTGTCTTCACCTGTTAATCTGGGATAGAGCAGAAACATACATTTTGTGGTTTGTTTGGCATTGCATGTGATAGTCCCATATCGATGTACTTTTACGCAAAGAAAAAAATCAAGATTGCGGAAAAAAACACTTGTTCGTGAGATGTTCCAGACTTGTATATTCTAGCACACGATGTGAAATACATGGGGTTGAAGTTACAATTTTTTATTTTTCATTTCTCAAACAAGCAAAAAATACGAAAACATCATGTTATACCCTGTTAAAACAATAAAACACAATAAGTCCTGTGCTAAATAAACCTCAACAGTTCGGTGCTAAAAAAACACGCCATTTTTGGGAACCCAATTAGTCCGCTACCAACAAATTCTGAACAAAGAATTGTAATACAAATTAAAAATAAATGTACATTTTTTGCTGCTTTTTAAAAATTCAAAAACAATGATGATGACGTAATTTAACATTCATAAAACTATTATCGCATATGTTGACATGAAGACGGAAACCATACGAAAGTATATATAATGTATCTAACATAAATTACTGGGTATATTTAAACATACACATATAGGAAAACGTTTCTGAAACACATAGAATACTCCCGAAAACAAATATAATAACACAGCTGTATAGCTATAGCATACCGAATATAAATTGAACTGATATATAATTAGTTTGTTTCTTTTTTCATTCATTAGCCATGTCTTGATTTCGTTATTCTTAATTTTACTGACTTCTATTC
Organism: Mytilus edulis; assembly: GCF_963676685.1. Taxonomy (NCBI): domain Eukaryota; kingdom Metazoa; phylum Mollusca; class Bivalvia; order Mytilida; family Mytilidae; genus Mytilus; species Mytilus edulis. Next base: position 26,333,461 of record NC_092357.1, on the reverse strand, counting down.
TATATCACAGTAACCCAAGTATGAAAATGCCGGTAGCATCGTTAATCTTGATATGATTTGATAAATGGGTGTATGGGAATGTCAAAATAACCACAGAACGTGTTAATCATAGCACATCATCTTACTATTAGAGTAATACAACAAGACAGAACTAACGGGGGTTCAAATAAGAAACGTAAGACATCTACGATATATCTATGCAGAAATAATTACTGATTTAATTCACAGTGTTAGGAATGTACTGCTAAAGACGTATGTTCTTCCCATACTATGATTCGCCGACAGCTTATTAAAGTAATTATACAATTCTGGAGTGCGAATTCGTAGTAAATACGGATAAACGTACACGGAGGACTTATATACGTAAACATTGATTAAATTATTGCCTTCATATTATATAATCAATGTTGTTATTCTATCGGTGACTGTTTACCTTTAACGCTCTTTATATTAATTGTGTAAATGGTTTCAATAAATTATCATTCCCAGTATGATGAGATACAGCATATCAGTGATGCATGCGATTGCTTGTAATAAATCCAATCAATGGATGTGTTTATGTTTATACGTTCAGACATTTATAGTTATTCTTAACTGGTGGTCTGTACGTTACTGATTTAAAGTAAAGTTTACATGTTGAAAATCTCTAGAAGCCACTTACTATGTATTGAATCGAAAATATAATCCGCTGAAAAGGGTCAGTAGTTCATGCTCCATGATATTCGAATAGGGTGCGAATATTATCGATTGCATAAGTATTTGAAACTTAGCAGATGTCAGTATGTATTTTAATGCTGTTAAACCGCAGTCGTAAAGGCGTCAGCCGTTTGTAATTCCAATTAATTTCTACATTTCTGTCAATGTGGTATTTCCAATTATGGTAATAGATGGTATAAAACATGCAAAGGTGGGTTTACCTGAAATATGATTAACAAATATTAAAAGAAGAATTTCCATAGTGCTAAAGTACTTTAAGAGGGAATGGCAATGTTATTTTTTATCAGTTTTTTATTTATGTAAAATTGAAAGTGTTTCTCTCTTGGATTTTACTATCTGACCAAACATATTTTGTCTTTTAAAATTGAATTTTCTTCATAATGAAAGAAACAAGAGAGGTAGATAACATATTGTGTTTAAGAGAAGTCAAAGATTGGCAAATGGTGGCACTGTTTGTTTGTTATATTACATATTTGGAATGCTCCAGTTCTCATTAATTACTTGGAATTTAAGGTTGTTGACATACATGTATTTTTTTTCTTAACGGATGCATTTTCAATATTAAGTTTCATAAGTATTCTAAAACATTGAATTATATCTATAGTCCTGTTTTTGTTAACTGATACATGATAGGGTATATGTTTAAGATAAACAAAACATATGAAAAGGGGGAGGGGTACTTGATGTCTCAGCTGCTTATCCCTACCAAAATAAAAAAATGGAGTCCCCCCTCGAGTTGCATATACACTAGCTTAACGATATTAAGTTTCCATGAAGATCTGGTACTTATAATATAAGGTAAAATTAAAAAAATTACATGTCCTTATTGACAAACAATCATACATAAGTGTGACAATGTAATAATTCATAGCATTATGTCAAAGTGGCAAGACACGCACAAATAACAAAAAAACAATTCTTGTTACCCCAATGGTATATAAACAATCTCCTATTTCATATGTCCGAATTTCCTAATATCATTATCGGACAACTACACTGGATGCGGTATTTTTAAATAAACGATTGATGTCCTGAATAATGAGTTAAGTTTGATGAATAGTAATGGAATTCTTAGAGGAGATTAAATTTTGTACTTTCATCTTGAACATGAAACATTAATTTCAATTGAGTACTTTTCGTATGCATAGCAAACAAAGGTGTGTACTCGATCCCACTTACAAAAAAAGAGGTACATGCAACCGTCATATAATAAATGGTTTGTCATTAAGTGTTATCTTCCTTTACATTACTTTGATAACATGCTTATCATTTTGTTTTTAATAGATTTACAGTTACCGTTTTGTAACCGTGTGGAATAACTAGGTTGCATTTTCTAATTTTTAGTTAGAAAAAGCAGACAAACCAAATGGATAATGTGCTGATTATGAAATTGATAAAAGTGTTTATCAAACTTCCGTGATGTTTTTGTTTCAATTTAAATATGGAACAAAGTCAGCAACATCATATATCACATTCTTTTTTATTTATTTCATTATTTAAAGAAAACAAAATAAATCAATTCATATGCTACACAAAATGAAGTCTTTGTGTTTTCTACCTAAATTTCCCGACAAGACATACATGACATAGGACACTTGCAACCTCATATTTTTTGCCTTTATTAGTTTGAAGTGTAAGCGAGAAATTTTCAAATTTCAAAAACAAAATTACAAATTACTATTTGCTTTAAACTAAAATTATACAAATAAACGGTGTGATTAATTATAATTACTTTTACCTACGAATAGAAAATAAAAAAATAGAATTACAACTACAAAAGATAAGACACAAAACAATATCCGATCAGAACTACAAGTAAAATATCGTAACTTAATACATGAAAGCTGGATAAATAAATACCGAGACACGTCTTCTAGCAATGCGAATTCACACTCAGCAAAACAGTGATATTCGGGATTAGTCACATTCGGTACTTAAAGGACCAGACGAGGTAAATAGTTAAATGGTAAACCACAATCTAAGTAAATTTGTCTCTAGTTAGTTTAGACACATACTCATCGTATGGATCAATCAATTCGTGATGGTGTCAATATCATTTACGGAGTGTCATTTTTAATCTTTCCTCCTCATAACTTTGTTGGGCAAGTTTCTACGTAAAGAGCACACTCCTGCATATGAAGTCCGTTTAATGTGAACATGCACGAGCATAACGTATTAACTGAGATGTGTAAACGCCATACGATGGGGCAATCTATGAAAATACAAAATCTGAACGGCCAAGAATCGGGACAACAAATCAGTGGTGTTTTAATAAATTGCCCCTCATTCGCCAATACATTATAAAGAAACATTTTGTGAACACATAAATCACAAATGTATCAATCTTCAATAAACAAAGTTAAAGTATTGTAGTTAAATGATTAACGATCAATCCAAATAAGGAGATGATTGCCAATGAGACAACTACATCTGAAAGGAAGTTGATTTATTCAATGAGAGGCAACCGTACGTACTTCAGCAATCAGAAAATCCCACACTGTATTGTTGGCTATAAAAGGCCCCGAAATGATAAATATGAGACAATTCAATTGAGAAAAACCAAAGGCCTAATTTATATAGAAAAACAAATATTACGGACATGAATCTGAGACAAAATCCATTTACTAGTGAGTATGTATTTATAAAATTTTGGATATCCTGCATGTATAACATGTTTTATGCTTTTATGATGAAATATCATTAAATGCCAAAACATCTCTCCTGGAATCTTCTATTGTGTATTTACCGTATTATCATGCTGCGAGTATCTCCTTCATGGGTGTGTCTAATTCAAAGTTATTCCGCAGCGAAATAATATAGCATCACAGTGATAACATTTTATGTGTTCAGCAAATAATTATGTTTATTGAAATTGGATACGTTTGGTACTAAAAAAACAGAAGACGTTAATGATAATCTAAAATCAAGACATAGTGAACATGTCTTTAGTCAGTTTAGACAAAGACACATCGTATGGATAAGCTAATTCGTGATGGTGTCTCATTTGTGAGCATTCCTCTTATAACTTTGTTGGAATAATGGCTGCATAAGGAGTATACTCCTGTATATGAAGTCCGCATAATGTAAGCATGCATGAACATAACATGCATTCATGGCATTTTAAAATGTGAGCAGTAACCTTATGTAGTAATTATAGCGAAAATGAAGCCGTAATGTTTTACGTGATATCTACAACAAATATTATCTTGCTGTAGATGTATCCAGGGTACATATATTCAACCCAGTGTCTCCATTCGATGTAGCGATTACAACACCTTCTTGCAACGTCTATTGAAATTGCTATATTGTCTACATGGTGTAGAACCCTTGTAACACTTCTGCGAGAAACCCTAGTAGATGGCCTATTATAAGTCTAAATTGTAGCAACTTTTAAAATACCCCATAAGTTGACTTAATTGTGAGTTTATGATGACTTAAACATATTGGTTAATTGAAATATCTGCTGACTGGGTTTTCATTAATTGGTTCAAGGTCAAATGGGAAATTGCAATTATGTTTCAGTTTCTGGTGGATACGTTTCTCATCTGTAACAACAAAACAATGTCTTCCAATCGTTTTCTCTTTGACTGAAAAAAATAGAGTGTCTAGTAAATACCAATCAACAGCTTCAAACATGAACATAAAGTCATTGGACAATAACTTAATTGAAGAATATAGCGTTTACAAACTATTTCAGCGTTTTTTTTAATAGATAAGTCTATTCCCATACCGAAAAAGGAAGATCATTCTAATAAAGTATATATTTACTAGAAGCGTAGGCGATAAATGCTTAGGACCACTTACATTACAATACAACTGATCAGTTTACGGCTTAACAAGTTAAATCAAATTCTATGTTATCTCAAGGGAAATATTATCATTTTTCATACCTGGTATATTCTGATTTCTTCGGAGGAATAATTACCTTGTTCAAATCTTGTTGCTGTAATACAAGTAATAACTTACCGTTATCATGCTGATGAGAATATGATTCCACAGTATGATTCAAACACAATTCAGTCAGGAAGGAAATAGACAACAAAATAATAAGTGATCTCTGTTGCAACCAATAAAAATACTGAAATTAGTGTTTCGAACACAACTTTTGTCATCCGCGTACTGACTAAAACTATACGATGTAATTCATTTTAGTCATTTCTTAGAATCTCTCTTACCTTGATTTATTAATAAGATCCGTATGCCATACTAATTTTTACGTTGCAGCAACACTGTATCTACCCGACATATTTTAAATGCTTACCACTTTCAAGAAATATTAAGGCAGTCTCCGGTTTAATTCCATGTCAATGAACTAAAGAGAAAATGAGATTTTTTTTTAAATGTTAAGGATGGCAGATAGAACAGAGATAACCATTGACTTGATGCAAGGTCATTTGATTTTTCATGATACATTTGTATAACAGTCAAACCTTTTAGAGAATAACGTTGAAAAACTAAAGAAAATTATTTTTTGCAATTTTATCAAATATTCTTAATATTTCTGTTGCTTACCTTGGTGTGTTCAGTAAAACACATCGTAGCTGGTTACACACATCTTTGAATAAGAAAGAGTGTCAGAAAAATATCAAAAGCTTTCAAATACATATCTATAAAACCCCAAAGTTTTAGTTGTTATTGAATTTTGTGAAAACACATCATTAAATGATAATGGAGAAAAAAATGTAAAAGAGATAGTAAAAAAATGTTTAGTAAATAAATAAAATGACAATAACCAGTCGGAAACCAGGTTGAAATAGAACAAAAGAATCGAAGCTCTTTGTTAGAGAAGGCGATAAATGTTTACTGTATTGTTTACTATAGTGACAAAATTTTTAAAAGTTAATAGAAACAAACAAAATTGCAATTTTCTTCTCAATTACGAGGTGTTTTATTTTTAAAAAAAACGCTGAAATAGTTTGTAAACGCTATATTCTTCAATTAAGTTATTGTCCAATGATAACAAATCTTCTTATTTCTATATTAAAGTGTTCAGGCCTCACGGCCATAAAACTTTCGAGCATGATTTTTGTTCTCAGACTCGAAAATCAACCAATCAAATTGCTGGATTTCATGTTTCGAGCATGTTTGTAGCTGACATGTTTAAGGATGAATATTCTTATTCCACTGGGAATGCGTACCTTTCAGGCATTAGGTTTAATCATAAGATCAATGGTTTATTGGACAACACTTAATCCTTTATTTTTCAAAAGATGCTCAGTGACATAAGCGACACGTCTGTCGTAACCCTATTACTATTGGTATATTAACTAGACTTTTAGATGCGCTTAATTTAGTTTGTTATTCAGTATATGAAACATGTTTATTCAAAGCTTCATTTTCAGCTAGAATTTTGGGTTTCTTAGTTTTGGAGAAATTGCAAATTCCAGTTTTAATGAAAATCTTATTGTAAAACGATTCAAGATATAATTTGATGCTTATTCAGGGTCACTTATTATAAAAGTTCCTTCTTAGAAAACAGATCAGCTGGGTAATTCAGTAACGACAATTCTGGAAAAGAATAAACTACTTCAATGTGTCCAGTCCGGTTGATGTCGGACTACAATGCTGAGACACAAAGACGATGGACATTTTCATACACTTTAAAAAAGGTTATGTAAGAACAAACCTTATATAGTTGAAACACTTAATTTCAGGGTACCTGAAAGATATTTGGGTAATTGGCTCTTTTATTGTCACAGGAGCTGTCATATTAAGCTTATAGGTGCATCGTTCGGATTAGAGATAGTTGGGTGTATTCCTAAATCAGATTCAAGGAGCTCTGAAAATGTTATGTATATATTTTCTTTTAATTTCCTCATTGTTTGGTTTTCTCTTACAATGAATAACATAGCTTAGATGTTGACAGTATTGCATTTTAGCTCGAGTTTATGTTGATGTTGCCACATGAATATCAATTTAATGAAGTTCAAAGTATTGAATTTAAGTTGATGTTGAAGTTTTTTATGTTTGTGTTGAAGTTGATAATAATGTTGAAGTTGATAATAATGTTGAAGTTGATAATATTGAAGTTGATAATAATGTTGTAGTTGATAATAATGTTGTAGTTGATAATATTGAAGTTGATAATAATATTGAAGTTGATAATATTGAAAATGATAATAATGTTGAAGTTGGTAATATTAAGGTTGATAATAATGTTGAAGTTGATAATGATGTTGAGTTGATAATGATGTTGTTAATATTGTTGATGTTGAAATTGATTATGATGTTGAAGTTGATAATGACATCGAAGTTGATAATGATGTTGAAGTTTATTGATGTTGATTCTTGCTGTTAAATTTGTCATGCGGTAAATTTTATGGCGGATTACAAGTTGTGCAACTAGTTACTCAACTTGTAATTTTGGCGGAATTTACTTTAAGCTGCTATGGACTACCCAGTGGCTCCTGGTGTAACTTTGTTACTGCTGGGTCGCCCTTCAGTAATTCAATCGTTTTGATTGACAAGTTGGTTGTGTTTCTTTCTTGCAATAAATGCCATGACAAATTTACAGCCAAATAAAACATAATTTCTTTTGTGTGTATATATATATATATAGGCGTAAAAAATAATTTTCACATGTGCAGATATATATATTCAATAAATAAAATAATAAAATAAGTAAAAAGTTAACAGTTCCATTCTATCGATTTCATCCTTCCATTGGGACTCTTCAGGATAACTGATGTAGTGTCGCTAAAAGTTCTCGGGATTTAATTTTGATCGGAACGTTGTTATGAAATAACGTTCCATCTCTTTTCTATATGCTTCATCCCGTCTACATTTAAAAAAAGGCATTATTTGAAAATGCTTTTTACCACAAATGTCAAGATGGGCACTAATTGGCGAATTTCTGTATTGTGGGTGTTTTATTTGTTCTTTGTGAACTCGCACCCGTTCACAGAGGCTATTCCCGGTCTGTCCAATATAATTTTCGTGACAACGTTCCGATCAAAATTAAATCCCGAGAACTTTTAATAACGAACAATGACGGAACGTCATAAACCTCCTTAACGACGTCGCCTATAGCGACACTACATCAGTTATCCTGAAGAGTCCCAATGGAAGGATGAAATCGATAGAATGGAACTGTTAACTTTTTACTTATTTTATTTAATGAATATATATATATATATATATATATATATATATATATATATATATATATATATATATATATACAATAATAGAATTTAATTCAATAATAATTAAATTCAGTTATTGTAATTATATAACTTGGTATGCCTATTATTGATTTAAATTGACGGTATGTTCGATTCATTTTATACTGGTCACTTTAATATGCTTATTAGTTTAGCCCGCGAAATGTTAGTCCGTGCAATTTACCTCGTGTGGTTTGGTCATTTGAATTCAAACCTTACACGGAGCTTGACCAAAGCTATAGAATTTACCCGCCCTCCCTTTTCCCCATTATGAATATTTTGATCCATACTGATGGCCTTACTATGACTTTTATATGCTTTAATCCATATTGATGGCCTCACTTTGACTTTGAGATGCAGAGGAGCAAGAAAAGCTTACGTTCCATTTGACGTTTGTATGCATGTACTGATTATATGTCATGAATGGTACTTCGTAGCCTTCGTTTTCTATCTTATTGCGGTATCATTTTTTCACTTGTTTTATGTAGATTTGTCTGGTATTTTCAAACATCGTCCTACATGTAGCAATAAGGCTAAATTAGCTATATGCAACCTTATTGTTCCTAGTGCGAAATGTATTTGCATAGATCAGGATAAAAACAGACACCTGTTGTGTCAAAAAATCAAAAACACCTCAAGAAGGGAGTTACCTCTCTGCGACATATTAAATCTACGAAAACTATAAAGATATTACTGTTTATCTCATTAAAATGATAAACCAATTTATTAATTTATTTATTTTTCAAAAAAGAACTATTGCATCACTTGGGTCCGTATCTTGTATCCGGCTAATTGACATCACGTGACTTATCAGTCTCACATCAAACTTGCCCCTCTTGTTGATTAGTGAAAGTTTCAAAAATCCTCCCACCTCCCCCATACAATATACCAACAATTTTTTTGTGTTTGCTACTGTTTTAATCATTTTTTTTTTGTTCATAAAAAGGCCGGATTCATTGAGTTATTGGACAAAAGGTATTGAGACAAACTTATCCGATGTATTTGCTTAAGAAGACTATATGTAATGGTTAATTTTAGCGAGTGGTATGTAGTTTTACCAGGATATTCAGCTACCAGAAGAGTGAAATGATGTATTAGTTTGTCTACCATTCATCTTCTATTTTTTGTATAAATTATCAGTATTTATCCTGATTATTTGTTTATTATATTGAAATACAATAAAAAGTCACAGTAAAAATTGTTTAACGGAATCTGGTGATCTTTTCCTGTATTTTATGTCTGATCATAATAGGTTTTTACTCTGATGTGGTACTGCAGGAAGTTCTGTTTAGACCATCTCATGTTTAGCATGAGTGGCCGGTTCTGTAACAGTTAAAGCTTAGCTGTTTTGGGATCTAGAAATTGTTAATCCTCAACCCATTGACAACCAGAGGGCGATGCGAATATGATCTGAAGTATTTGGGGAGTATGACCCTCATTTTCATTAGTATTTAACCTTGATGAATTTCAGCACAGACTTGACAATTACACCAATAGACCACTTTCGAGTTTGTCCTTCACCGAAAAAAAATTGTCAATTGTGCGCGCCTTTATGACGTCATTTACCAGATAGAGGGGATCGCCTGTATCCCTGCATTGTTAACTTCATCAAGCGTCTTATTGATCGTCATTGTGCAGAATAAACTAGAAATGATGGTACTCAATTAAAATTTCCTAAGGACAGCAGCGCAGCGGATTGCCAATTATGAAAATTCAATTTGCCGAATAACTCGTACAATATAACATTATAGTTTTTCAACCACTAGCTCAACATTGGAACGAAAGTGACGACGCCCCTAAACGCACAAATGGGTGCACAAATTACGTTTATTAATGCCGGAAAAGCATCGAACTCTAAAGTTGTCTATTACGTCGGTATTCTGTTGTCATGTCAGATCTCAACTATGAAAAAATCTAGGTAAAATTTCAGTCATTGAGATATATACTTTATACGATCTAATTGTTAAGGCATGGTTGTCAACGACTCATACATCGTGAAATCATTGCTAATGAGTGTGCATCAATGTATAATAGAAATATACTTATAGATTCTATCACTGCATCGAGTGTGATACGATATTTATACACTCGTTAAATATTCAAAATTTAACTGTCGAGAGTATAGCACGAGATTTGGTGGTGGAATCTGTTTCTTTAATGATTTTCAAACAATATGCAGGTAATTTTATTCCTTTTTATGTTTTGAATGATTTGCAAAAGAGGGACGAAAGATACCAAAGCAGTGGCGGATCCAGCCATTTTAAAAAGGGGGGGGGGTGCCCAACCCAGAGTAAAGGGGGGTTCCAACTATATGCTCCAATTCAAATGCATTGATCGGCCAAAAAAAGGGGGGGTTCCAACCCCCCCCCCCCCCCTGGATCCGCCACTGCAAAGGGACAGTCAAACTCATAAATCTAAAACAAACTGACAACGTCATGGCTAAAAATTAAAAAGACAAACAAATAACAGCACACACGACACAACATAGAAAACTAGAGAATAAACAACAAAAGGATGTGTTCTTTTTATATGACGTCTATGGTAGGCCGTTATTATATTTATTCAATTTCGAGATATCTTATTTAGTTAAATAAGATATCTTATTTAGTTAAATAAGATATCTTATTTAGTTAAATAAGATATCTTATAAACTCATTGAGATATCTTAATAACAAAATGAGATATCTTATATATTAATTGAGATATCTGATTTATTAAATAAGATATCTTATATATTAAATAAGACATCTTATTAAAATGTTTATAAAGATATCTTATTAAATATATAAGATATCTTATTAAATATATAAGATATCTTATTTAAAATATAAGATAGCTCTATTGATTTATAAGATAGCTTATTAACTATATAAGATATCTTTTATATAGTAAATACTAGAGATATCTTATTTACTTACTAAGATATCTCCATAAGTTAATAAGATATCTCTATTAGTTTATAAGATATCTCTATTAATTAACAAGATATCTCTATTAGTTTATAAGATATCTCTATTAATTAATAAAATATCCTATAAAGTATGCATTTAAAAGATATCTTTATAAAGAAGTAAGATATCTTATATACTTTATAAGATATCTTATTAATTAATAGAGATATCTTATTAACTTATAGAGATATCTTATAAACTAATAGAAATATCTTATAAACTTTTAGAGATATCTTATTAACTTATAGAGATATCTTATTAACTTATAGAGATATCTTATTTAATTGGTTATAAATATATCTTATTTAATATATAAGATATCTCTATTAATTAATAAGATATCTGTATTAGTTTATAAGATATCTCTATTAATTAATAAGATATCTTATAAAGTATGTATTTAAAAGATATCTTTAAAAAGAAGTAAGATATCTTATATACTTTATAAGATATCCTATTAATTAATAGAGATATCTTATTAACTTAAATATATATCTGATAAACTAATAGAGATATCTTATAAACTAATAGAGACATCTTATTTACTTTCAGATTAAATAAGATATCTTATAAAAATTAAAGATATCTTATAAAAATTAAAGATATCTGAATACTTAATAAGATATCTTGTTAAATTAATAAGATATCTTCAAATTTGAATAAATATAAAAACGGCGTGCCATAGACGTCATTAGGCATGGTCGCCTTTTTCATGCCGTCACAATAGGTAATTTAGAGAAAAGCAAACAAATTCGACGACATAATCGGATTTTAACCGATGAAGAGCTCAGATCAAACGAACCACACGTTGATTAGATTTTTAATACAATGGGTGCATAAAGGGATAAAAAATGAATTAGAGATATATAGATTCTTGCATTGATACCAATGGATTATCTGATTCGTCCAATCGAGCTCGAGATAGTTAAATTATAAACGAATCTCGGACTTTATAATTAATAATTTAACTATCGAGGTTGGATAAATCCGATTATCCACCAGTAACTATGTAAGAATCTGTTTCTCGAATGATTTTAAAATAATTTTTCATTATTTTTGGTCAACGAAATTCACCTTGTTGTTAATTTTATTAGCATATGTTATTTTCAGAGATTAATTTTGGAAATGAGAAGGTTATGCGATGAACATTATTTTCAATTTAACATCGAATGGGGCTGTCCATTTAAGCGTAACAATGAATTGTATGACATTTGTCACTTCGCGACTTTGTAATAGCTGACTTTTATACCCTGCAATATGGGCTTTGCTCATTGATGAAGGTCTTACGGTGACCTGTAGTTGTTGCTTTATGTGTCATTTGGTCTCTTATAAAGAGTTACCTCATTGGCAATCATACCACATCTTCATTTTTATATACATGCTGATGTCGTTTATCAGTTTTCCGTTTGAGAATGACAACAAATGCACGTTCTACATGTTGTAGTTATTGATATATTTATGTTTTACCATTAATGTATTAGATGGTACACAATAAAAGTAATTAAAGCTTTCCTTATCTATAACTATAGACATGATTGTGCTACTAAATCATATTGAGGCTAAATACGGTAAACCAAGTTCTAAACTGTATGACTTGTATAATATTTATCAAGACGGGTAAGCTGTATGAACTTGTATCGGTGACTGAAGTTTAAAATGAAGTCATACGTATCCGAAGTTAACCGTGATTACCGACAAAATGTTTTTTTAAAGGCAAAATATAACAAAAAGGACATTCACTAGCTTAAACATATACTACGATTGTCAATGATAGCTGTTTACGTCATCATAGATACAAGGATTACAATTTTGAAAGCCCAACGCGCGTTCCGTATTGATAAGACACACTAGTTACGCGCAAATCAATAAAGAAAAAAATGACAATTATTACAAAATTTGAGAGGATTGATGACTTAAAAACTACAGGAAGGTTCGTTTAGCCTTCATCAAATTTAAAACATATGTTTTCAAAGGGTCTCCTAAGGAGTAGTACTGCCTCTGATGCGTGCGCTAAATAAATATGAATTGTAATTGTGAAGCAATTTGAAATGTTTTCACTCGGAATAAGAATTAAATGCAATTCATATTATCTTAACGTAGTTTGGTCGAAATCGTATTTTTAAATATGAAAACTCTTAACAAATATGACTAATAAAAATCAAGATGCCTCGTCTATTTATCTAAAGTAAAAGCACAAAAATACTGAACTCAGAGGAAATCTTTAAACGGAAAGTCCCTAATCAAATGGCAAAATCAAATAATAAAACACATCAAACGAAAGGACAGTAACTGTCATATTCCTGACTTGGTACATGCATTTTTAAATGTAGAAAAGGGTGGATTGAACTACATGTTACAGCATTCACGGTAACAATCTGCAATGTTAACACAAGTTTGTTTCTGTCTGACAAGTCATTGTAGAAGTTAAAGCATTCACGGTACCAATCTGCAATGTTAACACAAATCTGTGTCTGTGTGACAAGTCATTGTAGAAGTTGAAAATCCAGTAAAACATAAAAAGTAATACTCTAATCAGTACATCTTTCATTGTGGACAATAGTGAGATGTGGACAATTATAAAAAAAAATGTCAGTCATTGAGATATATACTTGTTTATGATCTTATTTCTAAGGCATTGTCATCGACTTTTCAACAAACTTAAACAGTATACACCAATAAATCATAGTACATGCGTGTGCATCATTGTATATTCGATATAGTATGATACATAACTATTGTTGACAATAGAGAGTGTCGAGAATTGATAGTTCATGAATTTAAGTAAGGGACCATCTAAAAAGAGTAGAATTAGTTCTTGATTTACTTACTACAATAACAACTTTTTGATATGCTACACAGACGCGGATCCAGCCATTTCGAAATGGGAAGTCCAACACCCGGTACGTTATGAAACCTTCATATATTTAAAACACAAATCAGAAGACAAGGGGAACTTCCAACTCCAGGAAGACTTCGTGGATCCGCCAATGCTACCTAGCAAGATGATACATTTTTGCAAGTTAGGATATAGACTCAAAATACATGTCATGAACGTCTTTTTTTTTATATTAATAGCAATATTTAAACAAAAATACAAAAAGATATTATGTTTATTTTTATAGGAATCAGAGTCCAAGTCAATACCAGAAGCCTTTAAATTTTTGACACTTGCTTCCTTATGAGTTGGTCATATATTGTTTATTTTGTTTGATGTTTCGTCATTCGCTATGTCACATTAATGGTATAGAAACCGTTGTTGTGGGGAATATTTTATCTATTCCATTGGCCGTCACATACCGAGTGATTCTCATTGCATTGTCAATGCTAGTCCTGCCAAACGCAGTGGCGGCCATAGATATATCATTTTATTTATCGCCTACAAAATGAGCAACAACAATAGTGTTATTACACACACAGACATATTAAGTTATGTTCTGTGTTACTTTGGTCTCTTGTTGAGAGTTGTCTCATTGGCAATCATACCTGAACTTCTGTTTATATTATATTGCTATTTATCGCCTGCAAAATGTGTTATTGGGCACACAGACACATGTATTTTCTTTACACCCAGGTTCTGAATGACAACTGAAACCTGAAACACAGCGATATTTTAGACCATCAAAATAGTGCACAACAATTCAACTCAACCAGCAAAAGTTTCATCGGAAGAAGAATGAATGAATAACTTTACATGTCCGGTCTGAGATTTTGTCTATTTTTTTCTGTTTTGTATCATTCGGAATTCAGCCTTATTAAAATGATCTTTATAGCTTGTTTTCACTTTTTGCAGCTACACCAAAGTCCACAGTTAGAGGAGGGGTAGGCACTCACAAACATATTTAATAGTTTGCCAAATTCAGAAGCACGTGGTTCCGAGGTTGTCGGTGATTAATGTCTGTCATATTTCATTTTGGTATATTTTGTTGTAAATAATTAAGCCATAAGTTTTCTCACTTGAAAATTTTTATATTTTTCATTTATCAGTCTTTCAAATCGACCATATGGTATGGAGTTTTATCATTGTTGATGGTCAAACTGTTGTCTATAATTTGCTCACATCCATTGGCAATATCCATATCGGTCTATTCTTAAAATAACAACAAACTTTACGAAAATGAAATTAATTATATTATTATAACATCAGCCTTTTACGAAATATATGATCCATTACTTCCAGCGTGATTTATATGTTTCATACACTGCAACAATTCATGTGTGCATTCAACATCAAATGTCAGTATTATTTTTTAGACAATAATTTCTTAAGTTTATTTCCAAATGTGTTACTGTGTTTTATTTCACATTATTTTACATTCCTAACGGTCAAAGAGTGTATCGGAATCTTAACCCATATTAAACTTTGATGTGATATATAGAACTAGGCATCCTTCTAATTTTGTCGAAAGTATATAATCTAGATAATGCATATTGTAAGGTTTCTCTTGTAGAAAAACACACAGTTGGTGCAGGGTTGTCAAAACGAAAAACTGATACTCCCGGATGTTTACACGTAAATATGTATATCTATAACACATTGAACATTATTTCTTGAACGAAAACGTTGCTGTAACACTCATTTCATAAAATTAAATCAATGGCAATACCAAAAGCTCAAACATATGCACCAATACCAACTGTCATATTCCTGACTAAACCACTACGTGAGTAAGTATTCATTTCGACAAAAAGAATAGTTCATAAATTCCAATCAAGATTTAAATCATCAACATGTGTTCCAACACCAATATCATTCGCCATAACAACATTGATCGAGTTTGAAGCATGTATAGGGAACAACCATGTCGAAATATTTTACCACTATTATCAATCAATTGAGAAAATTGAAGTATGCTGCATCGATGAATTTCACTTTATGAGCAACATGTGAAACTTGCACTGACGAAACAAATGGGAATTCTCCAAATACTATTCATATTACCTCTATTCTTAATATTTGTTGTAAAAGAAGGGCGAAAAATACTAGACGGACATTTAAACTCATCAATCGAAATTAAAAGTGACAACGTCATCGCTAAAAAAGATGACAGACAAACAATAGGACACAAGACACCACATAGTAAACTAAAGGCTGAGCAACAACCACCCCACAAGAAACTGGGAGTATTTTCATGTGCTCCAGAAAGGTAAGCAGATCCTGTTTAAGTCAATCACTTTAGACTTTAGGTCTAACATTTTGTCTATTGTTATCTCTTATTCGTCTGCTTGTCGTTTACAAAAAATGAGTCCATTTCATAGACATTCTGAATTGCAGAAAAATATTGCAAAACCAAAACTGTGCTCCGAAAATTCAGGACTAATACGATAACATGCTCAGCCGGACATAGCCCGATATAAATATATGTGGTTTGCCGTAGTTGGCATATTTGAATGTCGTTATTGGTTTTATAGTTTCTTTCATGAAGATGAATAGGTACATCCCTAGTTTTGGAAAGGTTTGATTTGAAAGTTGCTGATGGGGGCTAATGTGGAAAACGTCCTACGGAACGTGATATTATTATAATACAGGTGTTATTTAAATTGATGAGTAATTGGTCGATACCCCTGCTGCTGGAATTTGAGTTCCCGAATGTATCATCATATCAGTTGTCTAAATTTGGTACTGACGTAAGAAGTATAAAATAAGAAGATGTGATCTATTTGCCAATGAGACATCACTACACACATGAAACAAGAGCATATATTGAATAGAAATTTTCTATAGGATCGAAATAACTAATGTATAAAAATTAAGGTAGATCATAAGTATATATTTTTTGAGACAGAATGTTTTTATAAATTGCCAAAATGAAGATTTGTCTATCATGTTTTTTTCAAAAATGTAATAAAAAATACAGGTCACTGTGCTATTTTTCAAGCTATGAGTCGTTGAAAATTGACTAAATTTGGTTAGTTTGTTCATGAAAAAACAGATTAGTGTGCATAAAAAAAATCTATGAGATAAAATTTTGAAATAAATTGTGAGAAGATAGGTTTCATAATATGTTTTAAGAAAATAAAAAGAAAACATAGTGTCACCGAACTTGTTTCCTGCTACAAGTAAAAATTAAAAAAAATCCCTATTAGCCCAGCGTAAATTTTGTACTGAAAGAGTTATCTTCCCTTAAATGTCTCATTTGAAAACAATGATTTTAAAAACCAAAATATTTGATATTTGTTAAAATGTTTTAAATAAAACAATAAATTAACAAGTTGTCTTCGTATAAATAAACAGTCTAACCATTAAATTGCAAATCTGTCTCCAAATTTGCAGATTTAGTCAAATAACTAGACCGATTTTGTACTGTGATTGTACAATCCAAAATGGCGGTATACCATGAATCCACATTAAAACAGGAAAAGTAACGGCCTGACTGATTTTCGAAACAACAAAAGGAATCCAAATATGATATGAAGCAACAAACGGCAACAACTGATTTGAAAGGCTCATGTCTTGGTTCTTGCACATATAAAAGCAGTTGTTTTAAAGATGGTTTCCGGTACCATGGGACAATGGTGTAACAGCACAACATACGAACAATTACTTATTTATGTATAATTGCAAGGTGATGAAATAGATCTCTCAATATTTTATTACAAATGCAAATAACATATCGTCCTCAGATAATTCATATTTGACTCCCAAATTGGCACATAGCATGTCGTCCTCAGATAATGCATATGGTTCTCTCAAACTGACAGATATTAGGTCAATCTACAAAAGGCAGAATTATAATTAGATATGAAATAATTACTTATTTTAAGGTAGAAAACCCTTTTTTAGATATGAAATTGTTTATGATAAATGTAACATGTGTAATGCTGTATCGTTTCTACCTGCTTCTATCTTAAGACAATTAATCATCACTACATGAACAACCTGATATAAGAAACATAGATAGATAGATGAATCATAGCGAATGGTCCCATCTGCAATTTCAATAACACATGTGGACACACTCATTACAGTAGTCTCACATATCAACAATCAGCTGAAAATCTGGAGGGCTTTAGAAAAAAAGTCCTTATAACTGTGATTTTCAACAATTTCGAAGTTGTAAACCCTTAATTTTGGCAAAAATTCACAGAGCGGAACGACCATTAAACTTGATATGTAACTCATCATGGTGAACTCACATACCAAAAATCACCCCTATATCTGAAAGCATTTCAAAAAAAAGTCCGTATAACTGTGTTTTTCAACAATTTATCAGAATCCAAAGCCCGTAAATTCTGCAAAAATTAGCGGAGCAGAACGAAACTTAAACTCGATCTGTAACTCATCATGGTTAAAACACAATCCAAAAATCAGCCCAATATCTGAAGGCATTTAGAAAAAAAAACTAATGGTTTGTTGCGGAATGACGGACAAGGGTTAAACTATATGGCACAGACAACTTCGTTTCATAACAATGAAAAATATTTAAAAAAAATTGTCATTATTGTGTCAGTCGTAAACAGAGATAACTAAACACGGTTGTTAAGCAATTACTTGGTTTTTTATGATGAAATACCTGTGATATTTATTCGTAAACATAGTACACTGTTTGTATTAATATCAAATTAAAAAAAATCATGATATAGCTAGTAATATACGATTATCTCAAAAATGTTGTATTTTTAAAAGTAATAGATAATGATAACAATAATAATGATATTTATACTGTATGGATAGAGATGAATAAATAAATTGCTCAATAAAGGGTGGTTTTAGACACATTGTTTTTTTTTAACAATAATCTGCCAATCAGTATATTGAACACATATTATTTATATATCTATGATCGCAAGTAGGAATCTGTTTTCTAGTTTCCGTATTTAGATAAAAACAAAAATACGCTTTAACAGTCAGCTATAGGTCGATAGCATTTCTCATTACTACTACTTATGGATAATTAATAATTATTAAACGTTTTGTTTTCCATATTTCACACCACTGGGTCGATTCCTCTGCTGGTGGACTATCAGTCCCCGCGGGTATCGTCCGTTCTGATGGTGTAATGTTACACTAATGTTCCAGGTTAGGGGAGGGTCGGAATCCCGGTTACATGTTTTACCCCGCCTCATTCTGTATGTATGTGCATGTCCCATGTCAGGAGCGTGTAATTCAGTGGCTATTGTTTATTTATGTGATATATATTGGTTTTTCGTTTATTTAATTCATAAATTAGACAATCAATTTTCTCTTTTGAATTGTTTTACATTTGACATTTCTGGGCCTGTTATAGCTGACTGTGCAATATTGGATTCTTTCAACGGTGACCTATAGTTGTAAATATATGTTTCCTTTGGTGTCTTGTGGGGATTTGTGGCAATCAAACCACATCTTCTTTATTTATTGTGGTTAACATACTTAACTTAGGTGCAAAGAGAGTGATATCTGTCAACAGGGTGAAAATTAAAATCCCCAAATTACTCAACTCTGAGGAAACTTCAAATCAGGAATTCCCTCATCAAATGGCAAAATCAAAAACTCAAACACAACAAACGAATGTATAACAACTGTTATATTCCTGACTAGGTATATGCATTTTCTTATGAATTAAACCTGATTATAGCTAGCCAAACCTCTTACACACATCACAGTCGAACCATATTGACAACGATGTGAACACAAAACAAACAGACACAAAAGGTACAACTGTCACAAATAATGATAAAACAGTCAGCATTTTCTCAAAATCCAAACCTGTATAAAAAACAAAGGAACACAAAAGCCATACAGACAAAGCACACTAAGCGCAAATACAAAATTTCAATTCTGGTATCTATGATCAGTTAATTTACTCTTTATTATTCCAACAAAACGTTAAAATCTTTTACCATTCGATACTTTACAAAATATAGTTAAATAACAAAACAATACTGAACTCTAAGGAAAATGCAACACGGAAAGTCCCTGATTAAATGACAAAATCGAATGATAAAACGCATCAAACGAATGGACAACAACTGTCATATTCCTGACTTGGTAAAACAATTGAAATGTTCTTATTTCCTTTTTCCCTTTTATTGTCAGAAGGAAGTAGCTGTATAATATGTTTTTTTCATATTTAAATTTTCATTTTTCATCCAATGTAAATGGGGGTTCAATTCAACTTACCGAATTTCACAAACGGAATATACGCTTTGACGACAACGTTCGTCACCCCAGTTTAAAGAATAGTCGTTTCGTATCATACCACAGTGTGCACCTGTCGAACCCTGATAATTTATATGATCTGGTTGCTGCGGTTGTCCTTGATACCAGTTTTTGTAGTTAAGTGGTTCACCAGACAACCACTTATATGACATTTCATCGTTATTGTCTGTAAGGCCAATCCAGAAATATCCTAAAATAATGATATCAACATTATAAGTAACATTGTTGTCATGAAATGCAAAATAAAAAAGGGACTGACAATAAGATTTTCAAACTGCATGAATTTCTTTCAAAAAACATTAACAAAAAAAATTTCATCAAGAATATAGTATGTGTTATGAATGCAAAGTCATAAATATATATCACCAGCCCAGTAGTCAGCACTTCGGTGTTGACATGAATATCAATTATATGATCATTTTTTATAAATTTCCTGTTACAAAACTTTGATTTTTTCGAAAAAAACTAAAGATTCTGTTACCTAGCAATGTATAACTTTAACCGTATTTGGCACTTTTTTGAATTTTTGGTCCTCAATGCTATTCAACTTAAAAGTTTGTACTTGTTTGGCTATATACCTATTTTGATCTGAGCGTCACTAATGTGTCTTAAGCTGGGGTCACACATTTACGATTTTTACTGCCGTCCTTGACAGGACCATTCCCGATTAAAATTTATTAAAAGTCTGATCAAGATCCTATGAATCGTGGATGGAAATTCAAACTTTAATTAAAATTTGTAAAAAAAAATATTTGATCACGACAACAATCAGATATTGTTCAGGAAGCGTCGATATTCAACCGTTTCCAAGCGAATTTATCCCGATAATCCCGTTTTAAATCCGCTTCTAATCCGATTTGTATCTTTCGCCAGGTAAAATTCGACCGAGTCTGTCACGACTGCGTCCCGATTCTACCGAATGTAATCCGACAGAGATCAGATAGTGACAAGACAGTGAACCGACGCTGACGGAAGTTATCTGTTCGAAAACTGTCGGCATACTCGGGATGATCAGGTACTGTCGGAACGTAATCCTATCACGGTCCGCTCTATCGCACTGCAAACGGCTTTGTCTGGTCTCAGTCGTATTGTATTTTGTAATTGTCGGGACTCTGACGTGGGTATCATTGACGAATTTAGAATTAATAACGGGACTGTTTCGGAACGGTTTCGGCAAAAACGGTTCGCAATCGACAAGATCTGAATGCAATCTGGACTTAATCGGCAGGAAAACAGCAATGACAAATTTCTCCAGATCATTCCCGTTCCACAGGACACCGTCCCGAATACACAGAACATTGTTAGGAATTCGATCCGATACTGCAGAATCTCTCACGACATAGGCACGATTGTAATCCGACTAGACAAAATCGGCTGAGTTTCCCCGAATGTTACGGGACGCACCTAACTGTCGGGGTACTTTGCCGAACTATTCGGACCAGTAGGAATCTGTTACGAACTAAAACGACTGCGTTCAGACAATAATAGGACATTCCAGATAATTGAGGATACTAATCCGACTTTTTCACTTTTCGTGTCGTATCGCTGTCTGATCTCAAACGGGAGGAATAATCGGCAATGTGTGAACCCCGCATTATGTAGACGAAACGCGCGTCTTGCGTATTAAATTATAATCCTGGTACCTTTGATAAAATTGAGAGTGGAAATGGGGAATGTGTCAAAGTGACAACAACCCAGCCATAGGAAAAACAACAGCAGAAGGTCACAAATAACTGTTTACGTAAATCACATATAACTACCACTAAACTATAGGGTCCTACATTGGGACGACAGGCACATATAGAATATTACGGAGTGAAACACGACGACAACTTTTCTCAACATTGTAAAACTTTGGGGAGTTCTATAACATGATAGCTATCGTTATTTTGTTATAAATAAACTAATTATAGATATCAGGATTGATTTTTTTTTATTTGCACCAGACGTGCATTTCGTCTACAAAAGCCTCATCGGTGACGCTCGAAAAAGAAAAATGCTAAAAAAGTCAACTAAAGTTCTAATTACATATATATATAAATATTTAACAAATGTTTAAAAAATGCAAAGTTTTTGTAAACAGTTAATTTGTAATTATGACCATATCAACAATAATCCATATCAACAATAATCCATATCAACACGGAAGTGCTGACTACTGAGCTGGGGATACTCTCGGAAATAAAAACTCCACCAGTTGTAACATAGACCCAAATAAATTGTAAATAAACTCATAAAATGTCTGCATTAAATCAAATTGAATTTTAAGATTTGTTTCAAATCATAACTTTCGTAGATAATATCTACATTTTAAATAAACCTTAAAAGACAGAGTCAAATACTTTTATTGTAGTCTGGGTTGTTTAATGCTATACATGTCATATTGAATCATTATGAGCTGAACATGAAATATAATTCAAATGTGCATTTAAGTAGATATTATATAATTAGATATAAAAGCAAGTTAAGTACAAATTAAAAAATTCAAATATCTTACAAAAAATCGACATGCTAATACTTTGAACACTTTAATTCTAAACGTTTTCAGAAGGGCATATCAAATAAACTATGTAGTGACATGAAAAGATCTAGTATGAGCCATTAACTCCATTTCATATTGTTCAGATATACAAATGCGCGCACGATCAGCGCCCATATAACCATACATAATAATAGTCTTAGGTTGTTTTAAATATGTATAGAACGTTGTATTATAAAAATCGGTTGATTTCTCTGTTATCTGTGAAACCTTTTTGATTGATGCGAAATGAATCGAGAAACTTGAAACAATTGCTAATTTGCCCACCTCTTAATCTCTGTATGTTCATTATCAATGTAATTACATCTACTAAAAACGTGTTTTCGTCACCAGTTTCAATACTGGTCAATTGTCCACCACTGGCATTGCAGTTATCCTACAACAATGAATATCAGTTAAAAAGTTCATCAAACATACCATGTTCATCATTGTTTACACAAGGCGAGCATCCATTCAAAAAGACTCGTCAATGAATCGAAATCGTTAAAAGGAATAAACAGATACGACACTGAAGTGGATTTCGGAATCAAACATACAGTAAGGTCTTTCCATGTACAGCTAAGGTAATTGGTTTTCATTACTGTTATACCAGAAAGATTTCACTGTACATATACCTCTGGTAAAGAGTAAACAAACATTAATAAACATATTTTTCATGTTGATTTGTTGTCCGTTCAGCGCACTCTTTTTTCTCCTTGATTTTGAGTTTCTAGTTTTTATAATAATACAAATTCATATATTCATAAATTAATAATATCTTACTTAAAAAGCTATCCAGTTATAATTTTGAAAAAGCATGTTTTTGTTGCAAAATATCAAATTATATATAGAAATGTTATATACCTCAGAAGTAAACCAATTTCCTACATTACATTTGAATATGTACTTTGAACCACGGAAGAAGGCTACCGTCTCAGGACATACTATGTTTGCTAAAATTATCAAAACAGCAGTACTGTACATGTTTTATTAAACTTTTTCTGTCAACTGTAATCCATTACAGTGTATTAAAAGATGTTCGAGTTTAAAGTTTATTTTCTTCTGTTATTTTTTACGAAAATAATCAACTGATAGATTTTAATTGGGACAAGCAGACACATTTTTTTCTGTTATTAAATATTATATTATTTGTATCCTGCTAGATGTACAGCAAACAAATATCAACATGGACATAAGCTATATACAAATCTAAAATAACCATTGGTTTTACTTATCATATTTAACTTATGCAACTCGATGGATGTATATAGTGTTACAAGAGCTAATAATATTTTTGTTTCGAAACTACTACATATTTTTCAATCTGTTGATCAACGACAATTTTTAATATGCATTGCTCTGCAAGTTTTTATAGTGGAAAATAATAAATTACTGTGTTTAGTGTTTTATAGGATTTTTGTTAATACAAGGACATTAATATATACGTGAGATGAATTTTAATGTAAACCTTTCATTACACTTGGGGGGGAGAGACATATCTAGGTGTAAAATTTTGAAATCTTATAAATTCACACTGAATACGACATCATACTGTGACCATTTGTGTCTTACTTCGTGCAGTTATAGTAATATTTTTATTGTGTATAGATAATAATTTCTATGGTTTATATCTAGATTAATTAATAAGTTTTATTTCTTATTCTGAATGAGCCGTAGGGCGTATTAAAACCTGAACGCATTAGAAAGGAATATCCCACTTTAGTGTGGTCGGTAAAATAGGATGCTCAACTTTTCAAATCTTTATAATAAAAAATATTTTTGACGGTATATAAGTCAGATAATATTTAAATGTTTTTCTTGTCGTAGAACACACCTTGGGGTGTCATAATTGCCCAAAGAAGGAATTTGATCAATCCTGAAACCCCTCGGTGTGTATTACGACAATTAAAACCTTAAAATATGCATTATCTATCACATAAAGCATATAAGAATGAACCTTCGCTCAGCGTTTTGAGGTTTCGCATTAGCGTGTTCTTTTATTTTGACAGTGATGCCAGGATTCATCAAAGTTATATAGTATTTACTGTTCTTAATATTGTTTCAGCTATTTTATATACGAAGCCAACATTTAGTAAAAAAAAAAGTGTTTTTGAATATTGCAGTTGTTATCTCAGAGTTTGTTTCTATATATGTTGCATTGTGGTTTGTTTTGGTTACATTTCAGTGTTCTGTTATTTCTTTGTTTTCTCCTCATGGTTGATGTGTTCCCTCCGTTTCAGTTTGGTATCCGGATTTGTTTTTTTTTAACCGATTTATCGACTTTTAAGCAGCGGTATAGTACTGTTGCCTTTATGTGCATTGATCATCTGGACATATACCATATCATCCTGATTATGTGCAAATAGTAGTGTATATTTTGTCATTACTGTATTTTGTCAACGTGTGTCTCTTTTAGTGATCATCATATTCTGCTTAAGAAGCGTATATCTCCACTTACGTCAAAATATGATCTTGTGTTATGATTATAACTATTAGATTACATTACATTTGCCTTATGTGTTGTTAAGATAGTTAAACATTGTAGTATCATTGTTACATGTATAACAAACAATCAAAGGAAAAAGAGTTTAGTGTTCTTACTACATTGTGGAATATTTCCATTCCAGCCTGATGTTGTGCACATGATCGATTTTCTTCCAACCAGTGAAAGGTCTGCGTCACATGTAAAATTTGCCATTGAGCCAACATTTCTTTCCGTTACAGTGACAGTACCATTGATTAAACTGTCGGTTGGAATATCTGCACACTGAACTAAAAGAATATCTGAAGTTTTCAAGTTATTACAAACAAACTAAAGAACAAACAATACAACTAAACTGTTTAATTTCTTTTTTAACAAATTTTAAAAAGAAAAATCTACGCGAGACATATGTGCGTTACGTCTGTTGATTGAATACTATTATTGTAAGATTTTAACATATACATTGCTCTATGATATGTCATAGTAGAATATAAATCCATTACTATCCTAGAACTCTTAGATAAGGACAAGTATTTTATTAGATTTGAATAAAAAAAATATTTCTTAATTTTCCGAAAGTTTTTTATCGTAACATTTGTTTTCGATTATTTGGCCAAAAGATGTGTCAATCAAAAAAGAATGCTCTTTGAGAGTTTTGTAGGGTTCTTGTTAGAAATTGCTTTCATTTTGACAGTGATGCCAGGATTCGTTTAACGTTGAATAGCTTGAATATCTTCACACTGAACTAAAAACAAAGATGTCAAGATTATAAAATAAAATTCGGAATGTGTCTACGATAAAATTAGATTGTGATTGAATATTTTTACACTGAACTTAAAATATTTCTCAAGATTATGAAATAAAGTTGAAACTGGAATGTATTAAAGAGATAACAACACGACCGACGGGCAGACAACAGCCGGAGACTACCAATGTATTTCGAATACAGCCAGGCAATCAATTCCGCAGCCGGAGGTATGCTTCAGCGGGAGCCTTAACAAAATTGTGTACTAGTTCAGTGATAATTAACGTCATACTTAACACCGAACTAGATTAATAACTGAAGTTAAATACAGACGATCCTAACAAAGGCCAGAATATCCTGACTTTGGATAGGCGCTAACATACAGCGGTGTTATACATGTTTTGTGAAATCTCAACCTTCTACTCATTCCTCTAGCAAATGAAGAACAACGAACACACAACAATACGCGACGAGACATTGAAGTAAAATATTCTTCTGCTAATTGTAGCTACGGTAGCTTAGTCACTATATAAATAATCAAGCTAATATCTACGTAATATATTGCAAATAAATGTTAGTTTACGACGACTTGCATAATAGTATACTTACACACGCAACACGGTCTCCGTCGACAACAACTGCCTTTTTCTGTCCATCCAGAACCAAAACTACTTTCACAATTGGATTTTTTTGTTTTAGCGCACCTTCCCTGTGAGGCCGCACATTGACGAGTTAACTCTTAAAAATTACGATATTATATTTTAAAATGACTTTAGATCATGCAATGTGTACATTTCCAACAGTAAACTATGTATTATGATTATTTAAGTTGACAAAAATAGAGGATAAACACAATTGTTTCCAAAATTGATTCTGAAATTAAAATATATTTTTTGCAGGTGTTAATGCACTATATTTGTTAAATCAAAATGATATCACTCATTACATTTAATGAGTACATTTAGTTTGACAAATTTTCGAACGAAATTATTTGCATTCA
This sequence comes from Mytilus edulis, assembly GCF_963676685.1. Classification (NCBI taxonomy): domain Eukaryota; kingdom Metazoa; phylum Mollusca; class Bivalvia; order Mytilida; family Mytilidae; genus Mytilus; species Mytilus edulis. The sequence continues at coordinate 26,306,746 of NC_092357.1, read as the reverse complement.
TTTTTGTAAATGAACTTTAACCTTATGTATTGTGTTTGTACGATATATTCCCCTCAATCAATAATGCACTATATCAATATATGTTGATTATTTATATTTATCAATGTTAATGTTGATTCTTGTTTACATTTCATCCATTTATATTTAAGGAACGACTGTAATATTTTTTCTGTCTATGAAGAAATAACATAAATAATTTGGTGCACACAGAATAACGCGCGTATTTAACAGTGTGCATCACATTTTGTATGTTATTTCGAATAGACAGAAAAAATGTTACAGTCATTTCTGATAATTTAATTCTAAATTCCATTTTAAACCGTAGAAAACCATGAAAAAACGTTGATGACGTCATGGTCACATGACTAAATTATGTCTATGGGCTCATAACAAAATAACGTCAACCAATCAGAAGACGTGTTACATCCAAAATTAAATTATAACATGTATAAAGCTTACTTTCTTCTGCATTCACTTCATGGTATATGCTGAGTGCAATGACAATCATGTACCAACAGTTAAACATGGTGCTAAAACATGTATATACAATATTTGCTTTATTCATATTTCATGAATTTATATAATGTTTGCATTATTCATATTTCATGAATTTATAGAATAGTGCATTATTAATATTTCATGAATATATATAATGTTTGCATTATTCATATTTCACGAAGTATAATACTTAAAGTATGTATTTATGGGGGCTTGCTGGTCTAAATCAACTTTTTTTTTCTAATATAGGATTTTGCGATTTTTTGCTATAATTAAACTTTATCTTATAACTTATAGAAATATAAACTAATAACATGGGTTACCGTTCATTTTGGCTCACAATCTGCCTCCGAAAGAAGCATACATTTTTGTTAATGTCCTTTTTTTCTATTGAACTAAAAGAAGAAATATTGGATATATCGAAATACAAAAAGAACTAAATTACAGAAATCGCTTAAAGTTTACAATTATTTAGTTATTGTACAGCATGTTTGAAAACAATAAAAAAAATATATATAGGTCACCGATGAGTTAAAAAACATATTTCAATTTAAACGTAAAAATGACATTTTTGCACCAAAGGGAGATAATTTGGAGTTTTTCAATGATATAAACATTTGAAAAGTCATCTGTGGCCAAACCAAATAGTATACTATAGCATAGACATGATAGACATATTAACATTAGACATTGTATTTTTTCAACAAATTTTGCGGACAAATAAAGTTAATACTTATCGAAATTATTCACAAACATGTTACAAAACATTTAAAAAATCTACTAATTACATAACATTAATTCTGGTTGTACAACGTGACAAATTTCAAATAATTCAATGACATTTTAAGTACTTTATAGGTACCCTGTACTTGTATGATGTTCCTACTTTACTATTAGTATTGTTTCTGCAGATTTGTTAAACTGTTCAAGAAATATTCAAATCCCGGACCGTTGGTTTATTTCATCATATCATATATCCCTATTTATTTAAGTATTGTTATTGGCAGGAGGTATTTTTAATTTTTGAAAAGGACACTCTTGATGTAAAGACAATGCAACAGAGGAACACAAACACGGTTGACCAGTCAGTGTTAGGTATCTGAAAGTTGAAGTTAAGTCAACAATAACAATCATAATTGACAAGGATAATTAGTTATCAATTTCAGGACACTCATAGAAAACTTTTCAAATATTAAATTGCATAAAAGGTAAATGTTCATTTATATACTACAACGTATTTATAATTCATGTACACATAAGAGATTGTACTTTTGCAACAAATTTTGAAGACAAAGAAAGTTAATAATTATCATAATTATTCACAAGTATGTTACAGAACATGAAAAATAATCTACTAGTTACATGTAGTTATTTCCAGTTGTAGGAAACAAAGTCACAAAATTTCTAACGGCTCTGGAAATTTGTTTACCTCTGAACCGGTATTTTTGGCAAATACCCCTTGTAAGCATGATATATTTGTATATAAGTTAATGCTTTGCTGATTGTACGGATTATAGTTTGTGTTGATATAGATAAGTTATAAACAAGATATCTCACATTTAACAAATCAGCAGTTTATACACTAAGAAATCCCATATAAAAAAGAACATGTGGTATGATTGCCATCAAGATAACTCTCCACAAGAGACCAATTGACACAAAAATAAACAGCTATACACCATCAAAATCCAAACCTATACAATGAGACACTTTGAGAAACAGAAAAGAAAAGCTAGATTTAACCTTAAAAAGATGACATTCGAAGGCTCAGTTTACAGTTATGTTATATTTTCGAAGAGATTGCAGCTTAGACATAACATTTCGTTTCCAAAACACTTTGAACATTTATACATTTAAACAGATCAATTGCAAAAACGACTAACGATTTACTTAAAAAAGACATGTAAAAAATCCACAATAAAGCAATTTGTTTCAGACAAAAACATATATACTTACAATTTAAACTGTCAAAAATTTGTTGATGCTAACTAATCAAATTATCAGTTTCCTACACATTCACATGTATATACTTTGTGGAATAAATGCACAGATTTATATGGCTTGTAGAATAAGGATGCAATAGCTCTTTGCTTTCATTGGCTATACATGAATGATGCAATAGCGCTTTGATTCCATTGGCTAGATAAAAATTATACGTAGGCGCACAATTTATTACAAAAAATCAAAAATAAAATCAATAGAAATATGTAAGCAACATTTGCAACGACCACAAAATGTAAATGTATGTATACGTAAAAGAGAACTTTCAATAAAGAATACAACATTAATTAACATTCTAAGTTATATTTAACATCGATCGAGATTGCATAATAAGTAGTGTTGTCAAATCGTACACTTTTGTCTAACCGGTTACTCGGATAATCGTTCGACCGATTAACCGGTTAACCAGTACAATTTAAATTGGGGTTAGAAAGCCTTATCAATAGTACCCTACAAATAGATATAAGATGTGGTATGAGTGTCAATTTGACAACCTTTCATCCAAGTCATAAATTTGCGCTTTTAGAATTGAACATTGTCCTTTGGCATTATAAGGCTTGTCTTTGAGAATTCCTGAAAAAGTTTGACTTTTAATAAATCAAATACACCGTTTTAACTATAGCGTCTGTACCAACATCAGATTGCAAAATAAAAAAAACTTCTTGATCTCGTAGAATTGATTATGTCCGAAACCGATTATTCTTTCCTTTTTTATTGTTGTCTACGAAAATAATGTGGAGTGTTTCAATTTGAAATGATTAATTATAAAAAAGAAGATGTGGTATGATTGCAAATGAGACAATTCTCCACAAGAGACCAAAATGACACAGAAATTAACAACTGTAGGTCATGGTACGACCTGTTTCTTTGCTTTGTTTACTTGTTTCTTTAAGCATGTTACTCGTTCTATCACGTAAACATTGAGTACATTCACATTGGTTTGCATTTCACAATTTTTGAGTAAGCATTTCGTTTAAAGTAAGACTAAGCCTTGCACGATGGAGGTTGCACATTTAGATGTAGGTCTACACAAAATAAGATCAAAAACTAACTAATGAAGTAATTTAATCGCATTACTGATTTAAAGTTATTGTTAAAAAAACATGCATACTAATTATATGTGTATTTAAGATCCTGCCCCGAGCTGAGAGACAAGTTCTATTTAATTTTATGTTTTTAGGATTAACAATAGCAATCAATATACTGGACAATTGATCTGTCTAATTAATTACCACGACGACAATTTTTAAATAAAACATAACTATTTATTGATTTCAATACAAATTTATATAAAATCTACCAAAATTGAAAAAAAAGTCCGGTTAACCGGTTAGTGATTTTAGTATTCGGTATTCGGTCGTTCGACCGGTTAACCGGTTAACCGGTTAACCGTTGACAACACTAATAATAAGTAAGTTAGTTTGTACTCGAGATTGTTTCTTGAATTGAAAGAAAAAAGACTCAAACAAATACAACTAATCAGTTAGAATGCATATTGCTACGTGCGATTTACAAACCGGTAAAATTGTAGCCCAAGTTTTGCTGTTAAAAAGATAAGTTCACATAGTATGACTTACAGTCTAGCCCAAGAGAGAGACGAAAGATACCAAAGGGACAGTCAAACTCATAAATCTAAAACAAACTGACAAAGCAATGGCTAAAAATGAAAAAGACAAAGAGAAAAACAATAGTACACATGACACAACATAGAAAACTAAAGAATAAACAACACGAACCCCACCAAAAACTAGGGGTGATCTCAGGTGCTCCGGAAGAGTAAGCAGATCCTGCTCCACATGTGGCACCCGTCGTGTTGCTTATGTGATTACAAATCCGGTAAATAGTATAATTCGGTAGGTCACATTCATGAAAGGGAAGGGGATTGTAGTTACGACGTAAGGAACATATCCGATATAATTTGTGAAACGGTTATTCCATAACGGTCAACCAACTCGTGATGGCGTCCGTAAAATTTACGAAGGGATGATTTCAACTTCACCATTTAGAACTCTTTGTTTAATAGCTTCCTTGTGAGCAGTAACCCTCTATCAAGAAAATCATGATAGAAAATGCAAGCACGGGAATATCGTATCAATTGGGAGATATATACCCCGTATGCAGGTGCTGCTGGAATGTTGCTACTTAGAAATGGAAAGTTCACAATTGGAAAGCTGAAATCCTCTCTTTTGTCGTAAAGTTTTGTTTTCAACCGACCGTCATTGTCAATTTCCCAACTGATGACTTTTGAGTTAAGCTATAGATATGATATCTTTTTATTACGTTTTCTTTCCAAAAATGTAAATAGGAACAAAGAGTCAAAGTTAAACCGAAAACTTTCACTAAATTCTTTAATAGATACAATGATTTGATTAGTAAATTTGACTCTACCTGTAGAAAACATATTGATAACGGTTTTTCACATCCTAAATGCGACGGTTATATTGCACTCAAAGCGCGGAAATCACTTTACGGCAATTTAGTGTTATATTTAACAGAGCCATTAAAGCACGCGATTTTGGATATCCACAATACTTGGTTTAAACCACAAATAATTTAAGAATAGTGTTTGTACCAAGTCAGGACATTGGAACTGGTTATTGTAAAGGTCGTTTATATGCGTGGTGAATTGCTGATTTTTTTTTTTTTGTTGTTGCACATAATTGTTTCTGTTGTTTTGATGTTTTCCTCTCATAGTAGGAGTGTTTTTCATTAACTATAGTTTGTAATCTGGATTTTTTTTCTTTTAATTGGTTTATGACTTTCAAACAGCGGTATACTACTGTTTATGAGGGTTCATATACACATATGCATTGGTATTTTTTCAACAAATTGTACAGGCAAGGAGTGAATAATTATCATAACTTTTCACAAAATGTTACAGAACATTTTAAAAATCTACTAATTTCATGTCAATTTTTCCAGTTGTACAACGTGACAGGTGTACAAATGCCAATAGTTAAATGTTATAGGTACAATGCATTTGTATGATGTTCCTCCTTTACTTTTAAGTATTATTTCTGCAGATTTTGTAAAGTGTGTAGGAATTATTCAAATCCCGGACCGTTGGTTTATGTGATTGTATCACATATTCCTATTAACTCAAGTATTATTATGGGTAGGAGGTATTGGAAATTATTTTAAAGGGCTCTCTTAATGCAAAATAATGACAGATATAAAGACATGAACAGTTATGTAATACTAAGATTCATATCTTGTTAACGTTTGAAAATCCTTGTACATCACTGACGGATGTATGTCTTGCCTGTGGTGTAAGTCAAATGTATACAAGATTTTTCCTTATGAACAAAAACATGTTTCAAGTTCAAATGCAAATAATGAACGAACTTTTTCTTTCAAATTATTGATGATTACGACAAATCAATGACTATAACTGATTAAGTATAATGTAAACTATATCTATTCATCTATCTTTTCAATAAGTAACACATATTAAAGGTATTGTTATAGGCAGGAGGTATCTTATAACAGGTATGGCTATAAAACCCTATTCGCCTTATCGAGCGCCGTTTATTCATATCATAGGTTTCGACGTGATTTGACCATCCAGTATTCATGCAATAATTGTGTTAAAAACAAAAGTCCTACTATTTTTTTCAGTCTATACTTGTTATATGAGATTTATTTTCTACCTATATTTAAATGAAAAATAATGCATAAGGTAGCAATGAGCTGCTATATACATGTATTGTTTTTATTTGGAAATGTAGATATTGTTCTTTGCGTCTAAGAAAAAAAGACACATACACTATTGACCAGTCAGTGTTAGGTCTTAAGCTGAAGTGAGGTCAACACTCACAATTATACTTGACAAGGTTAATAAGTCGTCAGACCAGTCAGTGTTAGGTTCTAAGCTGAAGTGAAGTCAACACTCACAATTATACTTTGCAAGGTTTATAAGTCGTCATTTTCAGGACACTCATAGAAAACCCTTCAGTGTTAGGTCTTAAGGTAAAGTGAAGTCAACACTCACAATTATACTTGACAAGGTAAATAAGTCGTCATTTTCAGGACACTCAAAGAAAATCCTTCAAATACCAAAATTTATAAAAGTTAAATGTTCATTTATATACTACAACATATTCATAATTCATATAAACACTATACATTGCACTTTTTCATGTATGAAGACAAAGAAAGTTAATAATTATCATAATTATTCACAAATGTGTTACAGAACATTTAAAAACTCTAAGAATTACATGTAATTATTTCCAATTAAACAACTTGACAAAATTTCAATAATACAATGAAATTTTTAATTATTTTATAGTTACCCTGTACTTGTATGATATACAATTTTTACTATTAAATATTGTTTTTGCAAATTTTGCAAACGTTTACAAGAATTTATAAATCCCGGACCGTTGGTTTATGTGATAATATCATATATTCCTATTTATTTAAGTATTGTTATGGGTAGGATGTATTTGAAATTCTCGAAAAGGAGAAAAGTTAACAGGTAAAATGGAAGGGTCGTCTCAAAGAGAAAAAAACATAGTATCATAATAGACCAAGTATATTTTCTGAAATGATTGTGATTTAAACATAGTCACTTATATGATATCTATATATATCATAGGTTTCAACGTGATTTGACCATCCAGTATTCATGCAATAATCGTGTTAAAAACAAAAGTCCTATTATTTTTTCAGTCTATACATGTTATATGAGTTTTATTTTCTACCTATATTTAAATGAAAAAAATTCATATGATAACATTGAGCTGCTATATACATGTATTGTTTTTATTTGGAAATGTAGATATTGTTCTTTGCGTCTAAGAAAAAAAAGACACATACACTATTGACCAGTCAGTGTTAGGTTTTAAGCTGAAGTTAGCTCAACACTCATATTTATACTTGACAAGGTTAATAAGTCGTGAGACCAGTCAGTGTTAGGTCCTAAGCTGAAGTGAAGTCAACACTTACAATTATACTTTGCAAGGTTTATAAGTCGTCATTTTCAGGACACTCATAGAAAATCCTTCAGTGTTAGGTCTTAAGGTAAAGCGAAGTCAACACTCACAATTATACTTGACAAGGTTAATAAGTCGTCATTTTCAGGACACTCAAAGAAAATCCTTCAAGTACCAAAATTTATAAAAGTTAAATGTTCATTTATATACTTCAACATATTCATAATTCATATAAACACTATGCATTGCACATTTTCATATTTGAAGACAAAGAAAGTTAATAATTATCATAATTATTCACAAATATGTTACAGAACATTTAAAAAATCTAAGAATTACATGTAATTATTTGCAGTTATACAACGTGACAAAATTCCAATAATACAATGAAATGTTTAATTATTTAATAGGTACCCTGTACTTGTATGATATACAATTTTTACTATTAAATATTGTTTTTGCAAATTTTGCAAACGTTTACAAGAATTTATAAATCCCGGACCGTTGGTCTATGTGATAATATCATATATTCCTATTTATTGAAGTATTGTTATGGGTAGGATGTATTTGAAATTCTCGAAAAGGAGAAAAGTTAACAGGTAAAATGGAAGGGTCATCTCAAAGAAAAAAAAACATAGTATCATAGTAGACCAAGTATATTTTCTGAAATGATTGTGAAATGATTGTGAAGGTATAATAAAGACATCAAAATGCAAATAGCAGTATTGAATAGCTTATTACAGTTTGCATTTGTTCATTTATAGAATATAGAGTGTATAACCTATATCATGCGTAGAACATGGAATTGAATTAAAATAATCATTCGTACCAGTTCCACTCATTTGTTGGTGTGGCTATTGTTTTGGTCTCTTGGTATACAACAAGTATTCATGCAATGATCGTGCTAAAAACAGAAGTCATATTATGTTTTTTCCATATAAGTTTTTTTTCTTACTAAATTTAAAGAATCGAAATGTATAAAGTAGCATTGAGCTGCTATATACATGTATTGTTTGCATTTTGAATTGTAGATATTGTTCTTTGTTTGTAAGAAAAAAAGAGACACATACATGGTTGACCTGTCAGTGTGAGGTAACTTGAATATGAAGTGAGGTCAACACTAACAACTATACTTGACACAGAGAGACACAGACAAGGTTGACCCGTCAGTGTGAGATATTCTAAATATGAAGTGAGGTCAACACTTACAATTATACTTGACAAGGTTAATAAGTCGTTATCTTAAGTAAACGCTGAGAAAAACATTCACATATTGAAATTAATAAACTTTACATGTTCATTGTATACTACCACATATTTATAAATCATTTACACATATATATTGGTATTTTTTCAACAAATTGTACAGGCAAGGAGTGAATAATTATCATAACTTTTCACAAAATGTTACAGAACATTTAAAAAATCTACTAATTACATGTCAATTTTTCCAGTTGTACAACGTTACAGGTGTACAAATTCCAATAGTTCAATGATATTTAAAGTACCTTATACATGTGTTATAGGTACAATGCATTCCTCCTTTACTATTAAGTATTATTTCTGCAGATTTTGTAAAGTGTGTAGAAATTATTCAAATCCCAGACCGTTGGTTTATGTGATCGTATCATATATTCCTATTAACTCAAGTATTGTTATGGGCAGGAGGTATTGGAAATTCTTTTAAAGGGCTCTCTTAATGCAAAATAATGACAGATATAAAGACATGAACAGTTATTTAATACCAAGATTCATATCTTTTTAACGTTTGAAAATCCTTGTACATCACTGACGGATGTATGTCTTGCCTGTGGTGTAAGGCAAATGTATACAAGATTTTTCCATATGAACAAAAAGATGTTTCAAGTTCAAATGCAAATAATGAACGAACTTTTTTTTTCAAATTATTGATGATTACGACAAATCAATGAATATAACTGATTAAGTATAATGTAAACTATATATATTCATCTATATTTTCAATAATTAACACATATTAAAGGTATTGTTATGGGCAGGAGGTATCTTATAACAGGTATGGTTATAAAACCATATTCGCCTTATCGAGCGCCGTTTATTCATATCATAGGTTTCAACGTGATTTGACCATCCAGTATTCATGCAATAATCGTGTTAAAAACAAAAGTCCTATTATTTTTTTCAGTCTATACATGTTATATGAGTTTTATTTTCTACCTATATTTAAATGAAAAAAATGCATAAGGTAGCATTGAGCTGCTATATACATGTATTGTTTTTATTTGGAAATGTAGATATTGTTCTTTGCGTCTAAGAAAAAAAGACACATACACTATTGACCAGTCAGTGTTAGGTCTTAAACTGAAGTTAGGTCAACACTCACAATTATACTTGACAAGGTTAATAAGTCGTCAAACCAGTCAGTGTTAGGTTCTAAGCTAAAGTGAAGTCAACACTCACAATTATACTTTGCAAGGTTTATAAGTCGTCATTTTCAGGACACTCATAGAAAACCCTTCAGTGTTAGGTTCTAAGCTGAAGTGAAGTCAACACTCACAATTATACTTTGCAAGGTTTATAAGTCGTCATTTTCAGGACACTCAAAGAAAATCCTTCAAGTACCAAAATTTATAAAACATTTTTAAAAGTTAAATGTTCATTTATATACTACAACATATTCATAATTCATATAAACACTATACATTGCACTTTTTCATATTTGAAGACAAAGAAAGTTAATAATTATCATAATTATTCACAAATATGTTACAGAACATTTAAAAAATCTAAGAATTACATGTAATTATTTCCAGTTATACAACGTGACAAAATTCCAATAATACAATGAAATTTTTAATTATTTTATAAGTACCCTGTACTTGTATGATATGCAATTTTTACTATTAAATATTGTTTTTGCTCATAGAACACCTTTCAGTATTAGGTCTTAAGGTAAAGTGAAGTCAACACTCTTAATTATACTTTGCAAGGTTTATAAGTCGTCATTTTCAGGACACTCATAGAAAACCTTTCTGTGTTAGGTCACAAGGTAAAGTGAAGTCAACACTCACAATTATACTTGACATGGTTAATAAGTCGTCTTTTTCAGGACACTCAAAGAAAATACTTCAAATACCAAAATTTATAAAAGTTAAATGTTCATTTATATACTACAACAAATTCATAATTCATATAAACACTATACATTGCACTTTTTCATATTTGAAGACAAAGAAAGTTAATAATTATCATAATTATTCACAAATATGTTACAGAACATTTAAAAAATCTAAGAATTACATGTAATTATTTGCAGTTATACAACGTGACAAAATTCCAATAGTTCAATGATATTTTAGAGTACCGTATACATGTGTTAAGGTACAATGCATTTGTGTGATGTTCCTCCTTTACTTTTAAGTATTATTTCTGCAGATTTTGTAAAGTGTGTAGAAATTATTCAAATCCCAGACCATTGGTTTATGTGATCGTATCATATATTCCTATTAACTCAAGTATTGTTATGGGCAGGAGGTATTGGACATTCTTTTAAAGGGCTCTCTTAATGCAAAATAATGACAGATATAAAGACATGAACAGTTATGTAATACCAAGATTCATATCTTTTTAACGTTTGAAAATCCTTGTACATCACTGACGGATGTATGTCTTGCCTGTGGTGTAAGGCAAATGTATACAAGATTTTTCCTTATGAACAAAGAGATGTTTCAAGTTCAAATGCAAATAATGAACGAACTTTTTCTTTCAAATTATTGATGATTACGACAAATCAATGGATATAACTGATTAAGTATAATGTAAACTATATCTATTCATCTATATTTTCAATAATTAACACATATTAAAGGTATTGTTATGGACAGGAGGTATCTTATAACAGGTATGGCTATAAAACCATATTCGCCTTATCAAGTGCCGTTTATTCATATCATAGGTTTCAACGTGATTTGACCATCCAGTATTCATGTAATAATCGTGTTAAAAACAAAAGTCCTATTATTTTTTTCAGTCTATACATGTTATATGAGTTTTATTTTCTACCTATATTTAAATGAAAAAAATGCATAAGGTAGCATTGAGCTGCTATATACATGTATTGTTTTTATTTGGAAATGTAGATATTGTTCTTTGCGTCTAAAAAAAAGAGACACATGCACTATTGACCAGTCAGTGTTAGGTCTTAAGCTGAAGTGAGGTCAACACTCACAATTGTACTTGATAAGGTTCATAAGTCGTCAGACCAGTCAGTGTTAGGTTCTAAGCTGATGTAAAGTCAACACTCACAATTATACTTTGCAAGGTTTATAAGTCGTCATTTTCAGGACACTCATAGAAAACCCTTCAGTGTTAGGTCTTAAGGTAAAGTGAAGTCAACACTCTCAATTATACTTGACAAGGTTAATAAGTCGTCAAACCAGTCAGTGTTAGGTTCTAAGCTGAAGTGAAGTCAACACTCACAATTATACTTTGCAAGGTTAATAAGTCGTCATTTTCAGGACACTCAAAGAAAATACTTCAAATACCAAAATTTATAAAAGTTAAATGTTCATTTATATACTACAACAAATTCATAATTCATATAAACACTATACATTGCACTTTTTCATATTTGAAGACAAAGAAAGTTAATAATCATCATAATTATTCACAAATGTGTTACAGAACATTTAAAAACTCTAAGAATTACATGTAATTATTTCCAGTTAAACAACGTGACAAAATTCCAATAATACAATGAAATTTTTAATTATTTTATAGGTACCCTGTACTTGTATGATATACAATTTTTACTATTAAATATTGTTTTTGCAAATTTTGCAAACGTTTACAAGAATTTATAAATCCCGGACCGTTGGTTTATATGATAATATCATATATTCCTATTTATTTAAGTATTGTTATGGGTAGGATGTATTTGAAATTCTCGAAAAGGAGAAAAGTTAACAGGTAAAATGGAAGGGTCGTCTCAAAGAAAAAAAAACATAGTATCATAGTAGACCAAGTATATTTTCTGAAATGATTGTGATTTGAACATAGTCACTTATATGATTCTATTCGTATCATAGGTTTTAACGTGATTTGACCATCCAGTATTCATGCAATAATCGTGTTAAAAACAAAAGTCCTATTATTTTTTTCAATCTATACATGTTATGTGAGTTTTATTTTCTACCTTTATTTAAATTAAAAAAATGCATAAGGTAGCATTGAGCTGCTATATACATGCATTGTTTTTATTTGGAAATATAGAGATTGTTCTTTGCGTCTAAGAAAAAAAGACACATACACTATTGACCAGTCAGTATTAGGTCTTAAGATGGAGTGAGGTCAACACTCACAATTATACTTGACAAGGTTAATAAGTCGTCAGACCAGTCAGTGTTAGGTTCTAAGCTGAAGTGAAGTCAACACTCACAATTATACTTGACAAGGTTAATAAGTCGTCATTTTCAGGACACTCAAAGAAAATCCTTCAAATACTAAAATTTATAAAAGTTAAATGTTCATTTATATACTACAACATATTCATAATTCATATAAACACTATACATTGCACTTTTTCATATTTGAAGACAAAGAAAGTTAATAATTATCATAATTATTCACAAATATGTTACAGAACATTTAAAAAATCTAAGAATTACATGTAATTATTTGCAGTTATACAACGTGACAAAATTCCAATAATACAATGAAATTTTTAATTATTTTATAGGTACCCTGTACTTGAATGATATACAATTTTTACTATAAAATATTGTTTTTGCAAATTTTGCAAACGTTTACAAGAATTTATAAATCCCGGACCGTTGGTTTATGTGATAATATCATATATTTCTATTTATTTAAGTATTGTTATGGGTAGGATGTATTTGAAATTCTCGAAAAGAGAAAAGTTAACAAGTAAAATGGAAGGGTCGTCAAAAAGAAAAAAAAAATGTATCATAGTAGACCAAGTATATTTTCTGAAATGATTGTGATTTGAACATAGTCACTTATATGATTTCTAGACAGCCCATTTTCAAATAAAACAAACTGCTGCATTTTTTTATTTCCGTACTTTTACTTCAGTTTGCCTCAAACAAAGTTTGAAACTAATGTGCAATCTTAATTACCACAAAATGCAGGTAAAGTATGCATTTTGGTGGCCTAACTTTTATTTATGGAACTTATACACAATGCTCATTTTAATAGAAGTCAGATCAAGTACAAGTTTGGGTAGTGTCACTTTTGCCGTCCTTAAGTTATGTTCTTTTATAAAGTTATATCGTTAATCGACTCCTTTTTACAGTTAATGTCCTTTGATGATGATTGGAACGAAAATTGTGTGTATTTTGCCTTATATCTTAAATCAACAACAAAGACAATATGAAGGCGACTTCCTATTGAAATTATTGCACTTTAATGTAGTGTCTTTCGTATTATTGGATTGTAAATAACAGAGAACGTAAGGTCCAATTTTAATCACTTAAGCAAAATTTTATGCAAAAATGCAGTGAATTTTCATTTAAAAGAACAAATTTATAAGATATGAACCTATAATTAATATTAATATTTTTACAAGCGTAGATTTTATTTTTTTGATTTCTCATGTTTTTGAATAGGGAGATACATTGTAACTTTGAAATAGTGCATTTTCTAAGAAGGTCTACATGATCTTTTGCTATTTTAATCATTAGAAGGGGGAAAACGAACGGTGACCTTTTATTATCTACTAATTTTCTTATATCATTTTCTAAAAGCTATCTTCTCGTTTTTTGTTTTCAATTCTATCATTTAGTTTAGCTTCTGGTCACATAATGCTGTTTCCCCCGTATAATCCGTAATTTTGTAACAACCTGTAGCTTATGAATTTTAAAATGTTCGTTGCCCTATCATATTATATATTTTGGACAATTTCACAATATATATATACTACGTTTTGGCTAAGTCTGAACAAATTCTATCATTTTTAATCTTTACAACCATACTACCTTGAAGACGATTTTCACCTTTTTTTAGGCATTTAATCATATATTATAGAAAATTGTAATAGATAAAGATACGCTTTAAAGCACAAAATTGTCCAGCAAGTCAAGATCTACAGTTACTAAAACGTCAAGTGTTGCAGACATAGTAAAGTATATTGTAACTCTATAAAGGAGTTATAACTCTTAATTGATGATTTGTTTTATTCTCTTTTGTGATTTGGACAAGAAGATAGAAGGAAACTAAACAGCACATGATCAGCAATACAAGATCAACAAAACAGATTTTGTTAAGAATTCTATTCGTGTTTGCAAGGTTTGGGAGTGTCCTTTGTTGAATATGCAAATAGACCAATGTGATCACACAGGCTCTTTAGAGCCCTAGTTTATTATTATTAGAACAATGTATAGTTGGTTTAAAATAACTTTTAGACCAATGTCGAATACTTTTAGCTTGATAGATTTTTGGAACAGACTTAAAGTACAGGATATTTGAACGAAGGTAATTTGAGTTCGAACGTTTTCTAACTCAAGTATGATTTTCTTGCTTTTACTTTCGACATGTAAAGTGTATCTTATGCCATGATGTTCACGCCCATATTGTACAGAAACTTAAACAAACATCAGACTATATGCCAGGTCTTTCTGAAAACCAGTCGAAATATAAGACCACTATTCTTAATCAATTGAGAAAATTGAAGTATGTTTCATAGATGAACTTCACTTAATGAGCAACATGTGTAACATGCATTGAAGAAACACAATACTCCAAATACTACAGAGTTACCCCTGCTGCTGAAGTTTGAGTTCCCGAATTATCATAATATCAGTAGTCTATATTCGTTACTTGCATGAGAAATATAAAATAAGAAGATGTGGAATAATTGCCAATGACAAATGACTACACACATGACACAAAAGAATGTATTGAATAGAAGTTCACTATAGGCTCTAAATAACAATTCCAACCAGAAAAGTAACGGTCCTCACTGATTTTCAAAACAACGAAAGAAAACCAAATATGACATAAAGCAACTAATTTGAAAGACTCAGAACTTAGTTATTACACTTAATAAGCAGTTGGTTTAATTTAACAAACGAACAATGACTTTCTGTATAATTGCCGGGTAAGAACAGAGATAAGATATTAAGATTCTCTATCACTGGGGTAAAGCTGATGACCGTAACTGCATTCACGGTCATCCCAAGATGTCGGATGAAAAAATAGGTCAGTATCTGTATTGTCTGTTACAGTGTTTCTATATCATTTTCTTTACAAAGGAGACATTGATACTATGTAAATTTATAAAAGAATCACACGGAAATCACAAATTACTTCCGAGAAATGTGCATGAAACAGGAAATTCAATTTAAAAAAATCGCTAAGATAACCGTAAATCACAATCGAGATGACCGTAACAGAATCAGCAATTCATAACAAGGGTGACAGTAATTGGTTAAAAGATGACCGTAATTTGTAAAGGATGACCGTAATTTCTAAATAATGACCGTAACTTTTAAAGGTTGGTCGTCAATTCTTAGAAATATCCGTATTTGTATAACTACTTTTTTTGTATCAAATGATTAATGGTGTTGATATAAAACGTATTTATATGAGAGTATTATCCTATAGGTAGGAGAAAATAAGACGAGTTTTAAATACAAAGTTCACCATATATATCTGTTTTTACGATAGAGGGTATAATTTTGAAAATGCTCATACAACAAGACATGTACATGAAAAAGTGGGGAAAACATGCTACAAAAGCGCGATTAAATGACACCTTACAAGTATAATAAAAAAAAAAAAGTGTGCTGCACAGCCTCCAACTAAAAGCCAAAAGATTTTTTTTCTGGAATTCCTCGTAATGACATATAATAAATGCACTTTTTTTTAAAATGCCAATGGATGTACACCCATTGACATTATATCGTCTTTGATTTGTCTTCTATTTTGTCTTGCAAGTAAAATAACAGAACCTGTTTTTAAAATACTACGACCAAACTAGTTAAGGCGAGCTCCAGCAAAATAGATCCTTAAAATAGTCTTGTGCGTATAGCGTATCACAAGTGGCAGAGGCGGATTAAGCCATTTTCAAAAAAGGGGGTCCCAACCCAGGGTGAAGGGGGTTCAAACTATGTGTCCCCATTTAAATGCACTGATCGGTAAATAAAAAAGGTGGTTCCAACCCTTGGATCCACCACTGAGGGGAACCTTGTCAATTTGTATATACAGCAATGTTATTCATATATAAAGACAAACTAAGATTTTAATCTGCTCGATTACCGGATATTCATATGTTTGATTAGTGTTTTTATGTTCCATTCATGGGCATTATGTTTTCTGGTCTGTGCGTCCGTTCGTTTGTTCGTCTGTCCGTTTGCTCGTTCGTCCATCTGTCCCACCTCAGGTTAAAGTTTTTGGTCGAGAAAGTTTTTGATGACGTTGAATTCCAATCAACTTGATACTTAGTACACATGTTTTCTACGATATGATCTTTCTAATCATAATGCCAAATTGCAGTTTTTTCCCATTTTAACGGTCCACTGAACATAGAAAATTATAGTGTAGATAAGGCATATGTACTAGAGACACCTCAGAGGGACACATTCTTGTTTCTTCAACTTTTCGTCGTTTCTCTGTCAACTTGTATTAAAATTTTAAAGTCGTTATCAATAAATATTTCATTGTTACGAGAAATTTGCAATTAACTATCATTGTCATGAACTCAAAATACGGAAAATAGTTAAAATGAGTTGATGAAACATGTTTATATCCGCTAAATAAGCCCCTATTGAGACAAACACAACAAAAAGCAATGAATACAAATACGGATATTCTTAGAATTGAGGGACACCATTTAAAAGTTACGATCATCCTTTATAAATTATAGTCATTCTTTACAAATTACAGTCATCTTTTACAAGTTACGGTCATCTGTTTACCAATCACGGGCATCCTTGTTTTATGTTACGGTCATCTTGAAAATATTTTGATAATGATTTACGGACATCTTAGCGATTTTTTCAAATTGAATTTCGCGTTTCCTGAACATTTTTCGGTAGTAATTTGTGATTTCTGTGTGAATCTTTTATAAATTTACATCGTATCAATGTGCACTTTGAAAAAAAAATGATATAGAAAAACTGTAACACACAATACAGATACTGACCTTATTTTTCATCCGACATCTTGGGATGACCGTGAATGCAGTTACGGTCATCAGCTTTACCCCAGTGCTCTATTGGCAAATAGCATGTCGTCCTCAGATAATGCGTATGGCTCTCTCAAACAAACACATGATATTATGTCGATCTACAAAACGGAGAAAATTCAATATCAGATATGATGTAATTATTTGTTTTAAGGTAGATTTTTTTTTAAATGAAACTGTGTATGAAAATTGTAATGCTGTATCATTATATCCTGCTTCTATCTAATGAAAGATGTCGTACGACAATTCATTACCACTATATAAACAACCACAAATAGGAAACATATAATTATAATAATGAGAAAACATTTAAAAAAAATGTCATTATTGTCAAAGTCGTATACAGAGACATGGTTGTTAATCAATTATTTGCTATTGATGATGAAATACGTGTGCTATTTATTCTTTTTCAAACCACCAGAAGAGTGAAACACATATTTTAACAAAACGCATTTGACTAGCAGGTCGAACAACTGATGTTCTTAATCCCTGCTGACTGCCATGGCGTTTGCACAATAAATTGATCACAAGGTGTAACAAAACTGATCTCTATATTACCTGAATACCAAGTAGAAAACAATAGAATTGCAGCAAAGATTGTTAATCACAAGATAAGGTGCTAAATATTTTTTCTACCATGTCCGGATTTCAACAAAAAATGTCTATTCAGTGATGTTAGGAATCAAAAAGTGTTTGAAAGGCCATTTAACTTACCTCAATTTAGGATCGACTCTTGAATTTTAAAGAGTCAAAATAGGTTGAACGGATTATATAAGCCGGAGGGAAGATAACATATAAGCCCAATGGATAACTTAATAGTTTTATTTGACCAGTTGTGTTATGAAAACGTCCTTTGATCTTTACAGGGTAAACAAAAGGCAAGAGACGTTTATAAATGTTAACATCCATAATGAAATTAAACATTCAGCCTTTTTTATCTGATTTTTATAGTTCGTTCTTATGTTGTACTGTTACACTACTGTTTCAGGTTAGGGTAGTATTTGGATCCCGCTATCATGTTTAACCCCGCCTCTTTCTGTATGTATGTGTCTGTCCCAAGTCAGGAGTCAATTCAGTGGGTGTCGTTTGTTTATATGAATCTTATTTGTTTTTCGTTTATATTTTGCACATATATTAGGCAGTCAGGTTTCTCGTTTGAATTGTTTAACATTTGTCATTTCTGTGTCTTTTTTTAGCTTACTATGCGGTATCGGCTTTGCTCAGTGGTGAAGACCATACGGTCACATATAGTTATTAATTTCTGTATCATTTTGTCTCTTATGGAGCGTTGTCTCATTGGCAATCATACCACATTTTATTTTTTTTATTGTGGTGAACATACTTAACTTAGGTGCAAAGAGAGTGATAATATGTCTGTCAGAGAAAAAAATAAAATCACCAAAAAAACGGATTTCAGAGGAAAATTCAAATCAAAAACTTCTTCATCAAATGGCAAAATCAAAAGCCCAAACACAACAAACGAATGGATAACAACTGTAATATTCCTGACTCGGTACAGACATTTTCTTATGTAGAAAAAAAACAGTGGATTAAACCTGGTTATAGTAAGCCAAACCTCTTACTCGAATGATAGTTGCACGAGATTCCACCATATTGAAAACGAAGTGCGAATAAAACAAAAACACATAAGGTACATCTGTCAATACTAAGGGTACAGCAGCCAACATTGTCTCCCAATCCAGACAACTACAAAAACGAAGAAACACGACAGACATACAGAGCGTGTTTTGAGCGTATGGCGCAAATACTAAATACCAATCCTGGTATCTATGAATTGTTTATTTACTCTATATGATCTACCAAAATGTTAAAATCTTTCCCCATTCGATATTTTACAAAACTCTTATTTCCTTTTTTCCCCTTTTATTGTCTAAAGGAAGTAGTTGTATAATATGTTTTCCATTTTTTAATTTATTCTTTTACCATGGGAAATGGGGGTTCAATTTTTCTTACCGAATTTCACAAACAGACCGTTACGGTATATCGCTACACAATTCGTCATTCCACTTTTAAAAAATAATCTTTATTTATCATAGCACAGTGTGCGCCTGACTGATCAAAATAGCCTTTATTATCTGGTTGCTCTGGTGGTCCTTGAAACCAGTTACTGAAGTTAAGTGGTTCACCAGACAACCATTTATATGACATTTCATCATTATTGTCTGTACGGCCAATCCAGAAGTGTGCTTAAAATAATAATATCAACATAATAAGAAAGAACGCTATCTTGAAATGTAAAATAGAAAAATAACTGAAAATTAGAGTTTAAACCTTCATGAATTTCTTTAGAAGAATTATTAAAAACAAAATAATGTCATCAAGCATATAGCATCTATTATCAATGTAAGGACATAGATGTCTAATTTACACCATAAATATATAAATCAGGAAATGTGGTATGATTGATAATGGCCCGATAACACAGTTGTTTCGTAGTGCATTTCTTGTAGACAATAAATTCAAATGAAAACAATCGCATCTGCTCTATCTAAACAAGATGTTATAAGTGTAATGCGCTACTAAAGGGACAAATGATATCAAAATCATAGAAACTTCTAGCAGCTCTTACTCAAAATATTGACAATTCTGTGTTTTGAGGGTCTAGAATTAAGTTTGACAGCTTCAGACGTAATACAAGTTGACTTTTTGGAACTGGAACAAATAACTACTTAACATAAAGATTCATAACCCTATTTTTTTAACATGCATTTTATCCCCCTACTTAATATTTCATTCATTAAATATCATAAAATAGATTAGGAAAGTGTATCAAAATTGAAATGCAAGTTATACACTATTCACACTAGGGACTATTTTCGTAGACAACGAAAACCAAAGGACGATAACTGTGTCCTTGGACCTCATTGGACAACTATTCAATACAGTTCAAATGCAGTGTGAAACGGTATGATTGACAATGAGTATGAAAGCAAGCTAAGCACAAACTAAAAAAAATCAAGAATCCACGATCTTTGTCAAACAACTTCACCATAGTAATATTATATAATTTTTCAAAATATCAACATATTGATAATTCGTTTACACAGACCATAGAAATTTGTTATTTTTTATACATTAAACATATTTGTTTCACAAAATCATGTCGATAACATATAAATAGACAAATAAACAATAAGGCATTCGGAATCAAGTATTCCCTTATATTAATATGTATTGCTGTGAAAAAGAAAAAGAAAAGTAACTCCAAATAAAAAGTAGATTTTTTTACGTCTGATCTTTCCGATATAAATGTACCGGTGGCGGTGTGTGGTTTTAATCTTCTAATAATTGTTGAACTTGCTTAAACAAGAGTAGATTTTCCGTTTGACTGAGGTTATTGTTACCAAACAGAAGTATTTTCATATTGTATATTCATATTGTATGGGAACGGAATTATTTCGAAAAAGGGGTAATTATTGCATTGTGAAAGAAAATGTTTACTGCTCTTGATTCTATCACAAGTACAGTTTTTACTTTCTACAAGTTTTCTTTTAAATAAGTGTACGTTTAGATTACTGCAATCCATCCGAAGTCTGGCATGAAGCATGGCCTCCTTTCTGTCTCAATAAAATTGACAGTTTGTTAGTATACTTACATTTTGACCTTCAAGTTAACGTTTGAGTGTAAACTTAGATGGACTTAATATGATATCCTCATGACAAATTCAACCAATGTTTTTATGGCTTTTTACTTCTGAATGGAGTTTCACTCATTTTTTTGAGAATTGTCACAACTTCAGCCTTATTTGCATTTAAATTTAGTAGGTATTGGACTGACCAATATTCATAGTCTCTATATCAGAATTAAATTTGTTCGCTGCTACATTTTCATCTTCAATTGCTATAAGAAGGAACATTGCGTCAGTATATAGTTTTATATTACAGTCTTTGTCGCCTACAATGTCATTTATATATGCTAAGAAAAGTAAGTTGCCTGATATTGATCATTGTGAGACGCCAGCATTTACACCAAAGGTATTTGAGGATTTACCAGATATAACAACTTATTGTTTTCGATTTGATAAAGAGCTCAGGAACCACTTAATTAATTTTCCTCTTATACTAATATTTCTGAGTTTATAAACAAGACCTGTATGCCAGACTTGATTAAGAACGACTTATATAAAAAAAAAAGACAACACCAATTTGTTTTCCTGAGTGAAAAGGTTTGCAAAATAAATCTATTATGTGAAAAAAGTTAAAATATCAAGGAATGAAACCTGACTTTGTATTCGTTATTGTACTATGCTTCTTTAAAAGGACAAAGAAATGTTTAAACACACAACGTTACAAATTCTAACAAATGATAGACAAAAATGATGTCGGCCTCTAGATTGACACCAGTTCTCTATTATAACTTTTGAACGGAGATCGCATTACGTATGGATCTGTCACTAAAATAAACTATTATCTGATTGTACATACTATACACGTGCTCAATACCCTTGTAATCTCTTGATTTTATAGTAATAGCATAATGTCTTTTTACCAAGTAGTCCTGCTCCATCTTTGTTATTTTTATTTAGTGTTAAATCAATAACCGTTCATTTCTTTAACCGACACACGTAATTAAAACTTGAACACCTTAGCAAAATGAAGCATGTCATACCAAATATACACTTCGATTAAAAATTGAACAGTTTTCGGCATAGAATACCAATCAAACTGTGTGAGGCATGAACACAAATTTCCCGCTCATGATCTATTTTGCGCAATTAACCACAAATGCACATTTTTTCTGATTACAAATGTGCGCACGATCAGCGTTCATATAAACTTATAGAATAATAATATAATCAGACAGCATAATGTAAATATCAATTAAAAGATAGTTTATCGATCAATTTCATAACATTCAATACAAATATCGTCTTAGTTTTTAAAACGTTATATAATTAAAATCGGTTGATTTCATTTTTTTCTGTGTCGATACAATTTCCCTACCATGTATTCCCAGTATGTTCTGCATCAATACAATAACGTCTAATAAAAAAGTGTTTTCTTCAGCAGTTTCAATAGAAGCCAAATGTCCACCAATGGGATTGCTGTTCGCCTACAACAATGGGAATCAGTTTAACAATTCATCAAACATACCATGTTTATCATTGTGTACAAAAGACGAGCATCCGTTCAAAACAAGGCTCGTTAATGAATCAAATTGGTAAAAAATGAAATACGAAGCTAAAATGAATTTCGGAAATTGAGAAAGTCTTGCCATGTACAACTAAGGTTATTTATTCCTGGGAATTTCGATTTATTCAGTTAAATCATCTTCATCATAAAAAATTAACGGATTACGGAATATAAAATGTTTACCTGTTAAATATTTTCTTACGTTTATCTCTGCTCAGTTCGGAGCTCAATTTTTTTCCTTGATTTTTATTTCTTGTCTTAATATTTTACGGATAATGCAAATTAACAAATTCATAGATTAATAATATTTTAGTTAAAGAGTAATCCAGTTATGTAGATAAAAACATGCTATGGTTGCAAAAAATGAAGTGTATATCAATATATTAAATTGTATACCGTCGAATCAGACCAAGTTGATGTGATAATGCAAATTCACAATTTCATAATTTATAAATATTTTACTGTAAGAGCAATCCAGTAATATAGAAAAAAACATTTGTTGGTACGTTCCAAAATAGAAAATTAAATTGTATATCAACATATTAAATTGCTTACCTCAGAGTTAGACCAAGTTCTCTGGCCACAGCTGAATATGTACTTTGACCCACGAAAGAAGTCTATCGTCTCAGGACTTAATATATATACTAAATTTGTATCAAAACAATATTAACTGTTTCAAGGATTTCTGCCAACTATCATACATTATAGATTATAAATGGTTGTCCACATTCGAAGCTCATATATTTCTGTCAAGTTTTTTTTTCGATGACAACAAATTTATAGATTGTGTCTCGTAATGTACATACGCATTATTGTGGTACTTCATGATATTCGTATTATTTTGATGATAAATCATTATTTCGAACACCCTACTTGATGTAAAGGAAACAAAAAGCAACATGGACACAAGCCACATTGTTCTACGATTGTTTGTAGTTGAAAAGGAATCCCCTTCTGTACCGGAACACCAGAGTTTAGAGTAAGTGTTTTATTGGATTTATGTTACCTGAATTTGCCGTCTTCGGGATATTAGAATACAAGTTTTATCCGTAATTTCCAGATAGTGCCTTACAGTGCATAACTCCCAAGTAAGATACTTAGGTTCAATTAATAAGCCAATAAATGTATGAAGCATAACATAACGCTTTTCTGTTCAGCGTTTTGTAGGGTTAGTTCGTTTGCTTTTCATTCGATCGCAATAATGCCAGTATACATTTTACGTTGGTAAGTATGTATTGCTCTTAATATTGTTCTCATTGTTTTAGATACGATGCAAACAATCAGTCACAAAAGTGTTTCGTTTTAATCATTGCCAATATGGATATATCCCAATCGCATCCTGCTTTCATTTTGACAGTGATGCCAGGATTCATTTAACGTTGAATAGATTCATATCTTCACAATGACATAAAACCCAAGATCTCAAGATTATTAAATAAAATTCGGAATGTGTCTACGATAACATTAGATGGAGATTGAATATTTTAACACTGAAGAATATGAAATAAAATTGAAAATGGAGCTGGGTAATGTGTTAAAGAGATAGCAATCCTACAAAAGCGCAGACAACAGCCGGAGAGTACAAATGTGTCTTCAATACAGCCAGAAAACCGATTCCGCAGCCAGAGGCGTGCTTCAGCGGGACCCTTAACAAAACTGTGTACTAGTTCAATGATGATGGATGTCATACTGAACTTCGAACTATATACAATGTATATAACTTAAAACATACGAGACAAAAAAGGCTAGAATCTCCTGACTTGGGACCACCGCAACCATGCAGCGGTGTTAAACAGGTTTTCTGAAATCTCAACCTTATATTCATTACTAAAACCAATGTAGAACGTTAAAAGTTTAGTATCATACAATTGTACAATATATTAGGAAATGGTAATCCGTATTTATATGTTTAATTCAGTTCTTAGAAACAGGATATATACAATCTAAGCCAGGAATGTCACAACTCATACCCTCTCTGCAATCTGAATAATAAATATAGTTTCTTACGTATCAAACACATCAACAGTCAGGGGAATTAGAGGTTATTAAACACACCATATAAGATATATATGTTAGCGGGAATAAGTGAAATTAGACATTAAGCTTAAAACAAAGGCAATAAGATAAAGTCTAGGCAACCGTTTAATTTGGTAAAAAGGAAATTTTCTCTGAGAATGTTTTTAATTGTCTTTCTTTAACGGGAAATGTGTTTCATTGTCGCTCTGTTAGTTTAAAAACACATATAATTTCTTCGCGCTGTTATCTCAGATTGTTATAAACAAGATTACATGAAAAACTAAAAAATAGGAATTCATTTTAAAGCAGCCTCATCGATATCATACAATTGTTATAAACTTTAACTAAAAGGACAGGACAATAACTAATGTGTTACAAAGAAGAGAATCCGTCTGTAATGCAGTGCAATAATTTTTATAGTAACTATATAATATTATTACAAGTATAGAAGACACATTTGAAGAAATGTAATTCTACTGCAAAAATTGTGTAGCAAAAATGAGCCGAAATTTTATCAAGTACACCTGATGAATTACGATTTTTGCTTAACAGGTAGTCTGATTAGAATCTATCAATTACCAATGATTACGTTAATTGCAGAATACTAGAATTTAATTCAATAATAATTAAATTCAGTTATTGTAATTATATAACTTGGTATGCCTATTATTGATTTAAATTGACGGTGTGTTCGATTCATTTTATACTGGTCACTTTAATATGCTAATTAGTTTAGCCCGCGAAATGTTAGTCCGTGCAATTTACCTCGTGTGGTTTGGTCATTTGAATTCAAACCTTACACGGAGCTTGACCAAAGCTATAGAATTTAAAACACAGAAGAAAAGATGAGTATTCTTTTTAGTTTTAGAATTAAGCAACATTTTATATAAAAATAATAGCTCAACAATTTAAACTGTTAATCTGGTTTTTCTTTCTTAAATACTTTTAACTTTGTTAAATGCTTTAAATAGTAGTGAACTTTTTCTTTGGTGTTATAACTGAATTTAAATTCTATCATTGCGTAAATTGTCAATCTTTTCTTGGATATTATTTTATATTTATATTTGTAAATTGAGAAGATGGTTATACTTATTGTCCTTATTGTGCGAGTTGTTATATCTAATTGTTTAACTGTCTTAATACGCTAATGAACATTTACCATGTTATTTATTCTTAATCCAAATCCAAATCTTGCAGCGCGAAGTAACCGCTGAGTAAGCCACATATCAATTTCAACATAAATGTATATATAAATTCTTTTTAGTCCTAAATATGCATGAAATAGGTGCCACTGGACATAAAGAAAACAATCTATGAATCTAGGTATGGCAACGAATGCTATTCACATTCAATGCATTTTGAACTTCAGTCCTGAATGAGATTGGGTTACAGATTTCACCGTATAAATATTGTAACAGATATACAGATATGAGTTTACTTTACTTTTATACATACAAGTATTTTAATACAGTTATCTGACATAATTATTTGTTTGAAATTTCTGGAATAAGAATAATGTTATATTATTTTCATTGTTTTTCAGTGCAACAGGTATTTTAATCCAGTAGAATAATTGTTAAAAGGTTGTTGTTTATCTTTATTTATTAGCATTCACTATACATGCTATATAAGAATAAGAATATTTCATTAAATGTTAATGAAAAGGGAACATTCTAAAACTATCATGACAATACAAAGACAGATGACAGATTTCAAATCTTTTCTTGTCTCTCATGGTACAACTGATTTTTATAGTTTGTTCTTATGTTGTACTGTCACAGGTCAGGGGGGGATGATTGGGCGCCTGCTAACATGTTTAACTCCACCACATTCTGTATGTATGTGCCTGTCCGAAGTCAGGAGCCTGTAATTCAGTGGTTTTCGTTTGTAGATGTGTTAAATATTTGTTTTTCGTTCATTTTTTGTACATAAATTAGGCCGTTAGTTTTCTCGTTTGAATTGTTTTACATTTGTCATTTCGGGGCCTTTTATAGCTGACTATGCGGTATGGGCTTTGCCCATTGTTGAAGGCTATACGGTGACCTATAGTTGTTAATTTCTGTATCATTTGGTCTCTTGTGGAGAGTTGTCTCATTGGCAATCATACCACATCTTTTTATACACACACACAAACACATACATTTGTATATAAAGAGTAATATTTCATATTTTGTTTCTTTACATTCAAATGTTAATAAAGTTTTACTTTACATTTTCAATATACCAACTGATGCTCTGAAAAAAGGAATAAACAAAAATCGTCATGTTAGGTGACTTTGGACGATAGAATTTCATGTGAGTGGTTGACACTCTCATGCTTTAAGCTTCTTTTTTGACCAAAAAACTTAATATGGAGGATTGAAATTGACTAACAAGATGTAAAAGAAGCAAAATAAACAAAAGCTATAACCCAAATGATTAAAAAAAAAAAAAAAAAAAAAAAAAAATATATATATATATATATATTTTATTAATTTTTAAAGAGGGGCAACAGTTTTTCCAGTGTAGTAAAAAATTACCATTTTGAAAATTTGCTATTTCTTCGTTGTTATTATGTGTATTGATAAAAGTGAAACTGTTTTGAAAATGTCTTCACAATGCCTTTAAAATGAGGTCAAGTTTTCTTAGATCAGTTGATTAAAAAAAACAAAAAAAATAAAAATCACTTTCCGTACCTAATGAATCATTTCTTTTTGTAAACTTTTGCGAGCCATCAAGGATGTTAGTTGACTATTTAAATATATAACTTTTCGATTTAATTGTTTCATAGTTTTCATGTTTAGTCGATTATAGGATAGGAATATTTCTCATTAACGAAGGCCACTTCAATTGATATTCGGTAGATACAATAATTATTTTCTTTTATGACTTTCGTTATCAATATGATATTATCATTATGAATATACTTGAAATATCTGCCACTGGACATTGACACCACAATCAAGCATTTGCGGTTTTTTCTACTTTGGTTATTGCCATTGTATCTTAATACTAATTAGTCAATGGTAAAAATTGAAATATTTGTATTTAAATATTGATTCAATTGTTTGATTAAGGGATGTAACATTGACAAATGATATACTATTTTACTAATGCATTGACTAACATTGTAATTATTTGTTTAAGCCAGTATGCCGAGAGGAAAAGGGGAGAGGGTGCTGCCAAACCGTGCTGTACGTAGGCAAAATCAAATACAGCTACCGGTAAACAGAAGGCTTCGCCCAAAGAGAGCTGAAATTGTAAGACAAAATATAGCCATTCCAAAACAGCCGTTAATACCACCACAACAGCCGTTAATACCACCACAACAGCCATTAATGCCACCACAACAGCCATTAATACCACCACAACAGCCATTAATGCCACCACATCAGTTATTGCCACCACATCAGTTATAACCACAACAGCTGTTTGTACCACTACAGCCAATTCTACAATCACAACTCATTTGAACTTCAAACTTCCTCTGCAGCCTGCTGAACAACAAGTTCCTGATCAGGGATGTGTACACCCAGGGCAGCCCACAGCTCGTAATTCTGTACAAAACGGTGAGATTTTAGTTATACCTACTAGTAATGATGTTGATGTGTTTGTACCACAAAAAATTATAAACCAAATATGGAATTTAGAATATGTTGATTTGGCACAATCACTTTACAAAAACAATTTGTTTCAAATATTGATCAACCGAAAAAAGTGCTCGGTTTTAATGAATATGGAGACATTTTAATTGACAGAAACAAATATTCAAAAGTAAATCATTATCTAACTTAGGTGAGTGGACTAAAGGGTTTTTAAATTATATGAAAATTTTATTGCAAAGATTCCCGGAATTGGCAAATGAATTGATTAGCTACATGACGTTTATAAGGGGTGTACCTTTTGAGAACGTTTATAAATTTGACATGCAATTTCGACTTAGAAAAGCTCGTGTTCATATGCGTGCATGGGACGTCATTGATGGGCAGCTATGGCTTCAGTTTATTGCAGTAGGCATAAATCATGTTCCACAGACATATTCTTATACTTCTCACACAGTTATTAGTCCTTGCTACGATTATAATTTTAAGGCCGTTTGTACTCGTATGAATTGTGTATACAGCCATGAATTAATGTATACGATGTAGCCAGTTCCATCCTTCGATGTACTGTACAAATTATTCATATAACAAGAATAATCCTCGAAGTTCTGTAACTTCGGACTATTCCGCTCCTAGGTATCAAAACTATCCTAAGGCACCTGATGCAAACAATTTTGCACCAAGGTATCAGTCCAGTGCTAGAGCAGTCAAACAGGTTTTTGAATACACATGAAAATTTTAACCCAAATACTCG
Source organism: Mytilus edulis (assembly GCF_963676685.1). Taxonomy (NCBI): domain Eukaryota; kingdom Metazoa; phylum Mollusca; class Bivalvia; order Mytilida; family Mytilidae; genus Mytilus; species Mytilus edulis. The sequence goes on along the minus strand of NC_092357.1, from coordinate 26,277,623 downwards.
TTTTTCGATAAATAATTAAAGATTTCCCTGTCAGCAGGCAAATGTTCCACGGATGCAATTTAATCATTTCAAATTTTATAATTTTGTTTACAGCTTGCAATCACCGTATGATATTTGGTATTTTTGGTTGTTCCCCTGTTAATACTACGGTTTAAGGGAATATGTTGACCGACTACCCCGTTAAAATATTGGCAAATTTATTATATAATGGTTTTAAATATGGTTTTCGAGCACATCATACAAGCAAAACATTAAAGTCTGTTTTACAAGATCCAAATTTAGCTTGGAAAAATCATGAGTTAATTGAAATGGTAGAATTGCGGGGCCTTTTTATTATTGACCTATTTCTAATCTACGTGTTTGGAAAATAATTTTAGAAATTATAATGGCATTTCTTATATTTTGGGTGACAAGTGGTTGTCGAGTTCTGTTTTAAATCTCTTTATCGGTAGTGCAAGAGTTATTCAAATACTTGGCTAACGTATCAAATGGACTAAATTAATTTCAAAACTTTAAACATAAACTAAACCTGTATCACGTATGGCCATGCCCCGTTTCACATTTAGTTAATAGTAGCTGACATGTTTAAGGATGAATATTCTTATTCCACTGGGAATGCGTACCTTTCAGGCATTAGGTTTAATCATAAGATCAATGGTTTATTGGACAACACTCATTCTTTTATTGTTCAAAAGATGCTCAGTGACATAAGCGACAAGTCTGTCGTAAGCCTATTACTATTGGTATATTAACTAGACTTTTAGATGCGCTTAATTTAGTTTGTTATTCAGTATATGAAACCTGTTTATTTAAAGCTTCATTTTCAGCTAGAGTTTTGGGTTTCTTAGTTTTGGAGAAATTGCAAATTCAAGTTTTAATGAAAATCTTATTGTAAAACGATCCAAGATATAATTTGATGCTTATTCAGGGTCACTTATTATAAAAGTTCCTTCTTAGAAAACAGATCAGCTGGGTAATTCAGTAACGACAATTCTGGAAAAGAATAAACTACTTCAATTTGTCCTGTCCGGTTGATGTCGGACTACATTGCTGAGACACAAAGACGATGGACATTTTCATACATTTTATAAAAGGTTATGTAAGAACAAACCTTGTATATTTGAAACACTTAAATTCAGGGTACCTGAAAGATATTTGGGTATTGGCTCTTTTATTGTCATAGGAGCTGTCATATTAAGCTTATAGGTGCATCGTTCGGATTAGAGATAGTTGGGTGTATTCCTAAATCAGATTCAAGGAGCTCTGAAAATGTTATGTATATATTTTCTTTAAATTTCCTCATTGTTTGGTTTTCCCTTACAATGAATAACATAGCTTAGATGTTGACAGTATTGCTTTTAGCTGAAGTTTATGTTGATGTTGCCACATGAATATCAATTTAATGAAGTTCAAAGTATTGAATTTAAGTTGATGTTGAATTTTTTGATGTTTGTGTTGAAGTTGATAATAATGTTGAAGTTGATAATAATGTTGAAGTTGATAATATTGAAGTTGATAATAATGTTGTAGTTGATAATATTGAAGTTGATAATAATATTGAAGTTGATAATAATATTGAAGTTGACAATATTGAAGTTGACAATATTGAAGTTGATAATATTGAAGTTGATAATAATGTTGAAGTTGATAATGATGTTAATATTGTTGATGTTGAAATTGATTATGATGTTGAAGTTGATAATGACATCGAAGTTGATAATGATGTTGAAGTTGATTGATGTTGATTCTTGCTGTTAAATTTGTCATGCGGTAAATTTTATGGCGGATTACAAGTTGTGCAACTAGTTACTTAACTTGTAATTTTGGCGGAATTTACTTTAAGCTGCTATGGACTACCCAGTGGTTCCTGATATAACTTTGTTACTGCTGGATCGCCCTTCAGTAATTCAATCGTCATCAAGTTTTGATTGACAAGTTGATTGTGTTTCTTTCTTGCAATAAATGCCATGACAAATTTACAGCCAAATAAAACATAATTTCTTTAGTGATTTTGATTTATAGTTTATTCGTTGGATTCATTAATTACATCATGAGGTCAAACAATGAGAATACAGATTTAAACAATACAAGTACACTTACATTTTATCTAGACCCCCCTTTCAATCTATGTGTGTATATATATATATACAATAATAGAATTTAATTCAATAATAATTAAATTCAGTTATTGTAATTATATAACTTGGTATGCCTATTATTGATTTAAATTGACGGTGTGTTCGATTCATTTTATACTGGTCACTTTAATATGCTAATTAGTTTAGCCCGCGAAATGTTAGTCCGTGCAATTTACCTCGTGTGGTTTGGTCATTTGAATTCAAACCTTACACGGAGCTTGACCAAAGCTATAGAATTTACCCGCCCTCCCTTTTCCCCATTATGAATATTTTCTGCTGCTTTTCATTTATCGTTTCAGTTTTGGAAGAATGATTATAGAACCAGCGTCATGGCATATATAACAGACTGAGTTTGGAGCTTTTTTGTATTGTGAATGGACAGGCGGAATTTACTTTAAGCTGCTATGGACTACCCAGTGGCTCCTGATATAACTTTGTTACTGCTGGATCGCCCTTCAGTAATTCAATCGTCATCAAGTTTTGATTGACAAGTTGATTGTGTTTCTTTCTTGCAATAAATGCCATGACAAATTTACAGCCAAATAAAACATAATTTCTTTAGTGATTTTGATTTATAGTTTATTCGTTGGATTCATTAATTACATCATGAGGTCAAACAATGAGAATACAGATTTAAACAATACAAGTACACTTACATTTTATCTAGACCCCCCTTTCAATCTATGTGTGTATATATATATATACAATAACATGTGATTATCTTGTATTTCTCTTGTGTGTTTTTTTTATAGTGGTTATCTAATTGCATTTTGACAAGAATATTCCCACCGCGACTTTTAATTATGTTATCAAACATATTTTCCATTTTCATATTCTATCATAATTGTCACTGTTAACTTAAAATTATCTGTACATACAATTAAAAAAAAAATGATTTATTCTGTGGTATTGCGTTTGTTTCATGTGATAGTGTTATTGTTTTTGTAATTTAATGTAATACACTATCTTATTACATTCACGTTACACAAACATAGTTTTGATTTCGATTTGAAATGCATTTCTGAACATACAGCCTACAGCATTCGTATAATAGAAATAATCAGTCAGTTAAAATATTTAATATTAACATTTAATCTATATTTTATAGCTATATGAAGATGTGGTGTGAGTGCAAAGGAGACAACTATCCATCCAAATGACAATTTATAAAAGTAAACCATTATAGGTCAATGTACGGCCTTCAACACGGAGCCTTGGTTCACACCGAACAACAAGCTATAAAGGGCCCCAAAATTACTAGGGTAAAACCATTCAAACGGAAAAACCAACGGTCTTATCTATATAAAAAACGAAAAACGAGAAACACGTATAAATTACATAAACAAACGACAACTAATCTACTACACTTTTGATTTCAATGATAATTTTACGTTTGAGGATTGTATTTCCTGCTTATTGTATCAAATGATTTTAAAGCATAAAAATATCATACAATTTCTGATAAATATTGATCATAAAGTTTTAGAATAATTTTTTTTTACATTACAGTCATTCAATGTTGTTGAGGCTGTACAAATTAGCCCTGTTATACTTTTTTTTTAAATTTCCTGTGATCATAAAATGTTAAAAAAAAGTTTTTTGATTAGATTAATTTCATAGTGCGGTGTGAGCTTTAGTTTTTATCAGACAGTTAACATATAAACACTGCGAAAGGGAAAAGTATTTGGCATTGATGAGTTGTTGCAGTTAAGAGATAATCTCTAACGAGATTTGCGTATATTGTTCCGAATCGTTTAGTTAAGTGTGAGTAAATCTAACCTATGGTTATTACTAAATATGTTTTTCTGGGTAGCAATTTGTACATTATTCAATTTATGTAGATAATAAGTCGATTGACTTATAGTAGTAAAAGCATTATTTTCTTCAAAATGTTTATGTATGTTTTTATCTTTAGGATGCTTCGTGTACCCAACACCTAATTTTGTAGATTAACTTTGATATCAGTTTATTACTACAATAATGTAATATATGTTCCATATTGGAATTTTTGAAACAAGGATAAAATGATGAAGACATTCAGTTTAATTAAAAAAAACTTATTAAGAAGAGATATAGTTGAATTACTATGGTTCTTAACTTGTATTAATTCTGTCAGCTGTGAGTTCAATGCTTCGTCTACGAAAATTACGTTCAATGCAGAAGCCCATGTGTTCTTCGTGTGTTTGTTGTAGTATATATTTGATAGCATGGATGATAGGATCTTCACTACATTATTCTATTAATTTCGATTGAAATTGTATTGACTTTTACTCACCTTAGTTTGTTTTTCATTAAATGATTATAATAGGCTTTGTAAAATAGTATTGCAGAGTTTACAAAAATGTATTCTTGTTTTCTTGATTATCTTATTCCATTATTGATATCCAAATCTTTTCAATTTTTATTTCCTATCATTAAATATCACTGTTAACTCAAAGTTATATGTATCAATGTATATAGTCGTCCAATACCTTACATAGTTATAAATTAGTATACAGCATGCGTGTATGGTATTGTGTAAGTTTGAGATATGAAAAAAACAGAACATAGAATACTTTGAGAAGACTATTAGTTATATCTGACTTTAATCACATTATAAGATAAAACGTCTTATCGGAATTATATGATTCATTCATAGCTTGATATCAAAAGATACAGAAAGCGTTTAGATTTTATGAATAAGATGAAAAATAGAAAAATACCTTTGAAGTTAAGAAACGTACTAAATTATTCGAAATTCCTCACACAAATCACTCACAGTTGGATGTTAAGTAATGTAGAGTTTGTGTTGTTTGTGTTTTTATACTTATTATTTGAATGCTTTTTAATTAAATATATTGCACACTGTATCTTTAATCAATTTTGATTGAAAATGTAAAAGTGCTCCAGGACCTACGGACTGTAGTTGGTTTATTATTACATGGTTATCATATGCTGTTCTTGATAGTATATAATACTCGAAAGAAATGTATAATTTAAACATCTTTGACTATAAATTAATCAAAATGAAAACAGGGTTTGTTTTTGTTAAACACAATTTTGACAGAAGTGTTTTAATCTTGCAAAAATATATGGTAAATCCTCCAACGGGCTTTAATTTTTTTATATATATTCAGACTATGAATAGTTATCAAACATTTGTCAAAGGTACCAGGATTTTAATTTAGTCCACCAGACGCGCGTTTCGGCTACATAATACTCATCAGTGACGCTCATATCAAAATATTTATAAAGCCAAACAAGTACAAAGTTGAAGAGCATTGAGGATCCAAAATTACAAAAAGTTGTGCCAAATACGTCTAAGGTAGTCTATGCCTGGGTTAAGAAAATCCTTAATTTTTCGAAAATTAAAAATTTTGTAAACAGGAAATGTATAAAAAAAAAATGACCACATTATTGATAATCTTGTCAACACCGCAGTGAAATCAGAGTTATTTAACGACATCTTGATAAAAAAAATTTATCTATAGATATAAAAGGACGCAGTATGAGTGACATGATACAAATCTCTCACTTAAGTAACAATTTGTAAAAGAACATGTATAGGTGTGTTCCGTCCATAAATGTTTTTTTTTTATTTATACAATTTGTGTTTTCGTGTAGCACATTTCTCTCGACGTTTTATGATTAAGTACGAAACTGTTTTCTCCAAGATTAGGTTGAAATTTTTGTCTATAAGTTGCTGCTATTTAAGGTCAATCTAAAGGCTCAAGTTCATATGTTTGTTTCCAGATATAGTATTTATTTAAATATGAATGTACTGTTTTGCAGCTGTATTTATGTTTTTGTAATGGAAATTTAATCACATCATGGCATTAAACGTCTTCTCGTAAGTGTATGATTCTGTCAAAACTTGATATCAAAGGATACAGAAAGTGGTTTTATTTGATGAATGAATTGTGGAATACAAACTACTTTTGAAGTTACAAACTTACAAAAAATCAACCAAAGCTGCATGTTTAGAAATAAATAATGTGGGAGGTCTGTCATTCTTGCATCTCTCGCTTTCTCTATTCTCGTATGCATGTACTCAAATATTATTTTTAAGTGACAGCTTTTTTTTTATTTGGGAAGTGAAAAAGAAGCTGAATATACAATTTACACATTATCATATTAAAAGATAGGGATCCAATTCTACAAACTGCATCTAAATTTGAAGTATTCAAATTGATTATGTATCTTTCTGGGCTTTATGTAAATGTGTTTTTGTATAATGCCAAATGAGTTTGCTCCTCGTCTCTGTGGTTCAATACACATATATTAATTAATCAATTGTTTGATTATTGTTTGATTTAGGTTCAGTAGCAAATACTTCGTAAATTGAAAGAATAGCCGTGTTATGACAAACGTTATGTAGTTACCAACATGACTAAGCTGTTTGAAGTAATTCATAGTACCCTTGATAACAAAGCAGTGCAGACGTTTTCTTTTCAGTATAAGTGATTTTATTTTTGACAGTACAATCGATTTTATCAGATCATGTGTTTCTTTTCATTTGTGTTTCATTGCGATCTGTCCTATTACATTTTTTTTATGATAAAAACAACCGGGTAAATATATGACTTGGCAAAACATTCAAGTGTCGGTTCTAAATCAAGAATTTTGACAGTGCTTGTTTTTTTGGTTTGACATTTTATAGTTTTTGATGAGTTTAAGTAACTGTCATTTGTTTTTCAATTGGTTTACGATAAATATATTTTTGCAGAATACCATCTGCTAGTCAATACCCAGATTATTTACAGTGCTAACTTTTTTTTTGTTATCAATTTGATTGTTCTTGATGATTTTAAGTAACTGTTGGTTTTTAATTGTTATCTTTATTCATTCTGTCATTTGTTTTTCAATTGGTTTACGATAAATATGTTGGTTTTTTTGCAGAATACGATCTGCCAGTTAAAACCCAGATTGTTTACAGTGCTTCTTATTTTCAATTTGATTGTTCTGGATGATTTTAAGTAACTGTTGTTTTATAATTGTTATCTGTATTCCTTCTGTCATTTGTTTTCAATTTGATTTACGATAAATATGTTTATTGCAGAATACCATGTGTTCGTTTTGTTTGTATAGTTATTTGAGAATTCTAAAAATGTGCACACGGTCAAAGCTTTTACAACCCTATGAAGTTACAAAAAGAAGCATTCAATAATTGTAATTGCATTTTTTAGATAGAATCATGAAAACACGATTTTTATCATTTTTTTATTTGATTCACCTGTGCACATTATTGTTCGATCTCGTGTCACCATGATTGATAAGTTTTATTGTGTAATGCAATTGTTTAAGGAATAGCACGTGATGTGCAGTTAGCCAATCAGAATAACGTATTATAATGAAACATACATTTAATGTAATTATTTGATAGCGTTCTAAATAAATGGTGCATACTGTATCTTTTATCATTTATTTGTTTTAATTGTAAAAGTACTAGTAGGCAATATATTGTGTTTTTCCTTACTTGATTAAATTAGAAAAAAAACTTATTTTGATAGAGCGTCACTAATGAGTCTTTTGTAGACGAAAAGGACGTCTGGCGCAAAAGAAAAATTCAGTCATTTTATCTACGATGAGTTTATTTAAATACTCGAAATATATTTATCTGTTTAAAAGCTAAATGTTCGCAAGAGTTCTACTAATGTAACAAAATAAAACAGCGTGACCATTATTATTTCTATACTCCGTTGATGTCGTATTCGTATTATTGTAATTTCCATCGTAGAATTCATTAATTTATCATAATATAGAATATCCAAAATATGCAAGCAGTGATGTTTTCTGCTGAAAACAAAGAGGGACATGCAAATTAAACATAGATGCCACCTTAAGGATGTTTGCTTGACATGTTTTGGAATTTTTGTCGTATTTTCAAAATCCTCTGGTTTTATCTATTTGAATGCCTTGAACAAATTTGCCCATGAACCGATTTTATTTTTTTATATAAATCTTTTACATGTATAGTCAAAAGCCATTTGTAAAAGTCTTATAAAATCTTATTTATTTTGTAATTATTTTTGAGATCTTTAACTGGTCAATGATAAAGCTATGAAAAATTAAGAGATAATATTTTCCCCTCAGATTCCTACGGCTAATATCTCGAAAACAGGCACATTGACCCCTATATCTTTTTTTTTTCTTTTTTGATTCCTCAATTAATCTCCTTTCAACATATACTAGTTTTATGGAAATTTATTCATTTTGAAACTGAGCAGCGAACTTCCATAAGGTAAATATACAGAAACGAAAACTATATTGAGATGGCTTACATGTTGAAAAAGAGGGACGAAAGATACCAGAGGACAGTCAAACTCATAAATCGAAAACCAAACTGACAACGCCAGGGCTAAAAATGAAAAAGAAAAAAAAAGACAAACAGACGTACAGATAACACAACATAGAAAACTAAAGAATAAGCAACACGAACCCAACCAAAAACTAGGGGTGATCTCAGGTGCGCCACAATTGTTAGCAGATCCTGCTCCACATGTGGCACCCGTCGTGTTGTTTTAGTAAATACAAATCTGGTTAATAGTCTAATTCGGTAGGTCAAATTCATGAAAGGGAAGGGGATTGTAGTTACGACGTAAGGAACATATCTGATATCATTTCTGAAACGTTTATTTCATAACGGTCAACCAACTCGTGATGGCGTCCGTAAAATTTACAAAGAGATGATTTCAACTTCACCATTTGGAACTCTTGATTTAATAGCTTCCTTGTGAGCAACAACCTTCTATCAATAAAATCATAATAGGAAATGCAAGCATGGGAATATCGTATCAATTGGGAGATATATACACCGTATGCAGGTGCTGCTGGAATATTGCTACTTAGAAATGGAAAGTTCATAATTGGAAAGCTGAAATCATCTCTTTTGTTCTAAAGTTTTGTTTTCAATCGACCGTCATTGTCAATTTCTAGATTTAAGTCAAGATGTGAGGCCGACTTAACTGTATCTGTTGTATCCTTTATCTCTAGTTAAATGGGATAGATGTACAAAGTACTATTTGTTTTCTTAATCATTTGTTTATGAAGAGGGATTTATGGAACTAATCATTTTAACTTATTCGAAAACAAAGGACATTGATAATTTTGTTTGCAATATAATTAGCAAAAAGCTATCATTTTATCCTGTATGTATATCTTTAGTTATGAAATGGCAATAACATGTCAATGCTGTGGAAGCTTGATGTTGAATAACAAATACTTTATTCTTGATAAATTTGACCAAAATGTTATGATTATGAACAAAAAAAAGTGCCATCGATAAAACATACAAGAAGGCTTTAGTTTTTTTAAACGTTAAATTCCTCTCCCTGAAATGAAAGAGAACAACTAAAGCTCTATTCTGTAATATATTTTGTTTATATTTTGTTTATATTTGCTAGTAATATTCTTATTTAATTTATTTATATATCATACAGTGAACATCAAATTTTGAACAATATTTTATAATGTATTTTAGCACATTACACATTAATATAATTTAAGATAATTTAACGTGTAATCAGTATTTCAGTACACTTATTGTAAACATAGCATTTCATTGATACGCTTGAGAATTGAGTTCACTATCAATCCATTATTCAACCTTGTTTGTTAAAAGACTTGAGGTACTAAATTGTTAAATTAACAGCACGCTTGATATTTGTATATCGTCGTATATTGACAGAATTTATTTATTAGACTATATACTTTAGCAGTTGTATTTTTTACGAGAGGACTATTTATACCTGACATACAGGTGTTGTCAGTATCAACATTCTTTGTCGACCACAGTCTTGAAAATATACGTTTTCGTAGTTGAAATGATTAAAAATACAATGATGCAATATTTTAATATTTGTTTGTAATGTTGAAAACAAAACATCGAATATCTTTGAATAAACAAAGTAAATCATTAATCAAATATTATGATATAAATGTTTAATTGTGACAATACTCTGGTACGCTGCAGACTCTTTCTATTTAGTACCGTTGGATTTCCTTTCTTTCTATATCAGTTAAAATTCCTTGTTTTTTTTTTTATTTGATTTTGCTTTACGATACTATTTGCTACATTTGTACACAAATGTATGAAGCATCTGTCTTCCTTGCTGGATACAGGTTGTTAACAAAGTCTCAAATTTGATGTTTAAAATCATGCCACGTTATTTCTGGACTGTTTTTTTGTTAAAATTGAATAATATAAAGCGCTTGTTGGTAACATTCTATATTCAATCCTCAATCTTTATGGTTCAATAGACAGATTGCTTTTTTACAGCTTCTTTGTCGACATCAACTGAACCATCAATCTCAATCTGGAATAAGGAAATCATTTGACCCTGCATCATGTTGTTAATTTGTTCTCGTCCTGGACGTGCATAGCGTTTTGACCCTGGACGATAAATAAGCGACAATATATCAATTCTTATGGCAAAGTTTGACGTCTACAAGTTTTCTCTGCTTTAGCTTCCTTCAAGTGCGTGTATAATTATTGTATTGTATATTGCAAGGAGGAGAACCAGTCTAAAATCAAGGGTTATAATAGTTTCAGTAACTACTGTATATAATCCTTGATATAGAAGAAGCTTTTGAAGAAATATTGTTCTACTACAAGATATATGCAGTGAAACGGTTTATTATTAGACGCTTTCTATTTAGTACCTTTGTTTTTCTTTGTTTGCACTGCGCGTTTATTTGGACCTGTTATTACTTAATAACACTGATCTGTCTAAATTTGTTCAAAAATGTATAAGGCAGCAAAATGGTGAATATATAATACGGTGACATGTTTAAGTGCAAGACTAGAAATACTATTCTAGACAGTATTTGTGTTTGTTTACATTTCATCGCACTTGATAAATTACTGTTGGTATAAAAACTGTAGTCTGTATTTCATCTGTCAATTGTTGATCGCTTGAATAATTATAAACATGCATATAGCTGAAGAACAGATGTGTTTCTTGTGATTTATTTATAATTGGTTTACGATTGCTGTCTGCTTAAAGGATGCGTACTGTGTCTTTTAATTAATTTCTATTGAAAATGTATGCATTTACACGCACCATAGTTTGTTTTTCATTAATGAAGTGTAGTGTAAGTATTCTGAATTTTAATATCAGGAAATATTTTAATTATAAGATTTATAAAAGTAGATGTAATTTTTTATATTTTATTTATATTTGACCCAAAGACCATTCAACTGATATATGCTATCTATTTCAGTTTTATGTTCTATCATTGAATGTCAATGTTAACTCAAATATATCTTCATTTAAAATTAGATAGATTATCCTATTCTCTGTCATTGCCAACCATCTCATCATATAAAAAAGTATTACACGGTTCGTCTGGATTTACTTATTTATTTTCTGAGAGCTGACATTCAAGAATTTAAAACATTTTCAAAGAAAGATACTTGATAATAAAATCTAAAAAATAAATATAAGGAGATGTTGGTGTACTTTATTGTTAAAGTAACCTTGTGATACCCTACCACTCTCTCCAAAAAAATAAATTAAAAAAAAATCATCAAAAACCAACACAAAACCCTTCTAGAGAGAAAAATAAAAAACCTTGGGAGTTAATGCCTCAAACAAACCACCCATATAAAATAGTATCTAATAAATATAAAATAGATAGTACCATTTTAAAAAATGAAATCTGAAAATTCAATCCTACATTGCATACGAAAATATGACAGGAGTTCATAAACAATATATCTTCTGTTTCTCTACTTTGACAATAGGGGGTCTCCATTGATGTTTAGAGGTTGTATCAAATTTCAAATATGTTTTTCTTCGGGTTTTTTCTATTGTATATATTTTATAAAACAATAGGATTGTTGATACATGTATTTATAGTTTGATGAAAATCCAAGTTGATTTGAATAAAGTTATTAAAAAAATTAAAGTGTACTATCTCTATTTAGTCAGAAATTGCAAATCCTAGCTTATATTTTACCAAGATTACTTTAATTCTTAAATTTTACAGCGATACAACAAAAAACAAAATAACCTGGGATTCTCTAAGCTTAATATATATCTAAGATAGTTGCAGAGTTTGATGAAAATCCAAGCTGATTTGAAAAAGTTATTAAAAAAATTAAAGTGTAATATCTCTATTTTGTCGGAACTGCAAATTCTAGCTTTTCTGACCTAGATTTATTTAATTCTTAAATTTGACATCAATACAACGAAAAACTAAATGACCTTGGATTCAGTAAGCTTAATATATATCTAAGATAGCTGCATAGTTTGATGAACATCCAAGTTGATTTGAAAAAGTTATTAAAAAAATTAAAGTGTACTATCTCTATTTTGTCCGAATTGCAAATCCTAGCTTTTTTTACCAAGATTAATTTAATTCTTAAATTTGACAGCAATACAACAAAAAAAACTAAATGATATTGGATTCAGTAAGCTTCATATATATCTAAGGTAGCTGCATAGTTTGATAAAATTCAAAGTTGATTTGAAAAAGTTATTAAAAAAAATAAAGTGTTCTATCTCTATTTCGGTCCGAATTGCAAATCCTAGTTTTTTTTACCAAGATGACTTTAATTCTTAAATTTTACAGCAATACAACAAAAACGTAATGACATTGGATTCAGTAAGTTTAATATATATCTACAATAGCTGCATAGTTTGATAAAAATCCAAGTTGATTTGAAAAAGTTATAAAAAACTTAAAGATGCCTATCTGAATTTATATAATAATTTTTAGTGTTACCTATTGTAAAATTAAATTCTTTCATTTCACTGGAATAAATCAAAATACCTAATCAGCTTGAATTTTGTAAGATCAATATTAAATTTAGTTAGATGGGCTGATTTACACCAGTCAAAACTAAATGAGACTAGTCGAGACAAGTCGAGACTGGTTGAGACTGAGTAGAGACCAGTCGAGACTAGTCGAGACAGGTCGAGACTAGTTAAGACAGTTCGAGACTAGTCAAGACAGGTCGAGACAGGGCCAGCATTGGTCAAGACCATTTCAGACTACACAAAGATCATCGATGTGATGTAAACAAAATGAATTAACCTGTACCACAATAACGTAATATCACATTTGTCATATATATGATCATAACACTACCAACATTAGTAACAAAACCACAATACCACATACCAACATCAGTTTAAAACAGCTGAGAAAGAATTTTGAAAAAGGCAGGACAGCAACGTTGCAAAAAAAACCAGGATGACAATTCATGTCAGAAAAAAAGGGGTTGTTTCAATGGGAGCGTTAATGTGAATTACACTAACACAACACCCAGTTTAGATTATTTGGGAACGGGGAAAATCATCATGCAAATGTATGATAATATCAATCAAGTTTCAATTACTTGTATACGAAAGCCCCTGTCATGTTTTTCACAGTTGAAAGTCTCGCCGTTATTCAACTTTTCCAACAAACCCCACGAAACCCAACCAATATGGCGAGTATTAACGGTTTACCTACGCAATATATGAAAAATTCCAGTGATACTTAGAGGACAACCATAAAATACAATTTTTTCGATTTCAGATACATTCATGATGTCCGAGACCTATATGTATATATTATTTATTTCGTTAAGGGAGTTAATGCATTTGTTGCATCTTTGTTTTGTATGAGATCTTTATTATCACCGTTTGGTTTTCAGTTGAGTGTTTCTGATGTGGTTTGATCGTCTGCGTGTTGTGGCCATGGTAGATGAATGTTTATTGAATGTTCTATTTTTATCGCTTCCTGAGCATTTGATACTTTAGAGCATTCATTTTTTTATCTTGAATATTGTCTTTTTTTCAAAATTCTATAACTCACAACGAAAAGTCCGTAATAAAAAGGCAAAATAAAACGCTCAAAAACATCCAAGTCAAGGAAAACAACTGGCATATTCCGGACTTGGTGCAGCCATTTTCTTAAATAAAAAAAAACATCAGTATTTGAAACATCCAATTAAATATTTAGACCTCTATAGTCAAAGCCTTTTGTGAATAGGTTCATGCAAACTGTTTGATTATGTGTATGGATGAATAACCATATTTTTGTGCTTTGTATTGGATTCTACCATATTGCATGTAAATTGATAAGGAAGGTGGTACACATCGAGTGGAAAAGTTCGCAGGAAATGAAAAGTATGCTACACCAAATGTATTCTTTTGCATGAATCAATGAATTTATCAACCAAAACACATTAAGATATCTTCATTACATTATTTGTTTATGTCAAAAGAAAAAATACAAATACATGAACTTTAAATCAAGCAACACATTTATTGCTGAACTTTACATCACGTTTGATAAGAACACCTCATCATTTAGATAGTATCATATATTTCTGACCTGGAAGCCAACACCTGTTATATGTTACATATAATAAAAAGACAAAACATATTAAATGAGCGATACATATTATTTTTTTTTCCAACTGTGAAGATAAAAAGACGATCTTCAAACAGAAGGTTCTTTATTACATAATCATTTGCGGAACGCATACAATATTATCATTGATATATCGTTTCGTTTCGTTGCTAGATATATAGATTGTTTGAAAAAGATACACTCATGAAGGCTATAATCCCAACATGACAATTGGTAAATGCACAATGCTAGACTTAAAAACAAATAAGGAGTTGTGTTTTTAGTAATTTAGCTACATTTCAGGATAAAACAATATACATAAAGTATATTCAAACGATTATAATAACATCATCAGTAGTAAAAATAATTTCATCATTAACGGCCATTTTCATTTCCGCATTAAATGTTGAAAGAGTTCCACAACTGAATTTAAATATGTTAGGATATTATGTCTAATAAAAAAAACAATGCTCTTATGTAGTCTTTCTGGCATATTATGACGTTTCAATTGTGTTCAAGTAAACAAAAGCTACTATAGTTTCACAACAAAAAGTTCATCTAAAAGTTGTCGTAATTTATGAAAAATACAGATAACATACGAACAATTATGTCGTGAGTGGTTTTTTTTTTATGAAATTGACTCTTATATTATTTTTAATACAAGTCTGAATTCCGAAGCGGCAGTTGGCAAAAATACTTAACGTTAATTTTATTTCAACAGAACATATCAAAGATGCTGAGTTACAAATGTATAAAATAGTGCATATAATTTTGACTTAAACGTTACGCGTTGTAATTTCTAAATTAATAAAAAAAAATTGTTAAAGCTATTGTCATGTATTTTCTAAGATATGATGGACATCAATAATTCGAAATTCAAAAAGTATCCTTTTGTTTCTGGCATTAAACAAAGAAAGCTACATAATATATTAAACATTATTTCCGTTAAAATCAGCAGTAACATTCGTCACGAACCTGGTGTTCTGTTGAGTGGTTGATATGAATCTTAAGAGTCTTTCCTTTTTCTTTTTGTATGAAGATTAAAATGCTGCTTTTCCTGTTTGAATAGTTTTACACTAATCAGTTCATGCTATAATACATGTAATAATAAAACGTATTCATGTTAACTACGTCATACAATAGCGGATTTGAATAAAAGTGTTATGCCTTTCTCTAAAGCATTGCCAACTCCACTATTCTAAACTTGAGTTCCTCGATCAAAATAACGATTCAAGTCGATCTTTTAAAGCACAAACAAGAAAACATTAATAACCTACATGAAAACTTTAACAGAGAGACGAAAGATACCAGAGGGACAGTCAAACTCATAAAACGAAAATAAACATACATTTAAAAAAATGAAAAAGACAAACAGACAAACAATAAAACACATGGCACAACATAAAAAACTAAAGAATAAGTAACACAAACCCCAACAAAAACTAGAGGTGATATCAGGTATTGCGGAAGGGTAAGCAGATCCTTCCCCACATGTAACACCCGTCGTGTTGCTTACGTTATAACAAATCCGGTAAAATAGTCGGTAGGTAACATTCATGAAAGGGAAGGGGATTGTAGTTACGACGTTATGAACATATCCGATATCATTTGTGAAACAGTCAACTAACTCGTGATGGCGTCCTTAAAATTAACAAAGTGATGATTTCAACTTTATCATTCGGAACTCTTGGTTTAATAATGGTTTCTTGTGAGAAGCAACCCTCTATCTAGAAAATCATAATAAGAAATTCAAGCACGGGAATATCGTATCAATTTGGATATATACCACGTATGCATGTGCTGCTTGAATGATGCTACTAAAAAATGGAAAGTTTACAATTGGACAGCTGAAATCATCTCTTTTGTCGTAAACTTTTGTTTTCAACCGACCCTCATTGTCAATTTTTAGATGTTAATCAAGATATGAGGCCGAATAAACTGTATCTGGAGTATCATTTATTTCTAGTTCGATGGGATATATTCGTTCAACCTAGTCACAAAAATTTTGAATTATGTAGTGAAAGAACGTCATCTATATAGTGAAAAGTAGAGTTAAAGGATATTGCTTACTTCATATCTTTCTTCCTAAGAAGTTTCTGTATAAAGTCAGCCTCATAATAATAAAGAAACAAGTCGGCAAGAAGAGGGGCACAATTGGTTCCCATTGCAATGCCGACAGTCTGAAAAAAACACGTCCTCCGAACTTAACAAATACGTTGTCTATCATAAAATCAAGAATCTCGATAATGTCAGTTTCAGAGAATTGTTTGTTCGAATCATAGTGATCCTTTACAAAGTATGAGTTATCCAACCCTATGACAAGATACGTGTAGCTACGTTGGCCAATCTGTTTTATGAAACAAATCAATACAAACTCTTTCAATTTGTCTTTTGGCTTGAACTATGTGATACTTGTGTAAAGTGTAGAAAAGTCAAACGTTTTAATACTGTTGCATGATGAAAGAGAGTTAGATTATATGTACTCTAAAAGATCTGGGGAATTTTTAAGTATCCACATCTGATTCAATACACCTCTAGAATAGGCAGTTTCCCAACAACTAAAATAGATGTTAATAATGTGGAAAGAGCTTCCGTGGAGCACATGGAAGACCCAGCAATATACCGTTATTTGTAAGGACACTTATGTAGTATAAGTATCCAATACAGTGATGGAAGATCCAGTTTTTCATCTTTGGTTGAAATTCCAACGGAACAAAGAAAAGACCTATAACCGAATTCGTTTATCAAACAGTTAATGTAATGAGTTTTACATACAAAAAAACAATGTTGTTTTGGGCTTTATCTGCGGGGAAAAACTTTACAGTTAGTAATTAAAAGTAACAAGATTCTTTACAAAAATAATTCGTAATACTATAAATTGACTGTTGCATTGTCTTCATTAAACCTACTACACCGTAGTAACCACGCATATTTAAAGCAAACACAGTAATTTGCTATAATTTTGAAATATTGCAATACAATACCTTACATGCTATCAATGTATCTGGACGAGATTTTTTATCTTGAACTGGAACTTTTTGATTTATTTCCTTTTTTCATGTATTGGTTTCGTTAACATTGTAGAAAATGGCTTACTTCAAAGTTGACTCATTTTCACATGTGTTCTATCAAGAACTAGTTGAGAGTGATTCCGATGAATAAATGTTCGGGGACATCTGTTTTATGCAGTCTAATGTTGACAATACTTCCAAAAAGTCTTCAAACAATGTAGAAAAAACAAGCATCTCATAGGACTTTGTTCCATATGATAAAGACGTTCGAACTAATAATAACATGTCGTTACGAAATTTTTCCATAGATATAAAGATTTGTTTTCTAGTTTGGTTGTACATGTAGGAAACCTATTTCAAACGGAATAGCACATCCTCATGTTTACGGAAATGTTGTTAACCGTGCCCGGAAATTCAGAAATGATCCTTGTAAACTTATCGCTCCTTTAAATATACTTATTCTTAAAGGTTACCAATTCAACACTGTAATAAGATCATTGAATATTGTTTTATTGGTATAAATATTGATTTTGTTATCAGTAAATTAAAAGCAAACTAAATATAACTAGTATGTTATATACAAATACAGTAACTACGACAGTTTGCAGTTTATTTACGGTCACTAAAGAATGTATATGCTTATACATTTGTAAAACGAAGCTTTATTTCAAACCATTTAAATGTATTGGATGAATGTGGTTGTACTTGTAATGTTTTAATATATTGATTTATAATGTCATTAAACATTGCTTACTATAGAAAAAGAAAAGTTACTGCAAGCAACTAAACCCATATCTAGAGTTTTGTTTTATTTATTATACCAAGGATTAGGTAAAGAAATGTTTTAAATTCGGACGAGCATGGCGAAGGAAAATTTAAATGTATTTAATGCCGAAAGTTTAAAAGTTATGTATGGGTATGTGTTATTCCAAAAAAAAAACACGACAGTCACGTGAAATAGGTATTTACATAGTTTTGATTATTATTCTTGTAAAATGAAGACATACAGTGTAAAACAGCACTGTCGTCACACTCCGCTATATTAAACAGGTTATTACAATATTGTAATGGTAGAAGATATAAATACAATTGAAATGTATTGTATATTGAACATCTTTTATAAATATCATGGCGTGTGTTGTAAAAAAACATGAACGATGAAAAATTTATCAAAACTGTCCAAAACGTTTAGGAATAAGGGGCAAAAAATAGTCTAAAACAAACATTTTATTGTTTCCAGACAATAACATGAATAACTTATGTTTAAGTGTGTATGAATTTCTCTGAAATTGTACTGCAAGGTTCTATGTCACAAAAGAAAGGCTTGGATTGAGTTTTGGGGTAATTGCCATAAATATTTAAGAATAAAACTTTGTTTATGATATAATAAATCAATGAAAAGAATCTAAAACTGAATCTTATTTTCTGTACTTTCAAGGTTTGTGCAGTACGATGCTCTTTACTTATTGGCACGGCCTCTTGAAAAGTAACATTTTATCTTCATTTTGTTTGGTGTCGATTCATTTTGGCGAATTATGTTTCTGTTTGTTTGTTTTGATTCATTCCGTTTAGCATTTGCGCCCGTTTTCTGTTCTGCTTTAAAAAAAATTACACACACAGAACGTGTATTCTTATATTTAGTTTTATTCATATCCAAACTATCAAATTAAAACATAAATTCTAGAGTTTTTTAATATTTTAATTTTAATAGTTCGATGTAATTTGGAAAATTTCAAACAAATTATCCATTTTGAATGTTAATATTTCGCAACTTTGATAAAATATCCTGCTACAATATGAATATATGGGGGAGGTTGTCGCTTAGTTGTCATCTTTTTAACTTATCTCGTCCTACATTTTTGTTTGCCTTCAAAACATTCCATTTATTTACTATTCATTGTTCATTTGAAGTGCAGTCCGAACAAACCATTGCGAGATATTAGATGTAATCTTTCATTCTATCTCAGAAGTTCAAAAATTGAATTAAAAAAGAAAGTTATTTAAATTATTTGGTATCAGTAACACAGTAGCCTTTGTTAGATCAGACGAAGGCAATAACGTTATTTTAGTTAAAACTAAAGTAACAGTGACATTCTCTTTATAGAAGATGACTATTGCAAAGTTCTGCTCAGGTTGAAAGACAACTGTGTGAATGTTTTCGAGTCATATAATAGTTACCAAAAGTACCAGGATTATAATTTTATACGCCAGACGCGCGTTTCGTCTACATAAGACTCATCAGTGACGCTCAGATCAAAATAGTTCAAAAGCCAAACAAATACAAAGTTGAAGAGCATTGAGGACCCAAAATTCCCAAAAGTTGTGCCAATTACGGCTAAGGTTATCTACTCCTGGGGTAGAAAAATCCTTAGTTTTTCGAAAAATTCAAAAGTTTTGTAAACAGGTATAAGTGATGTAAAAAGTAACCATGCCATGATTTATTTCGTACACTGATTAATTTGTCTTGGTGAGTTGGACTGCTTACAAACATTCTTTACAGCAAACAACATTTTTCGTCAGCACTTGCTATTCCCCAATTAACAGGTCAATTGCTTACCATTATAAAGCATCCAATTACATCTAAGCGCTGTGAAACACTTTACAATTCTAAATTATAAAAACAATTTGGAAGGATATTTTATTAAAGTTTTGAATTATTAACATTCCAAATTTATAATTTGTTTGATATATTCAAAATTTAACAGAACTATTGAGAAAATTCGAATAATCTTTAACTCCAGAAATAATTTTCAAATTTGATAGTTAAGGTAAATTACAGGTGAATGCTAATTTTTTATTTATCAAAATAGATCTCTTCCCTTGTTCAAATGTTATGTAATATCAATAATATATAAAGATGTACAAATATATAACTGGTGTCACTTCGAACATAGATTGTTGCTGTGTTCATCTTGCTCAGAACTGGTAAAGGAAACTCCATTCTGTTGTTTTAAGTGCAGAATATAAAGACAAATAAAGTGAAGTATTAAGTACAGAATATAAAAACAAATAAAGTGAAGTATTAAGTACAGAGTATAAAGACAAATAAAGTGAAGTATTAAGTACAGAGTATAAAGACAAATAAAGTGAAGTATTAAGTACAGAGTATAAAGACAAATTAAGTGAAGTATTAAGTACAGAGTATAAAGACAAATAAAGTGAAAACGTCTTTGATTTTGTAATAGTATTTCTTTTTCTTGTTACGTATACTGAAATTTTCATTATTATATAGACTTCGAGCAGCGAGACACTACATGGCTACTTCTGCATGTATGCATAAACATGTAGTATTACTATAATTTTACAGTACTAAAATGATGCAGAAGTTATGAATAAAAAAAAAAGGTCACCAACAGGTCCTCAATGTAGCGAGAAATTCCCGCACCCGGAGACGTCCTTCAGCTGGCACCCAAACAAATATATACTAGTTGAGTGATAATGAACTAATTTCCAAATTGTACACAAGAAACTAAAATTAAAATAATATTATTATGACTCTATAAAAAAGATATAGAATATATTATTTGTTGAAAGTATAAAACTGTCACTTTCGACATGACGCATACGATCAGTACGTCAGCGCGGTTGCAAATAATACAATAATGTCGAGGTACCAAACAAGCACTGCAATATGTAGTTAAATGTATGTTTCCAATACTGCAAAGGAATAGTACTTAATCTACACAAGTACACGTGCATAGAACCAGTGTACTACACCAAGCCATTGTTACGAAACTTCGAGATAATTATTTATGCAACTTTAAAATGCAAGGGTTAACTAGATGCTGTTGTATAATCTGTTTTTAATATATATAATATATGATGCTGATAGCAATAGACACTAAATCACAGGAGGCTTGTAATTTATCAAAAGTTCTTACTCTTGTCAAAAATAATTTGATGCATGCAGTATAAGCGTATCATAATAAGCTTTACAAATTGTCTAAAGAACACGATACTATATAACTGCCAAACAGAATCAAAACAAACAAAGAATAATAATTAGAAGATTTATAATAGAAAGGGAGATCCTTTCTTGTCAATTATTCTGCTATTCCATTTGTTTATCAGAAGTATGATTATAACTAATTAAAATGGATGTTGTAACAAACGTTATTTGCATCATCGTAAACGTTTAGAAATAAGAACTTATATACAAAAATGTGTGTATGTGAGACAACAAAGCATACATATCTTACACTATGTACAACAAGGGCGGTACCAAATCAGCAGAAGACGGGCACCGTATATGAATGTTTTGTTCTAATTCGCCAGACTAATACGAACATAAATCATTTATATAATGAAACTCAACACATGTATCAGAACTGATCGAGCTCTCCTTGTGGGGGATCCTCCCTCCGCCTGAATCCCGATTCCCTCAGCCTGCATCCCGGTTCCCTCACTCCGGAATATCCCGGACAGTCCGGACTATACTATAAGTATGTATAGGTTGAATAGATTAATTTATCATATGAAAATTGTGGAGATATGGAATGATTACAATTACAACAGCTATCTACGATAGTTAAAATGAAGCGATAGTTCGAAATGGTTATCATAGGTCTAGGTACGTGTTCTACAAAGAGAAAAACGTCGGCTAAAATACCCTAGAAATTAAAACTGTGAAACAATTGGAAATTGATATATATTGTGAAAGTTTAGTATATTTGTGCAAATTAAGACTTTTCAGTACACAAAGCATCACATCAATAATTTTTCGTAGTCACATTATTAAATGTGTGTGTTTTGAGTCTTGCCATTATGATTGTAAGTAAGTCATGCTTCCCCATTTCAGTTCATATTTTCATTAGTTTTTAGTATATACATTACTTTGTCTTGAGATAGTTATAATACAATGATTTGTTTCTAATTGTATAAGTTTTGCTTGTTCACTGCAAATACATTAATTGTATTTAGTGAACAGAAATAGAAAACATATGATGTATGCAAAACATAAATTGATATTTGTTGAAAATGCAGATATCTCATTTAACACTATTAACGTATACAAATTGACAATACAACTTAAAAGCTGAAAAAAATAAATTGAAATATCACGGTCGATGCGGGGTACATTTTTTCTGTATTCCCTGATCATATGTATTTTTTTGTATTTATCTTGTGTAGAACACAATTATTTTCCCATTGTTATTTTGTGGGTCCATTTCCAAAAACTGTTAAATAAATACAATGCAAAGGAAAATCAAAAGAAGGTGTTGTAATGGTCCATTATTCACTACTTTGAAAAACTCCCTTCAGACCATCATCCACGTAAATGAAAATTGCGAAACTAGTAAATTAATTCGGAGTATTAAAATTCAATTTAATTTCGCATCACCTGAACAGTCTGCAATTAAACAATTATAAAGAGTATTATTGATTGCCAATGAAGAGACAAAAAATAGGCTACAAAAGGCATAAAGTCTTCTACAGAATTTAAGTGGTTTTAAAGATAAGTGCTTGTTGTGGAGTTAGTACCGTTAAGAAAATGTGTGTATACCGAATCTTGTATTATAAAGTAGTCTGTTGTACACATCAGTTTGCAATGACGAGAACATCAAACTATAGCATGCATGAAGTCTACATGGTCTTAGAAAGAGTTCAATTAGTTTTAAACATATGTTTTTTTTTTCTGTTAATTCAAAGCGGTTCAGACATTTTGTTTGCAGCTAATCTGATACTGAACATTAGTCTATTCTTCATGAATAAAAAAATATATTTTGATATGAGCGTCAATGATAAGTTTTATATTATATAAAATGTTCATTTTATCGTTTTTGCGGTACAACCAGATATTATATTTTATTTTGAATGATCGGAAACGTGAAACATTATGGTTTATCCTGGATTGACAGCTGATATGGTTATCTCTTATCTAAACAACCTGTCATGAATTCTTCAACAGACTGCTTTTATTTTATTTTTATAAAATATAATATCATATTCTATGATAAAAATTTAACGATTCATTTCATGAATTTTATGATTTTCTGTGTAGGTATCGATGTAGAGGTTCTAGAAGAATATAATAACACTTCAAAAATAATGAATAAAATTCATAACGGAAGGTCCCTCATTTAATGGCAAATGCAAAGCTCACACACATCAAACACAATAAACGAATGGACAACAACTTTTATATTCCAGACTTGCTAAAGGCTTATTCTTTTACAATGATCTAAAGTAGCATGAATAAACTTTCCATGACTTTTGTTGGATATTGGTCTTTATATCAAATATAACATGCATAACTATCAAAATCTGTTGTACAAATCGATTTCTTAATAACTCAATTATAATTTATCTTACAACAAGTACCTGTCACAATTACCCTGAAATTATGCTTAGTTGCAACAACTCTTTGGAACATAATACATGTCGTAATTGCATTGCACATACACTAAGGAGTTAAAAGTGTTCTTGTCTTTAAGAGAAATAATATAATTATTCTTAGGAAAAGTGTATAAAAATCACTTTTGCATAGTAAATAAACCAACCTTTCACGCCTAGAATTATCAGATCTATTACGCAAGGATATTTACAACGTTAGTAAAAAGTTCTGTATTTCATCAAGTTACTATTGGTGTGAACGGTGTTTGAAAATAATGTTTAAGGAGAAATTTCCTATAAGCATTTCTTCATGAAAGCATGATTACTAATTTCAATTCATAAATTGGATGGTGATATTCATAAGAAATGTATGTCTTAATTTTTGTTTGAATCTAGAAATTGAAATATAGCGTTATGGAAATATTACTTTATCAAGACAAAAAGGGAAAGTATATTTAAAAGTGCACATAATCATATAAGCATGATAATTTTTTATATTAAATCGTTGACATATTTGCCTGTTTTAATAGTGATTAAGATTAAAACACAATGTTGACTGATGTAGATCTTTTGATATTTTTACGTAGTATGTCTGTTTGTTTTGTTCACACATCGTTGTCAATATAATGTAATTAATGCGACTGTCATAAAAGTAAGATGTTAAGCTAGCTTCAAAATCAGTCTTACTCAACCATTTTTTACATAAGAAAATGCCTTTACAAAGTCAGGAATATAATAGTTTTTATCCATTCGTTTGATGTACATGAGCTTTTGATTTTGCCATTTGATGACGGACTTTCTGTTGAATGTTTACATTAGAGTTCGGTATTTTTGTTATTTTACTTTTAACGGAAACGGATAAAAATGGTTAACATAAGTTATCCCTTATCAAATCTGGTGTTTGATTCACCATGTTGCAGTCAGTAAATACGTTTAAAACATTACATTTGAAAATATGCATCTAGAATATAATAACACACGTATTTCTAAGTTAATTGATAATTAGGTAGAAGGTAGCTAGGTAGGAAAGGATGGATATTGCTGGTCTTTGTTGTATGGATGAATGGATGGATCGATTTATTTATTTATCTTTTCATTTTTATTTAAATTGCAATAAAAGTACAATGACTCAGTTGAACATCCTCCATATCTTTTTCAAATTGATCTGAATTTAATTCTTTTTCTTTAACAAGACGTACCTTCGTTAGCAAGGTAGTCAATGGGGTGCCTTTTTTAAGCACGATTATCTATTGAAACGAGATATGTTTATTGATTACCACATGTCTATATCTCAGTCAAACATTAAAACAGTAAGACGATGTTAACATAAAAAGAAGTTATGAAATGGATCAATTCTGTAAAACTACAGTCACGATTTTTCCCAAATAGAATACCTTTCACTTTAGGTAATCGAATGAAATCAAACTGGAGAAAACTCGAACGTATCGATAGGCTAAACGTTTTCTTTGCATCAACCACGACATGCACAATGCAAATACACACTCATTCATAACTTGAGGGGACGAAATATTTGTCGAGCATGCATAAGTCGGTTCATGATTCAGTTATCACATTCAATATATAAATATTTCAATGCTTAAAATGATTCATTATAATGATGATGATTGATCGCATGATGAATGCGAGAACATGTTTCTGCTATATGATTATTATACCTAATCAAGATTTGTACGCGAAGCACACGTTGTTTTTAATTTTTAGTGTGCTTGTTCATGTTTGAAAGTAGTTTGCGGGAAAAGATGTCACTCTACCCAGATTCATAGATCCGAACACAAGTCTGTGAGAGTCATTAAAATTACTCAATACTATAACCACCAAAGAGTTTAATAAAAATATTTGTCATTGGAGAGGAATTGTATATTACATACCTTTATTCGATACCGTTGTATTGTTTGTACAATTGATGAGTAGAACTCTAGAGAAAAGTTAGAGATGATAATTTTCTATCAGTATGTAACTGATAATTGAGTTCTCTTAGTGAAGCCAAATTTTAAATGAAAACATTATAATTTATTGTTAGTAATATTAACACGTACGAAGTTATTTCTTCATTCCTGGTCTCACGCGCATATAAAGTATTTATTAGTAATTATGAACGAAACCTTGGACATAGATAAGGTAGAAATTTTGTCATTATGAGTACAGTAGCTACTCGAACAAAAAAAACGTACTCAAATAACTTTGCAAACTCACTAGGCCCCTGCATGCAGTATGCATGTCTTAGTAAGACATCTACAAAAAAGTGAAGACATATAATTCGTTCATATTTTTAAAAAAAATGCTAACATAATATGTTTTTCAATAACTGCAGAAAAAAACTTTTAAATAATAAAAACAAAACATTATTGAAATAGTTTCAAATCATTTTAGACGTATGTTTACGCTATACGATTTTGATACTACTGAATGCATGAAAACATGTCAAAAACAACACATCCGTGTACTTTTGTTAGTTAATGAATACAAAGTAATATAAAATATTGATTTGGAAAAAAAACTAAATGCTCTGAAACAAATTATTTTTTTCAATTAATATCAGAATATCTACAATTGTATTCTAAAAATATTACCTGATTTTTGTTCTCATTAAAT
Source organism: Mytilus edulis (assembly GCF_963676685.1). Classification (NCBI taxonomy): domain Eukaryota; kingdom Metazoa; phylum Mollusca; class Bivalvia; order Mytilida; family Mytilidae; genus Mytilus; species Mytilus edulis. The sequence continues at coordinate 26,251,204 of NC_092357.1, read as the reverse complement.
ATTAACATGAAATGATGTTTCAACACAACATCAGTTCAATGTATTAAACGTACTGTAATATCATGAACTATTCCAGAGGGAGTTAACATCTTTGTTATTTATTAAAGTAATATTTACGGTAAAATATTTCTTTTGAATTTAGCTTCGATGAATTACCCAATCATGGGGCCGAATTATTTAAGAAGAACGTAGTAATCTTTTTAGCTATTCATAACATACTTTATCGAAGGAGACATAAACACGTTACGAATAAAGTTCATTATTTCATAAATTTGTTGTTATTGAGGAAGGTGTCGATGATTCATGTTTGATGATATTTTTTTGATAGTTTATCCATATATCCATGAAGACATTAACACTTATAGAATTTAATGATTTGGATGCAGAGGATGATAATCAATCTCACTATATGTCGTGTGTGCTGGTTTTTTTTTGTTTTTTTTTAATTTGGATGTTTAATTCTTAAGGAGGCTCGAGTGTACAACAATTTCATAAAAAAACTAAACATTTGTTTTTTTTTTCATTACAATGTGCAATTCTTAAACAAATATTTGAGGATATATAACTGTATGACCAGCAGATAGTAAGTTTTTCTTTATACGTATACTTTATATGAATAGTCAGATAGGTTTGATAGAATAAAGACAGATGGTGAAAAATTGCAGCATCATGTTCAAAACGTATAACGAATTTGAATCGAGCTCTGGTTAAGTGTTTCTTTATGTGTTTTCATAGTTTCACTTTCATGAAGAATCGGAAGTTTTGATTTAATTGTATTTACCGAACGTTTTTGATACAAAAAAATCAAACCTTTTGATTCTACATGAAAATGAAACCATAAAAAAAATTGATGCCGGAAGGAAACTTGATCTACAGCCGAAGACAATTTACAACTTTACAGATGGATAATAACTACACATGTTGAATATTTATAAAAAGAATAATGGGGGTCAAAGGGCAATTGGTTTTTTAGGAATTCATATAGAATAAGACAGAGGATTCTAAAACTCTGACAAAAATCCCTAAACATAACAACCGTACATCCTTAAGGTCGAATGCCTGCAGTAACGACACTGAACTGTTGTCGATAACTGTTTCATTAGCAATCATACCAAAGCAACTAATCATTATTAAACCTTTTATATAATATTCATAAATTAACTTTGTTTTCACGCTTTCAAAGATCAATTTATCACCGGCGACTGTTTTCAAGAGTAGATTAAAAACAGGAGTGGCAAAATTATTCTGCTACTTAATTTTTTACATTTTATAGGATAAATAGTTTTAGGAGGCTCGAGACGTATTACCAATGATCCAAATTACAACTTCAATACTAATTTGGGCAATAGTTTTGTTTAAGGTAACACAATACAAAGATTTTAACCCTCCAATTCCTAAGTTTTAAAATGCTGTAATTTTCGTTATAATGCTTGAAAATTTATAATAGTGGTATTTATGAATAGCTAACAGCCTACTCTTTTTACTCAAATTAATGCAATTTTAGTATTATACAACCATTATGTAATCAATTATAATGATAACTGTGTCTACAAAATTTTACAACAATTTTCCACTTTCAATTGAAATTAGCTTCTTCATGGATCCCCTTAGAGGGTTGATTTTATTATATGTTGTTCCTTGAGTCATTATCTACAAAAGCGTTTCTCAGATTTTGGATAGAATGTATAGGTCAATTTTTACACCTAATCATATATTATCTACTTTTATGTGGTAAGGATGTTTCCACTAATTACAAATTTATGAGAGAATGGAATACGATAGCGATAATTTGAGACACGCTTTTAAAGCTCCTGATGTGCTGATTCAAATTTCTTTTGTAGCTATAGAGATAAAAGAGAAATTCATTCAAGTGAACTGACCAAGATTTTGCTACTAATTCCATAATAATTGATTACATAATGATTGCATAACAAACATATTGCATTCATTTCAAAGGTTATTCTTTTATCTATCTACATATACCTCTTTGATTAATTCTTAGCAATTTTAAGAAAGTTACAGCATTTTTTAAAAGGTGTGGGATTGGAAGTAAAAAAATCTTTGTATTGACGTGCTACTTTAAGTAAGATATGTTGGTATTATCTCTGTAATTTTATCAGCTAGTTAATTCATTCCCCTTTGTTTTGGATTATGCTTCGTTTTCCAATGTGTTATGGTAATAGTAAATTTGAAGATGTGCTGTTACACACTTTGAAATGATTTCGGCATGTTGAGACAATATTTATTGAAGTTAAAAGCGTTTAACCTAAACAGTTTTACACAATAAAGTAGCTACGTCCGCACTATAAACGCAAAATAAAAAAAAACCTTGGAAAAAATTAAAACAAAATAAAATATTTGCAAAGTATACTTCCAAAAGAATAAACAAAAGAGATTTTTTTGAAGAAAAACAAAACGGAATATTCAAAATATAAACAAAAATGCTTTAAGTATTTTTTGGATTTCTAGTCGTTCTCTGAAGGAATAAAATGCAATGGAAATCAACATATGCTCCTTTTTATCTAGCTATGAGCAACTAATGTGATAAGAATGTATATGTTTAACATCTTTGGAGGTTGAATTATCATATCAAACATGATGATATATGTAATAATTGCCAACAAAACAACTCTTATTTTTGTATATCTACAAAAGTTAAAATGCAGAAGTAGGAAATAATAATTATAATTTCAGATTTTATGAGGGCGCAAAGCGCCCGAAATGAAATATTGATTATATGATAAGATTAGAGTGAGATATAATAATGCATTGACCTTCAATTCTAATCAAATAACAGCTCTTTAAAGTATACCCCTGAATAAAAAATGTTACAATCCAGGTAATACCTTACTGCGCATGCCCATAGGTAACATCGTATACCTCGGGCTACAATAGATTGACTTTCAATGAAGCCAAACCTTAAACCTCAAACAATTATGTTTGATATAAAACAACAAAACCAATACCTGAACCAATAAAATATCATATTCTTGTTCAAAAGATCTGATACGAAAGTAACCGATTCAGTAAACAATGGATATAGTTCACCATAGACATATTTCTATGCATCTGGATAATGAATAAACAAATTGACACCCAAAATACTAATTATCAGACCACTAAGCAAAAAGCAAAATCCAACATCTGACCAAACATCTGAATACTGAACTGTTTGGACTGAATAGATATAAGGCGGTTACTTAAAAAAAAATAACTACAGAAAATAATCATTTGTATTATCAAATGTACATCAAAATATTTCACAGAGTATACACGTTAAAGTCAGTAATTTCTTTATAGTCCACGAAAAAACTGCATACGAATGTTCTATATCATATTCCGCCACACTGCAACAAAACTGCAATTATTGTTTGGAATACCAGTCATATTCAAGTCCATCCAACTCTACCCTTTCTGAAAAAATTTAATGATATAGATGTATATTTCAAGTTTGCATTCGAGAATAAACATTCTGTGTAATATTTCATATTTTATTGAATACTGTTTAGAAATACTTAGATCAAGAGTCGTCTCATTGTTATCATACCACATCTATTTGCAATGTATTTAATTTCTCTATAATAATGCATTTGGGTGGGATGGGTGGGAAATGCATTATTATATCTCACTCTAATCTTATCATATAATCAATATTTCATTTCGGGCGCTTTGCGCCCTCATAAAATCTGAAATTATATTTCTAAGATTTTCGTGAGATATAATAATGCACGTTTAAAGCAAGCTTACCATTTCTAAAACTTTATCTGCAAAACCCGCTTTTTTATTAGTCCTAAAATAAAATTTATTAAACGTTCTAGTGTTGGACCAATCTGCCATGGACATAATATCATCCATACTGATGCCACTCATCGCTGCCTTGCTAGTTGAGACCATGCGACAAGAATGTGCTTGAAACAATGAGATGTCGATTCCTGCCTCCTTCATAACCCATTTAATCCAATTTCCAACTGTCTGCGAAGATAGACCTTTAAAAGGTTTCTTAGTTGACCTTAATAAAGGATCAGGTTCATGTTTACTAACAGGCCTTAAATGTTCCGTTCTCAATTCATATTCATGTATACAAGAAATAACACATAATTTTTTCTTTGAAAATTTGCAGTATTTCACTGATCTGTTATTGCAATCTTTTTGTGTTTTAAACAGACCCGGTAAATGAAAAATTATACTACTTTTGTTTCTGGACATGAATCTTCTGTCTAACCTTGCAATTTCAGATATCCTTTTTGGCGCTGCCAAAGCCAATAAAATTGATAATTTTTTACCTAAAACTGAAAAATCAAGTTTTTTGTTCATTGGTAAAGCGGATAAATATTTAAGAACAATATCCAAATCCCATGAAAATTGGTATTTTGGTAAAGGTGGATTATTTTGTAGAACACCTTTCATTAATTGTTTTACTATACGCAGGTAGGTTAATGCTGATCGAGAGTAAATCGGCTATTTATTCATATAAAAATCAATGAAATTTGAAATTATTTAGAATTTTTGTCTAGAAACTTTCATACCCAGAACTTATTTTTATCATCCCTAATATTATCCAAAGTTTTAATTTCTGGTGTCTCAGAACCCTCCATCTGGTTGCCATGGTAACGGGCAGCATTCAAAGATGGCGTGTGAACGTCCAACTTCAAGAGCCTGGCACACCCCATAGAACTAGACAAATGAATAAAAATAAAGTTGTATTTGGTTGACAAATATGTTATCTTTCCCGTAACAGCTGTTTCATTCTTTAAATGTGCCCTTTTATAATAAGAAATAACAGAAATGACATACAATCCAACCATGGCCCCACCAAAAGTCAACTATTTTGCCAATTTTAGATATGTTATATTCATTTTAAAAACAAGAAACAGCAATCTTCGTATTCATGAGCTTTTCAAGAATAAATATGCCAAGTTTTAAAGAGATCAATAAATGTTAACGGGGTGTGCCAATGCGATCTTTATAGATGAATGATATTCAAGTCCTTACTCGGCGACATTTAAACACTGAATTGATTCGGATCGATTATTCCCCTTTTCGGTGTAAAAATGCAGGGAAAGAAATAATCGACATTTTGATAGTTTCTGACTAGAGATAAACACATTAAAGATGTAAAATAATGTTTTTTTTCTCACATTTTCATACTTGAGTTGTTCATGAATCTTTAAAGAATCACCATGCATACGAAGAGAAAAAAGGGGGATACTATGACGTTATACTTTGTGAGGGTTTTCGTAACCAAATGTTCATTTCTAAACATAACGTTATGTATGTAGAAGTGGTCACTCTTTTCCTCTGATAACTTTTTTCAAATTTCAGTTAGGCTATTATAGTTAAAACTAACATGTATGAGACCATTACCTCCAAGTCATCTTCATGCATGTACTGAAAAAAATATGTAAACCATTAATGGCATTTAAAAGTAATTGGTATTCATATTATGATACAAATAGAAAACTTCAGTCAAAATTGTCACATTTGTGTATTCCTTAATTATTATTGAATTAAAAGAAAACTTGACACAAAGTTTAATTGATGAATTGTCTGTAAAAGTACAATAAAGTTTGTAAGTACAACTTACTTTAACTGACATTTACCCATCATATTGCTTTGCCAATTTGTTATTAATAATCAATATGACTTAATCAAGATTGGGTGAGTGTGACTAAATACACCAGATAACTTATATATTCACATAAACTGAGGGTCTGGATGGTGTTTACAGAATAGATACACCAATCATGTAATAATTCCCTATATGGGCAAAAGTGCAAAATTTAAAGGCTGAGACATTGAAGATTAAGAAAACACTGATAATAAAAGAGAATGATGGTGTGTTAAAATACAAAGAATAGATAATAATGAGCAAAACAGATAAAGATTATAGAAAATGGTATATAAAATATAGAACTGAAGGGAATCATTCATTATAATACAATTAATACTTACATTTAATTGTGTAGACCTCATATCATAGAAACTACACTCTTTATGCATTAACAGTCAACTTATTAGTGCCAGTTGTAAATCAATCTGCAAAAGAAGTTACAATAATTACACAATTAAGGTTGATCTGTTGATGTAAATTGTTTTATAACAAGTGTGTCAAAATTTGAAAAGATTTACACAAACACACATATACTTCAGATACACATTATTAAAGTTAATCAATATTAAAAGTACATATTTAATTTAATCTTATGTCTATAAAAAAAAAAGATAAGACAAAAAATTAATAAAGACAAAAAATTCAAATGTACACTAAAAGGGATGATTTAAGAATAATACTATAATGACTAAGCATAAAATTTAAAACCATAAATGAAAACTTTAAGTTGTTAATAAATTATGGCCATGATAATAAATAATATTTCTCACATATAACATCTCATGTGAATGCTTACACAATTTTACTAAATACAGACTGAGGCATAAGTATGATGCACAGAGTCATGCATGCATATAATTTGAATAATTCTTTGTTTTACTTCTACAATATGTTATAAATTGGAATAAGGAATGATTTAACATGCGATCAATTTTAAGATTCAGGTACAAATATACCTAATAAATATTTAAAGAAAATGTTAAGGTGTTTGCATACGAGACTAATTAAGGGGGGGGTGATAAAGGCATAGGTGAAAGGTGGCGGGCCTCAGCCGGCATGTTGTTCGGACATTTTAACAAATTCTACTGCTTACGTTGCATGGTTGATCATTGTTTCTGACCATCAAGATCCCAAATTTAAACATTTGACCCGCATGAATGCATCCCTGGTCAGTCTGCAAACTGTCGACGTGAAACTATTTTTTTTATAAAGTCAATAGCTAATAAAGATTGGATTGTTTATAAGCAAGTAAAATAGTGTTAACGTGAAAAATTAATTCAAAGGAAGTTTCAACAGACTGCCCACATCATGCTGACAGCGAAACTTGTAAATAACCACATTTTTTAGTAAACATGCAGCTTTCTCTTCAGACTACATTCATAATCGGGAATGAAATTAATATCCAAGATCCTCGGAAGAAGGCTAAAATAATTTAAAACTAACGTACCTCAAAATATAAGCAGCCCACATCTATATTAACGTGTTGTTGTCGAACTGAAGACACCGACTTCTATCATAACAAGGTGCCCGATCAGCTGTTGGTGACAAGCTCAAATTTGACGTCGACGAAACGTTCTAGCCAATCACGTGTCGAATAGTAAGGAAAATGACGTCAGATTTAGATTGCGATGCAAACACCGAAAATCATTGCTAATTTTTTTCAAACTGCATTAACCTGCCTGCGTAGGTAATTGACCAATTGGGACACCATCGATATATGGCAAGACTGAAGATATGGCCGAACGGTGAACATTTAAAGTTCTGTATTGATACCCCTCTTTATACATCCAAGTCAAAAAATCTAAGATAGCGGCCAAAGGTGCTGAAAAGGGATCAATTTCCCGTGAGCTACACCAGCTAGACCACTTATTCCAGGCACTGTCGTAAGAAGATCTTGTTCCCGATTTCCAAGACCCAAGGAGTAATTCTTTAGTTTCCTCTGAAATTCCAATTGAGTTAAATGATCTCCGGAGACCGTCCACCCTGCTAGTTTTAATGTTTTGTTCAGAATCAGTGGGTGTGGCTCTTTCATGGGAGACAATACAGTGTTGTGACTCATGGGAAGTAACACTGGATAATCTACTGACATTTGAAGTAACAGAGGGTACCAAGCCTGGGATTGCCAAACTGGAGTTATCAGAATTATCTGACTGTTTTCCTCCCGAACTTTCGCCAGACACGTACTTATTAGACAGAACGGGGGAAAAGCATAACCCTTTATCTCTCTCCAGGATTGGAGAAGGGCATCTACCGCTTTCGCTTGGGGATCTGGCTTCCAGCTGAAATATTGATTCAGGTGAGTATTTGACCTGTCTGCAAACAGATCTACATTGCAAGGACCTATGCGTTTCATGAGACTTTTGAAAAGTATCGGGCAAAACCGCCAATTGCTGAAATCCGCATAATGCCTGCTTTCCCAGTCTGCTATAACATTGATTTTTCCTGGGATAAAGTCCGCAGTGATTGTTAATTGCCTTTGAAGACACCAATCCCAAAACTGATTTGTTAGGGAATTTAGTCTTTTTGACACCGTTCCCCCCATTTTGTTTACATATACAATTGCTGTTGTGTTGTCCATTTGTATAAGAATATGCTTGTTTTGTAGATTTTTGGCATAATATTGTACTGCGAACATTGCTGCTTTTAGTTCGAGTTGATTTATATGGAGGGATTTTTCCTCGTCCATCCAAAGCCCACCTATACTTATCTGTTGACATGTTGCTCCCCATCCCGACAGACTTGCATCCGACTGAATGGTTAAATGGGGTTCTGGTCTTAGTAACGCTTTCCCGTTCCAAGACCCCAGCTTGGTTACCCACCAATGCAACTCGTTCTGAACTTCCTCGTTTAACTGGATTTGGTGATCGTAATGGCCCCCAAATGCAGGGCTTTTGTTTTCAATATTTGTAAATTGCGATAATGCAGAGGACCTGGAAGGACAGCTTGATTTGTTGCTGTTAACTGACCTATCAACTGAGCTAAATCTCTTGCCGACACTTTCTTGTGTTCTAGCATTAATTTTGAACTGTTCTTTATTTTCTCTACCTTCTCTTTCGGGAGAGACAAAGTCAACAACTTTGAGTTTACTGTATAACCCAGAAACTCCATTGTTTGTGAAGGTTCCATTACTGACTTGTTTGTATTGATCAGAAAACCTAAGCCCCTTAATATTGACAAAACTGTTGAGAGATCTGACAAAATTTTCTGATTTGACTGATTCATTATTAGAATATCGTCTAGGTAAACTATCAGACGTACACCTAAACGTCTCAATAAAGTCATGGGAACCTTCATCAGTTTTGTGAATATTCTTGGGGCTACTGCAATCCCAAACGGGAGGGACCTGAATTCCATTATTTTTCCCTGCCAAAAAAATCTGAGGTATTTTCTGTGTTCTTTTGCTATTTGCAATGTCAAATATCGGTTAGGTCTATTTTTACCATCCAATCGTTCTTCAAAAGAAGATCTTTTAACAAATGAATTCCCTCCATTTTGAAATGTTCGTAACGTAAAAAAACATTTAGGCCTTTTAGATTTATAACAGGTCTTTGACCCCCTCCCTTCTTTGGTACCAGAAAAATTTTGCTTATGAACGAATCCTTTGTTAGGAAAGACTGTGTTATGGCCTTCTTGTTCAAAAGTCCTGTTATTTCTTTGTTTATCAAATCTTGATTCTCTTGATTGAAAAAGGCTTGATTTGGTATTTGATTTTGGAAAGGTGTTGCTAAGAAATCTAATTTTATTCCTTTTACACACTGGAGAACCCAAGGATCTTTTGTAATTGAGTTCCAATTCTGTAGGAAAAGACTTACTCTCCCCCCTACAGGAATAGAATTTTGATTGATTATGCAATTCATTGGTAATTGGAAATAGTTTTGTATATGACTGAAAGTTTGCTCTTGACCTACCCGTTCTATCGGTTTGCAGGTTTCTTGAACACTTGGTTGTTCTGAGGTTGAGTCTGGATTTGGTTCTGGGTTTGGTTCTGGCGCTGATTCTGGCGCTGACCATAACTGTTCCCCTGTCTGTTCTGTGACTGGTTTCCCTGCCAAGGTCTCTTCCCTGAAACTTGTGGATGGAGAGCTTGTCTGCCGCCCACAGACTGCAGGTTGTTTGTGGGCCCCTGCTGAAAAAACTGATCATTTTTTCTATTAAAATGAGGTTTACCAGCATGTTTTTTCTTGTTAGAAAACAACAACATTTCTCTAAGTTCTTTGTTATTCTTGTTTTCTTTAGCCAAAGACTTTAGAAACTTATTACCAAAAAGTTGACCCTTAGATTTTGCCAAAGCTTTCTTGCCTTTCTTCTCATTTAAAAAATCTAGACTATCTGGCATTGTTTTAACTAACATTGCTTTTCTCCTGTCAGTGTTATAAACATAGTGAGCATTACCTGCTAGCACAATAGCCCTCTGTGTTAACTGAATTACATCAGAAGGGTCCATACCTTGATTATCTTTCTTAATCCTATGTGCTTCAGACCATAAACGGGACAGAGGACCCATAACATCTAGAATGCGTAGCTGTGTGTTAATTTTACTTCTCTCTAATCTAGCATTCCATTTTCTACCTTGAAAATAATTTTTCTTAAAAAATCTATCTGTTTCAAGAGCCTTTAATCCTTTAGACGAAGGAATAGGCCAATTTAAAGACATATCTTGTCTCGTCTTTTTACTTATACCCTTTAGAGCATACTTCTCTATATATTTGGTTACATGAGATGGTACTTTTTCTTTTTTATCTTTAGACAAAGAAGGTTCTGGGTCAAACGCTTCATTGTCTTCTGAACTCTCTGATTCAGAGTTACTAGAAGATGATTCAGTGCTACTAGTATTTTCAGAGGAACTGCTAGAATGATTTACAACTTTCCTGTGTTTAATCTTACCTTTTCTGCTAGGTACGGAGTCGTCCCGTTTCCGTTTAGGGTTTTTGGTATCTAGGTCAGACCAGCTCTGTCTGACATCTTCTTCTGTCCCGTCGACTAACGACATTTCATCATCTTGACGAGAAGAGATATTTCTCCTCGCCTTGTGAGAAGAGCCCAAAGACTCGACTACCTTATCAGTTTCTACCGCCACTGCGGTAAAACTTACATTTTCATCAATGACCCTATGGTCTTCCGAATCAAGTGCACCGCTCTCTCGAGACGGTGTAGCCATCCCTAACGGAATGTCATTGAGTTGGGCGTTAGCCATGCTAACTAAAATAATAAACCCACTAACCTTTAAATAATTTGGAAAAAAACGTCTTTACTCAAAGAGAACTAAATTGAAAGTCAATCTATTGTAGCCCGAGGTATACGCAGTAAGGTATTACCTGGATTGTAACATTTTTTATTCAGGGTGTACTTTAAAGAGCTGTTATTTGATTAGAATTGAAGGTCAATGCATTATTATATCTCACGAAAATCTTAGAAATATAATAAAGATTAAAAACCAATTGTTCAGAGAACAATTGAAGGTCTTTCCATCAAAACAATGTATTTTGATATGACAAGTTGTGAAACTAAGTTTAAAATGTCATTTCAATCGTCAAATGATAGCTCCTAGTAAGCTGATTCCAAAAATATATTGTTTCCATACATTTTTTTTAAATAAGGGAGATAATTTGTTACTTCCGGTTTGAAAAATGTTACTTCCGATTATATTTGAATATTTACTTGACACTAATTCCAAAAATGTCTGGTTCTATATACTTTTATATTAATAAAGTACAAAAAAATAGCTACTTCCGGTTTACAAAAGGTCACTTCCGGTTGTTTTTTCAAGGTTAAATGGTTTGATACCTTTTTCTAAAAGTTGTATATCTTTATCATGTATACATATAGAATAAAAGCAAAGGTCAAAATCTAGAACGCCAAATTAAGCTATGACCTTGAGATCAATTTCAAGGTCATAAACCAAGGACCTCAAATCAAAAGACCATAGGTCTTAATTATATTTAGTTAATGAGTTATATCACCAAACGCGTATTTTTAAATACAAGAGGGGAGAAAACTCCCTTTTACATTCAACGTACGCTTGCAATCAAAATTTACATCTTACGACATGTCGCAACTAACAATTTAGTAAAAATAATTTGTTGATATCTTATACAGTCTTTGGATATAAGTGAAAATAAGCCAAATTCAAATATTAGAATATGACCTTGACCTTTGACCTTGACCTAATTTTTATTTTTTGGGACCAAGGACCTCAAATCAAAAGATCCTAGGTCTCTATCACTTATGATTTATAAGATAGAAATTCATATCACTTATATCAAATGCATAAGGGGAAATAACTCTCATATGGAGCGGTCATATCGCTTCGGTCAAAACAGGACAAATCATGCCAAGGATATAACGAGCAATTTTGTAAAATAAATTTGTCATAATCTTCAACGGTTGCGAAGGAGATGCGCTAACAAGGAAAACAGTGTTTGGGGAGATAACTCCTACAAAGAAAAGTATTCGTTTACGCAGGGTAAATTTCAAAAGCGCATAAACTGTTCGATATCATATACAAAATATCTAAGCGACATATTGCGAAACAAATGTTTATCGCAAGAACAAAATTAGGCGGAAGAAAAAAAAAAAAAAAATAATCAGAAGAAAAACAATAGGTCTTTCCACAGAAAAGTGGAAAGACCTAATTATACGGTCCTCTACAATAAACCCCACCCTTTATTGTTGGTTATAAAAGGTCCCAAATTAAAAAAAAATTAAAGAATTGAAGCGAGACAATATCATGGATAAATTGTTATGTTTTTTGAGAAAATGTAGACATTTACTGAAAAGGGCATAATAACAGGATTTTTTTTTTATTGTATTCACTTGATGGATTATGTTTGATTAGAGTTTTCCTGTTGTGACATTATGGGTCCTTCAGTATAATATTCACTTTTTTTCGAGATAGATATAAAGTCAACAATAGTATACAAGTGTTCAAAAGTCATTAATCGATTAAGAGAAAACAAATCCGGGTTACTATTTTTTACATTTTCTGTTTCATTACAATAAAAACTGTTCATAACAATACTTTAATACAAGTCTATTGATCTTCTATCTCATCGTGAATAAAATGTATTACTTTAGAAACGAAAACATCTCATAGATTATACATAAAAAAAATGATTGATGTTTGTAAAAAATGCAGATATCACATTTTTTTCAGAATTAACGAACATGACGAATACAGAAAAGCCGAATAAAATAGATGCGACTTCAAATATGAGGATCGAGACGGGGGACCATTTTTCTGCATTTCCTGATTATATTAATTTATCTGTTTTTTGATATTTTGATGCACATATTCATCAATTTTAATTGTATTGGTCTGTTTTCCGTAGATATAAACATGCAGGAAAAATCATTAAAAGGTCTTGTATTTGTCCATTATTGTCTATTATGTGACTCCCTACAAACGAGCATGCATGCAATTAGAATTTCGTAACTGATAAATCAATTTTAGTGCTCAAATCAAATTTAATCTCGCATCTTCACAACAGTCAGAAATTAAACACGTCAATATGAAGACCAAAGTAAGTAAATGTTAGCAAATAAAGGTAACATATTGGTTTGCAATGACGAGAAAATAAGCTAGTGAAGGCATGAAGTCCAAGAAAGAGTTGAAACTGTTTTAAACATATGTTCTTGATGGTACTTTAGTAAACAAAATAAAAATACTAATCTGATGAAGACACTTCCGTTTTTCATTTCTTTTATTGGAATTGCATTGATAACGTAAACGTTTTGACTGTCCTACCGTACAACTCTTTCGAGTTTTGATTTCTCCATTTTTTTTAATAGCAATTATCTACATGTCTCTAGTGGATACTTATGTATTGTTCGGTTTTCCAGACGGAAATAAAATAAAAACAAAATTTACAAGAAAATATTATTTATTTTACTCAATTTTTTACATGTTTTAGTAATGTTTATATTTAGATAGGACATGCATAGATAAGTACATTGTGTGTACAGGAAGTATGTGTGATTGTATGGGATGATATGAAAGGAAACAGGAAATAATCTGTTGAAAAAAAATACGTATCTTTCAGTCATTCGAAAGATTTTCATTATTTAAAAATAACCTCTGCTTATTTTATAAATAATATTATCGATCGTATTGTCATTGCTATCAAGTTAATAATATAATGAACATTGTTGTGATGAATATCCTTCAAAAATTACAAATCATATACAGGACGTAATGTAGATTGGTGGGGACATATATCGTTGATACATGGTCAGTACGAATTGTATTTCTTCGACAATTGTGCAGGTATTTTCATACTGACTTGCTTCTGAATTATTTTACATTAAGCTGTATCATATATGTAGATATTTTCGTCGTCTTAAAAATCAACAAAAATTTTGCACAAATTTGACCTCGTTGTGTTGATCTAAACGTAATATTTTATTAAGGTATCCCATGCAAAAGATTTGAAAGCGTGTGTTATCCACGAAAACGATATTCAATGCAAAGAATGGCAAACAAAATACTAGATTGAACATTTTTACTGCGGTTTATTATCTATAAGAATATAGTACTTCTTTTTATTATTTAAATCGTTAAATATTGATAAAGTTACATAATATCGATCTCAACAACGCTTTCTTTGTAACGAAATTCCGAGCGTATTATTTCAAATACCGAAAAAAAAATATTTACATTTGAATAGCATATATTTATAACTCTATGATGAGAATTTCAAACATGAGTGATATCCAATAAGTCGTATAACTTCTCATAAGCGATTTATACAAAATGTTGCAAAAATGCTCATTCTATCTTTTTGTGATAATATCAGATATTACACTTCATTTTAAATGATCTGAAACTTTAAACATAACGTTTGGCCAAAATCTGATTGACTGCTGATATAGTTATCTCTTATCAAACCAACCTGTCATAGATTATAACAGTTAACTTTGATGAGTTAAAACATATGATATTATCTTTTTTAGATAGATATATAATTATTCATTAATGAAACATAGGATGTGCCGTATAGGTATCAATGTAGACTACTATGTACCTAGAAAAAAAAATATCACAAAAAACTGCACTCCAGGGAAAATTCAAACGGAAAATCTGTCATCAAATGGCAAAATTAAAAAACTCAAATACATCAAACGAAAGGACACCAACTGTCATATTCCTGACTTGGTACATACATCTTCTTATGAAATAATGCTGGAAAAAAACAATGATTGAAAGCTAGCGAAACCTCACACTTGTATAACAGTTGCATTAAATACCATTATATTGAAAATGATGTGTGAACAAAACAAACGGACATAAAGGTATAAATGTCAAAATAGGGATGCAGCCGTCAACATTGTGTTAATATGTCAAGAAAAGAAAAAAAGCACCTTGCGAAATTCTGTAATTTTACTTTCCGATATATTGATGATGTTCTATCATTGAATAACCCATATTTCAGCCAATACTTACATATCATATATCCCGGTGAACTTGAAATTAAGGATACTACTGATACTAGAAGGACTGCTTCATACCTTGATCTTTTCCTCAATATTGACGCAGATGGACGACTTCACACGAAAATCTATGATAAACGGAACGATTTCAACTTCCCAATTATCAATTTCCCATTTCTCAGCAGTAACATACCCTCTAGCCCTTCGTATGGTGTTTACATATCACAATTGATATATTATTCTCGTGCTTGTTCACACTATACGGACTTCATATACAGGAGTGTGCTCCTACGCAGAAACTGCTCTAACAAAGTTATGAGGAGGACAGAATAAAATTGACACTCCATAAATTTTATGGACACCATCACAAATTGGTGGATCCATACGATGTGTCTTTGACCAAACTAGCTAAGGACATTTTTACCACATGGTAGATTGTGGTTTGTCATTACGTCGTCTAATCTTTAAATACCAAACGTGACTTACTACCGATTGTGACTGTTTTGCTGAGTGTGATTTCGCATTACTATAAGACGTGTTACGGTACTTATCTATCCCAATTTCATGTATTTAGTTTAAATGTTTAATGTTATATTTGTAATTCTCATCGGATTTTGTCAAATGTGTTGACGTCTTTTCTATTATATTCATGTGTAATGGTAAAGAAATTTAATTACCGCCTTCATTTATTAGATTTGATTTTGTTCAACGTAATCTGTACGATGTTTTACGTTTGAAGTAAGATTCAAAACAAACCGGACATATATATAATATAGTTAATTGCTATTAATAAGTATTGCAATGTGCATTGTGTTTCAATGTAATATCAGTATTTAGTTTATTATAATCTTAAATCAATCCTAATTCTATCTTATTTTTTAAAAATATAGTTTTTCAAATGTTACGTCATTTTTGTGCTTTTTCGGAAATTCAAATGTGACGTAATTTTTGTGCCTTTTCACCACTTCGTATGAGACATCATTTTTGTGATTTGTGGCGTTGAGGCCTGAACTAAGTCGGTTGTGTCTATTTTCTGTGTTGGTCTTTGTATTATGAATTCGGGTTTTGTTTTCTGTAATTAGTTAAGACTTCAGTTTTATCGTGTATATCTTTGATATTCATTTGTAAAATTTACTGTTTGCAATAGCATAAATTGTTCTAAATAATAAGGATGTTCTTATCACAAGCAAAATACTCTAGCCGTATTTGGCACAACCTGTTTCAACTTTTGATCCTCAGTGCTATACAACATTGTACTTTTTTTGACTTTCGAACTTTTATATCTGGGCGTCACTGGTAAGTCTTGTGTGGACGAGGCGCGTTTTTGGCGTATTGAATTTTAAACCTGATGTCTTTTGTTTTCTATTATTCATGTGTTTCTTTGCATAATACGTTCTCCTATTTATTTGAATTGTAGTCCTGTAATATTATGTTGTCATTTTAATATTATATTTAACATTGCCATTAAAGTGCGAGGTTTGGCATTCCACAAAATCCGATTCAACCCATCATTTTTTCCTTTAAAAATGTCCTGTACCAAGTCAGGAATATGGCCATTGTTATATTATAGTTCGTTTCTGTGTGTGTGACATTCTAACGTTGTGTTTCCGTTGTGTCGTTAGTTTTCTCTCATTTTTAAGTGTGAATTCACATTACTATAAGACGTGTCATGGTACTTATCTATCCCAAATTCATGTATTTGGTTTTGATGTTATATTTTTAATTCTCATAGGATTTTGTCTAATGCTTAGTCCGTTTCTGTGTGTGTTACATTTTAATGTTGTGTCGTAGTTCTCCTCTTATATTTAATGCGTTTCCCTCAGTTTTAGTTTGTTACCCCGATTTTGTTGTTTGTCCATGGATCTAAGAGTTTTGAACAGCGGTATACTAATGTTGTCTTTATTTATCAATTACTATTAAAAAAACATACGAATATATAAATTCATTCGATTCTTATTTTAAGATATACAAACAAACATTTACCATGACACAATAAAACAATAAGAATACAGAAGTTACCATAGAATAATAACACAATGACGGATGAATAGGTACAGACAAACGTCATATGTAACGAGATTTTAAACGAGAAGACAGAAAATATCCTAGTAACAATAACACAATCAAGGTATGTATAAGTACAGAACTACGTCATATGTAAGAAAGAAACACACAAAGGCATATACACAAAACATATTGGCAAATATGACAGAAAAGAAAATGGAAATGTTCATAGAACAACGATATAATGCTGGTATGCATAAGTACAGAACCACGTCGTATGTAACGAAAACACACTAACAAGAACATAATAGACAAAGCATATTAGTATAACAGAAAGGCAAGACTACAAAAATTATAATAAACCATACATAATGACAAAACGTAAAATGAATACCACAAAAACCGACTAAAAAGTAAAAGTAATATTCATCAAGACAAATAAATGAATACTATAACACTTTATACAAATGATACACAACGGCATTAACCAGAATCAATACTGCATGACCATCGTGTATTAGTTTTGAATGCAATACGGCATATTTATAAAGAGGTTCTTGGTACCTCCTGATGAAGTTCTTTGACAAAGCCCTTGTTCAATAACTGTCTGTTTAAACCCTGGTGATGTTTTACAGTGTCTGAGTAGTTGTTGCATGCTCTTTGAATTCCGATTAAGTTGGAAAATGTATATTATATATTATGCAGTTAGAGTTGGTTTATTGCTACAAAAAAGTGGAAGCAAATGATAATTTCAAAATGAAGATGGTCTCGTTTGGTTTGTCATACATTCTGGTACTGAGATGACCGTGTACGTCAAATTCGATGTATAAGTTTTAAAATGAGGCAAATAAAGGTTGTATCGTTAATTTAAAGATGATGTCTTTGGTTATTTTATCTGAAAACTGACCATAAACCTTGCAATTTTCTATATAATACTTGTATGTATTTACAGTAGGAAAAAATACTGTATTACAATAATATTTAAAGATGCATAATTACACCAGGAATCAGCGATTTTTTATATAAAATACCTTTTACTGAAAAGTATTATCAATAAAAAAGAAAATGTGGTATGGTTGTAAATGAGACAACTCTCCACAAGATACCATATTTCCCAATGATATAATTTATTCTTTGTTATTTGTTTAAGAAAATCTTAACTCCATTTGTGTACTTCCAAAACTGTGATATATTTCAAGTGTGAATTCTCTATCTACAGGACTACTGGAAAACAAATATTATATTGCATTTTTTTTAATTTTTAATCCATTTGAACTGATTAGCCTTTGTCATGTTTTCTTATCTTCTTATCCTTGCAATTTAAAAAAAAACATGTGTGATAGGTATGGTTACATATGTAATCATTAAAATAATCAAAAAAGAATCTATAAAGAAAACAGAAAAAGACACAATATGATTATATTATCATGATAGACACTTTTTACACTTCATTCTTACTTCTTTACATACTAGTGTATACTCCAATCATTATACATACATGTATGTCGTTTCAATACGAATACCTTCAAGGCTTTCACATATCCGTAGAATCAGTGTCAGGTAGATAATCTTAACCTTCACTGACTAATAATTAACTTTCACGAGTTGCAAACTGTTTAATCACCATGAATGTGGGATTTTAAATAAATATTTTTATATTGTATGTATTTTCAAATTTATATATTGCTGCTAATATACTTTATATATGATTGATCGAGTTTTGTTTGTTTTACGCCGCATTAGCACAAAAAGGCTATATCGAATATTTGAACCAGTGTGATTATTCATATTTTATTTTATTGATAACTGTCTGTAATCAATTTGTATACGACTTTTAGGTATGGCCTATTTAATTCCATCAAAGCGTTTTATAATTATTTTTAGATCATTAAAATTATCGATTTTCCTTTAATTATTATGTCAAATGACAAGCGTAATAAATTATAATTATATGAAGTGTTAAAACATTCGAATCCAAGTTATACACACATAAACATATGATGTTAGATAGATAAACATATTGCAAAGAACTTGTTTGTTTAATTTTTTGCACATGTGACCAGTGAGGATGGTGAATGCAGTTTGCATATCTATGTAAATAGAAACTCATGTTATCTTACCTTTTTATTGATCAATACTTTAAAATAAAATGTTACCGAAAACGACATCTACTTTGTATACATTTACACTATTAGTATTAGGTACTATTGTACCAACACGTTGGTAAACTTCTCCGTTTGTATAGAAGTCTATGGATAGTTTTTTTTTTTTTTTTTAATTTCCAAAAACAAATCATTCCCTAGAATAAATACCGGTTTATACTGTTGGCATTTAATACAGTTTTTATTATCTTTTTTTTTTTAGTTTGATTTGCAGGTTTTAAAACAATGTCGGACTATATAGTCGTGTCGTTTTTATATTTGTTGCTTTTGCATAACTGTTTTTATCTCTTAACTTATCTATGTCAACCGTGTCAGAGGCATTTCTTCGATAAACCCTTCAAATATTTTTCACTCTTTATTTCTGGTGTATAGAAGATAAAAAAGGAATGTCAATGAGGGATTTATTAATAGGGATTGAACAGGCAGTTATCACGCCAAACGGCTGATACCGAAGAGGATGAATATCACTCTGAGATAAGATCGTCACTGATGATATTTTGTGTTTTTGAAATTAGTATACAGTCCTTAAAACGATCAAACTTTTTGCCAATTAATCCATAAAAATTCGATAGATCGCAGACAAAAAAAATCATCTATTTTGGTTTTTTTTCAAAATCTATCTTCAACAACCTATATATGAAACAATTGAAACTAGATATATATTGTTAAAGTTTTATTCTATTTTTTCGCAAAATTGAGACTATCACCAATTATAGGCTTATAACATGACTGTTGTAACAGTTTGTATTAGTATTATGGATTATGCTTGCATTGAGTCTTGTACAAAGGATATTAAGTTATTCACGCTTTCAGTATAAAACTAGTTTTTCTTGAGAAAGTAAGTAAAATCTTCAAAACAATAACTTACTGTTATTATATTTGTCTTACAAGATCATCGTGAATAGAAAGCATTAATTGCAATTAGACACTCAAAAGTGTCAAAGATTAAGTATAAGAAATGATTGATGTTTGATGTTTGATACAAATGCAGATATCTAATTTTACACGATCAACGTATACAGATAGACAATACAACAGAAAGGCCAAATGAAAGGAGTATACAGTTCAAATACAGAAGCCTGGATATATGATATTCATTCTGTATATATTCCCTTATTGTATGTAATTCAATTCTATGCTTTGCATTATCACGCCCCATAATGCTTTATTTTTTATATTCTTGGACCAGGGATGGGCACGATTACTGACAAATGTAATCGATTAATAATCGATTACATGAAACATTTTTGTGCAATCGATTAATAATCGATTACTCAAATTTTAGTATGTAATCGATTACAATCGATTACTTTATCAAAAGTAATTACATTACTTTTCGATTACTGTCAATTACATACGTCAACATTTCAACAAAAAATCATATGAGTAAAATACAATTATATTGCTCAACATTTGTATAGTGGAAATTAAGATCTTTACCAAATGCATCATTCAAAGCATTGTTTCTAAATTATAAGTTAATAGTTGTTTTTTGATCAAATCTCTTGATGAAGATTAGAAATCTTAAAAAAATCTTGAATTTTTTACTTTTAACATAAATGAAAGATGTCATCGCATTGCAATAATCAATTATATATTCATAACTAATTGTTTAAAAAAAAAACTTTCTTACTGACTTAAGTTAGCTTTTTTGTTTTACTCTTTAAAACAAATTATTTTAGCATAGTTAAATATAATGTTTAAGGAAATATAAAAAATGTAGAATAGTTAATTAGGTAAGCTAATTTTTAAGATCAAAATTTATTTTTATAATGACATGCATTATTTAAACCTTTTGTTTGAATAACCACCCTAATTACAGATTATTTAACTGCCACTGGAGTACAATTTATTACCTGGGGCTAAATATTGTAAATTTCCTTCTTAATTAGACAAAAGTGTTTGTTTTTGATTAGAATCCTTTGATCATCTCATTAGTAAAGGCAAGAGTGTTGTTAAAATTTGTTAACTTCTTCAATCAAATTATATACAAAATATATTTACAGTGTCAAAGGGATACATGTATCTATTTCTAAAAAGAATTGCTATGCATTGCCATTGGTTCATTGTTAAAAGGATTTTGTGTTCTTTTTTAATTTAATTTATATACATGTATATCATAACATTTAAGAAATCAACTGTTTATCTATTCTAAGCTTTAATTTCAACTCTGATTGAAAATGATGTTTTCAGGAAATTTAATACAAATAAGCTTACTACTTTTAAAAAATGTAGTACAGAACTTAACGAAAGACAGACACATTTCTTATTTAAAATCTTATTTTATTATTTCAAATCTATTTTCTTGTTTTAATATAAAAGCTCTTGAATTATTGACAAGCACATACATCCATTTGTTTCAAAAGCTAGATATAAAGTAAATTAAGGTATAGGATCTGGTTGCTCAAAATGCAGCTTGAGACAATAGATAGAAATATGGCAGTTGCTTAACTCTAAAGTAATATTGATGCATAATATTTATCTGTACCACAAAGTGATAACATACATATTTTCCTCTGAAATAGGTTATTTTTCATCAAACTTTTTTACTAAAGTAATCGAAATGTAATCGAAAAGTAATCGATGATTACATCCAAATTTTTGCTGTAATCGATTAAATTACGATTACATGTAATCGAAAATGTCTACTTGAAAAAATGTAATCAATTACAATCGATTACGATTACCCCATCCCTGTCTTGGACTATTTTCCATATAATCGTAGATATAAAAATGCCAGGAAAATCAAAAAAAGACGTTGTGTTGATCCATTATTCTCTATAATGTAAACTCCTTTACGACCGTCATGCATTTCTTTAATGAAAATTGCGTGACAAGTATATCAATTTAAGAGTTAAAATCCAATTTAATCCAATTGTATCTGTAAAGTCAATATTATGTTACGAAGATGTTTTACAAATGTATGATTGCCAAACTTACAACTACCCAACAGAGACAAAGGTACGTTTATGTTAGCAAAAGAAGGTAACCGATCGGAGCGGGAATGTTAACCTTAAACAAGCGAAATGTTTAGAGAAGATTTCAAGTTGTAGACACGATAGGTATACTGTTGTACAAAGGTCAATAATCGATTGAGAGTAAAATGATCCGGGTTAAAAATTAGAATAAAACAGAGGGAAATAACGAAACAACAGACACACTAAAGTGCAACAAAAAAAAAACATATGCAACATACATAGTATTGAACTATTAGATAACATTTTGTTATGTGAGCTTTACAACAACAGTTATCTTGCTCGAAAGGTACCCGGGGTACATGAATTAATTCCTGTGTCTCCATTGCAGGGTCCGACTATAACATGAAAATCTACGTCGTGTAACGTTTATTAAAAAGGCCATACTGCCTACATGTGTTAAAACCCTTGTTACAACTCTGCTAGGATCCCTACTATGTAGCCTATCTTGAGTCTAAATTTTAGCACCTATTGAACATATCATCATACATAGACTTCATCGTAGATTTATTATGACTTTTACGTATTGATTAATTGGAATATCTTCTGACTGTAGGGGTGAATATAATTATATTTCAGTCTCTGGTGGATTAGTCTCATTTTTAACAACAAAACAATGTCTTCAAATCGTTTTCTCTTTGACTGATAAGATAAATTGTCAAATAAATACCAATCAACATCTGACAACATGAACATACAATCATTAGGCTATACATAGTTTGAATAAACTAGTGTTAAAATATTAGTTTACGTTTTCTAATCAGAATTATGATAAGTCTATTCCCATGCCGAAAAAAAAGGAATAAAATTTTCAATAACAAGGATATATTAATTCGAAGCCTAGGCGATAGTTGAATAAGACCACATAAAATCCATATTATAGAGCAAAAAAGTTACAATTCATACCTGTGATATTCTGATTTCTCCAGGGGATGAATAACTGCGTTTTAAACTGGTAGTTGAAAATAATGGTGTGCTTTTATCATACATAATACGAAAAATAGTGTTCAGCTGTATGACGCAAACGCAATTCAATCATAAAGGGAATAGCTTTACGAACTTTTTTCTGTTTCAACCAATCGAAATACTGGGATTGGTGTTACGAGCACAACTGTTGTTCTCCGCGTAGTGACTAAAACTAAACGATGTCATTCATCTTAGTCATTTCTTAGAATTGTTCTTACCTTGACGTGTTTATACGATCCGTTTGTCATACTTATTTGTACGCTGCATCTTCTCTTTATCTACCCGACTTAAATGCTTTCCGCTTTCAAGACATATTAAGGCAGTTGTCTGGTTTAATTCCATATCAATGAACTATACAGAAAATGAGATTTTTTTTTATATCATAAAGTTTGATAAGGACGGCGGATAGAACAGAGGTAACCATTGACTTGATTCAAGGTCACTTGATTTTTCATGATACATTTGTATTACATTCAAACCTTTTAGAGAATAACGTTGAAACATTAAAGAATATTTTTTTTTGCAATTTTGTCAAATATCCTTAATATTTCTGTTGCTAATCTTGAAGTGTTCAGTAAGATTTTTTTTAACTAGTTACGCATATCTTTAAATAAAAAAGGAGTGTCCAGCAAAATAACGAAAGCTCTACAATACATATCTATAAAACCGCAAAAGTTTAGTTGCAATCGAATATTGTGATAAAATATTATTAAACGGTCATGGAGAATTCAATGTAAAAGAGATAAAAAAAAATGCTTAGTAGATAAAAAAAGTACAATAAAATGACTATGAGAACAAAAATAGGCAAATACAGACAACAGTCTGTCTAACCAGTCAAAAAATGAAAAGAAAGATAAGCCCCATCTGAAACTTGATATGCACTCATAATAGTGGAAGTTTTATTTCAAATACCACAAAAGAAATCTTACAGTTAAATAACATATGTTTCCTAGCTTTCGATGAGTACGGCAACTACGAAGGGTCGTACAACTTCTCATCAGTGTTACATATATACAAAAATCTGCAAACATGTTCATTTGATCTTTTTGCGATAATATCAGATATTAAACTTGATTTTTAAATTTTAAATGAAGCAAGACGTGAAGCATCAGGGTTTATTCCTGATTGACTGCTGATATGGTTATCTCATATCAAAACCACCTGCCATGAATTATTCAACAGATTACTTTAATTTGTTGAAAACAAAATATAATATCATGTTTTTGTTAAAACTATTACGATATATTTCTAAAAATCAAATTTTCTGTGTAGGTGAATCTATGCCAATGTATGTAGAAGTTCTGGAATATGGAATTATGTCCTTGGTTAATATATCTAAATATAAAACTACAAAACGTACCTTGCTCCCAGTAATTGTCTATATATTACATTTATATAGATTGCAAAGGAAAATAGTATTGCATTTAGATCTTATGTATAGATGCACACGTCATCAGGAGTATAAGATTCTTTGAACATTTTACTGAAAAATTGTTAATTTTTTATTAGTGTACGTTTGACAAAAACACGAACATTCATATTTACAAACGAACAGACAAATGCATAAAGGTTAGGGTCAACTGAACATGTATCTGTTTTGTTTGAAAAGTCAATATCTATAATTGTTTAAAGAAAATGATGGTACCAAAATATTAAAGAGTATTGGTGATTTTTTTTTTCTGAAAAGCACACACAACATTATTGTCTCGTGGCAGCGTACTAGAGTGTTAGCAAATAATCGAAGGGATTGAAGTTACTATATAGTTGATCTTCTGGTCAGGGATGTTTTTGTAAAAATCTGTTTGGTGAAATATGCAAAATTGTGTCACAGTTGCAATTGACAGCAATCTTAGGGCATTAATCCGTTGAAAAAAATCTCCAGCATTTTAATTTAACTTTTTGACTAAAAACTTGATTTAAAATACTGTTAGTTTTGAGATTTAAGGACTTAAAAAAAATACAATCATAGGTGAGGTGCGAAATAAACCTACATTTTTGTAACATTTTCTCATGAGAAGTTGGACTAACTTCTTTGTAAAACATAAACTTAATCTTTTCTATAATGATGGAATTTGCTTTATTAAAATGTTTTTCTCGGTATAAACAATGTTAAAGTCTTCACTGCGATTTTCTTTCTCGTTTTATGATGCCGTCAAAACAATCATCTGATAGATATTGATTCCTGTCTCAGCCGATATGCAATAAGTTACATATTCCGGGCTCATTGATGTATAACAGTGCAACACAACTGTTAATTGTATATCTGAAGAATTGATAATAATAGCAAACGACCACATTAATGTATATATAATCAGAGGTTTGAACTTCTGTTATTCTAATTACCTTTTGTTTATACATTACACGTTACATAACTGTTTTTGCTTACTTGTTTCTTTTTAATTGGTAGGCTTACTTTGATCTTAGAAACAATGGCGTTCTTAAGTAATATGACAATTCAAATAAACGGGAGTAAAGCTTGGAATGAAACAGTGACAACTGACTTACAAGAATCTCAGGTAATATATTATATTTCAAGTCAAGCAAATAATTGTTAACTTCATACAATTAAATCAACAAGTTATAAAAGAGACTGTTATTTAGGGGTTGTCGTTTGTTGCTGAGCTATATATTTTTTTGTTGTTGTTTTTTTTTGTACATTACTTAGACCGTCAATACTCTCGTTTGAATTAATTTACATATTTCATTTAGGGGTCTTTGAAAGCTGACTATGTGTTTAGTCTTGCTCATTATTAAAGGCCGTTCGGTGACCTATAATTGTTAAATATTGTTTCAATTGATCTCTTATGAAGAGTTGTTTCATTGGCAATCATACCACATATTTTTATGTTTCCAGTTCTTTGTAGCAACATGTCTGTAAAGACTGCATATTGAATACTTAACTTCTAGATGATAATATTTTAGGGCATTCGTATTTATCATGATTTCATTGATATAGTGCTGCTGCTCTTATGTAAGCCATTAAAGTTGGTTGACCATTACTGAATATCTGTTTCACATACGACGACGAATATGTTCCAATAATCTTAACTGCATTCCCGTGTTTTGTTTCCTCAAATGTGAAGCACCATATAAGAGGCATCTACGGGTTGCCATTGCATTGTATGTTTATTTTGACAGTGAATATTCTTTTAGTATGTGGTGCCTCTCTTATACAAAAAAAAATACATTATTCATTATATAAATTTTGGGAAACCTTATCCTAATCAAAAAATTTTAATCACGCAGTCAGTAAAATCATATTTATTATTGCGAATCAATCTATTACAGGGTCTCAAATGGATTTCCTTGATCATTCTCCTTGGAATAATATTTTTCAACCTTTTGGTGGTGGTGCTTCTGATTTCAAGAAATCCTAAATCAAGAATGCGATTTTTCGTAACTAACCTAGCTATTGCAGGTAAGAAATAGTATAGATCTACAATGGAATGATTCGGAATCGATATTGTATGATGGTATGAAACAATTTACATGAAAACTCCATTTAGACTGATGTATTGCAGTTACGAAATGATAACCCAGTGTTCTATGACGAAGTTTTGTGGCCACCAGCTCAGAAATATTCTAGATCATGTATTCAATCTTTAAGTAAGCACTTTGGTATTGATATGAAATATATTTGATGTAGTCAGTTCTGTTGATTTACTGTTAATTCCATGTAAAAACTATCCGAAACCCTAGATTTTTTTCACATCTAAGCCTACATGTTATAATCTAAATGTATATGTATAACAGCTTCTAAAACATTTTTTTTTTATTTAAATGATCTGTTAATGTTCAAGTTCATATTTGGCACAGCTTTTAATCTGTCTTGATTTGAGCGCACCTGTAGAGACTAACAATGCATTAACACACAACTTGCGTAAGTAACAAAATATAAGCATTTTATCTTTCATGAGTGTTCAATTATACGGAAGTATATTTCCGGATTAGTTCATTAAGCCCAAATAATAATGAGAAATCCTTTCAACTCAATTTAATCTTTTTTTTTTATCTAAATATTCTCTCATCAGAAATATTTTAAAACATATTTCGTTTGACTTATCATCCAGTAGAATATAATCTATTACTATTTTGGTTTTACACGAAAAATTTTACCTAAGAAATTTTGGATAATGTATTCAACAGCTTTCTAAAGTGCAAATACAATTACAACTGATCAATATATGATGCTACTTTGTCATTTCTGCCAAGATATACATTCATTGAACAAAGAAGGTGATTATGTCAATTATACCATATGTAAAATCATTTAGAACTACTTCTTAGCTTTACAATTTAAAAGATCTATTTTTGCCTCAGACTTAGAAATAATATATCGATATGATATTGCAAATGTATGTCTTTGAGTGATTGATTTATGAATCTGTTATGTTAACCGTTCTAAATAGATATGTTTAATATAGTAAAAACAAAGATATATTTAAATTAATGTCAATGCTTATCAATTTGGAACTTTGAAAGTTTCTCTCGTCTACTAAATATGTTTAAAATATGACAACAAGTTAAAAAAGCAATCAACAGCAAAGGACAGGAATTTGATATACAGTCTGCCTTTTTGTCCCGAACAGTTTCTAAAATCATTGGCAAATGCTAGAGTACCTCTCGTAATGACATTAGAGTTTGTATGTTACGTCTTAAAGGCTACACAGTGACTTCGTGATACAAAAGCAAGATAAGCGATGTTCATTTGCATGGGTTTTTTTGGGATTTTGGTGGCTGTACATGTACATATGTTCTGCTTTTGGGGTCAATGATGGATTCCCAATATCCGCATTTTCAAATCATGAAGGGTAATTATTAAACACAATGCAATTGCAAACTAAATATCAGACAAACTGAGGATCGTACACATACGAATTGTGTTCAAGACAACCAAGAGCGCTAATTCATAGCAAATTCTCATATCGTCTCATTGGTAAATTTAGACAACATATGCAGAAAGAATAAAAAAGGCAAACCCCACGATATAATATATTGAACATCGTGAACTTCATATAAAACCAAATTGAATATACGTGTAATAAAAGGGTACATCGTCATTGGAATTGATAAAATGATTTAATGTGAACCTGGTAACATTAAGACAGTCAAAATATATTTACGAACACCAATATATATCAAAATCAGTCGTGAGCACACACTACTAAAAGAATGAAAACCGATTTACAAAAAGCAAAAGTTTCATACTACTATACACATATGTGAATACCGCTCTATATTTTTTATTTTCAGATTTTTGTGTAGGTGTATTTTTTGTACTACCAGAAACCCTATTTAATTGGTTTGATGTGCCATGGAATCCCTATGTGTGTTATATATACTATGTGTATTTTTCAATGGTTCCGTTTTATATGTCAACTTATGCAATTGTTGTGTTATCAATTGACCGTGCATATGTTATTGTAAGACCATTAGCCGCTGCTTCTAAGGGCAAACTATACCGCTATGGCATGGTATTGTCGGCATGGGTTATTGGATGTATCCTTGCAATTCCTTACGGAGTGTTTGGTACATACAACGAAGAGGATATCTACTGTACGCATGATGCTCCAAGTTTAGTAAGTTGTTTTTATACAAATTGCTAAGGGCTGGGTATGAATATGTGTTTCAAATTTATATACTATCTCAATAACACATTGCTGAAAAGGTGAAAATGAGAATATTTACCTCACAAAAACATTGTTAACCGAGTCGAATCAAAGGTTGAAAAAATTGTACGAGGGATCACAATTCTTTCTAGCACCATTTATGATATAATATGTTTAGTTAACTATACTAAGACGGAATGCTCTGTCGTTATTGTCTTTCAAATCGTAAACTTAAACTTATAAACTAAGATGTTTAGTTCAAAATAGAATAGCAGTAATCAAAAGACAATAACAATCAAAACCAAGGAGTAAAGAACGACTCACATATCCAAAGGAAATTTACATCAACGGTTATAAATAATGTATAAAAAGAGCTCCACTAAAAGCCGGGAGTGAAATCAGGTGCAATGGGATAAATGCAAGTTCAATTATTTTTCCTATACATAATTTAGGTTTGATTGCTTAGGCAGTGTTAGAGAGAGAGCGACATTTCAAAAATTTAAAAGGTTTTATTACGCAACTTTCGTCTGCCGTCCAGTTAAAATTGATACCAGTTCAAATAGACGGTCATATGTATATGGAATGCATTGATACTCAGATTACGTTGTAATCAATCTATCTTCGTCGAATTTGCTATTATAGTAATATACCAGTTCAAATTGGACAGTATTTTTATGCAGTCTGCGTTGTTCATACTGAGCCTGCGTAAACTATGGAATTTTAAAATAATACAAGCGTGGTTCTATTTTTAATTTGTTTTACTTTCAAGATTGATTTAGCAGTAACAAAAAGGTAAATTGTGAGGATTCATTCGATATAGTACTGGGGAAGGATTTATGTTGTCCGATCTAATTATGGATTGGTTGGTTTTGTTGACTGTTTTAAATTGAATGTGAATTGTAATCTTCATTGATCATATACTATTGTTTGCTTGATTTTTTTTATTTGTTGTAGGTATTCCTTTATGCAGATCTTGCCACTATAATCATACTACCAATCGTAATCATAACAGTATGCTACATTGTCATAATTTTTACAATACGTGGTCGGGAAAGGAATGGATTCTTACGTGGTAAAAACAATGATACAGGTGAGTATTGTAAAATACAGACAATGTTTCCAGTCTATGTCTTCACTCTAATGAGCATTCAGGATGAAAATTCAAAGTTGTTATTGAATCAAAAGTATTAAAAAAAACTGCAAACGATTAACAATGAAATCTTGTAAAAAAGGCAAACCAAAACACAGATGTTATCATACTTCATACCATACCTTGTATAAGGTAGCATGCATATAACCCTAGTATCAAATAATATCTTAATAGTTTCCTAAAAAAATAATAAAAAAGAAACTTATACCATTCTTTCGTTTTTCTGAATTTTCAAGGACTGTTGATTTTATTAAATATAATTTGTTAATAAAGCATGGTTTGTAGAAAATATGATTACTTATTATAGATAATGGTTGTGATACAAATGTAAGAAATAGAAGCATATCAAAGGCAAAGATCAGGACCATCAAACTACTATGCGTTGTTGTATTTGGTAAGAATTATATTTTTTGCACCCTTTTTTGCATTATTTATACATGAGACGGAGGCAATTGATAAATCTAAAAACAAATTATTTTGATTTGCAATATTTATCTTTTAATATACATTACAATACTGGTGTCTAGGCATTAGTTAGACATTATATTTAATTGTTTTAAAGGAATAATTGCTTACGGAAATCTTCATTTTGAGGGGGAGCTACCTGAAGTAAAATTACCATAATTACACTTTTTAACATGCATTCTTTGGGTAAATGCTATTGTTTATTACAGGAAATAACGACATACAATGTACAATTGTGTATTTTATGATCATTCGTGAAACACGCTATTTGGTTTCTACAATACTGATATTCTTGATATTGTGTTATTATTAAAATAAACTGTATAAAGCTTGGTCCTATATATCATTCCTCTGTCACCTTCTAAGATAAAAAAAAAAACAAAAAAAAAAAAAAACAGAACATTGCAAATGTCTGCTCTTTTTTATTTAAGGACACGTGTTGTATATATACTTAAATGCAACCAAAAGTCAGTATTTCACAAAACAGATATACAAGAACAAATATGTATCAAATATCAACAATATAACGATTTTTTTATTTTGCCTGAACAAGTGTTTATTGAAATTACAATCAGTACAATGAAACAAAAGACAATTTCAAATTTAAATCTTCAGAAAAAATATCTTTTAATACAACATCTACCTTTGTCATCAATGTAAAAAAAAAATTATATTCTAAACAAATGTCTGCTACAACATGAGTAGTGGAATGTCAACTAAACGGAAAAAAACAAAGCAATGATCAGTCGAATAATTAGATTTAAAAGATCAAAAGAATAAAGAAAAACAAAACACGTGTCCTGCTATGGTGTATACACAAGGAGACAACAGATAGTATACGAGCTTAAACAATGCAAATATATATAAATACGACTCGTTTAAATATCAACCCAACAATTCAAGATACAATCACAGAACATAATTATATTTATAAGTACGTCTGAGTCAGTGACAACTCTACAACAGATTTATCCATCGGATCACCAGCAATAATGGTGATACATGGATGTGTACATTATGTATATACAACTCGTCTAAACATCAACCCAACAATGTTAGATCTGTAAATTTGTTTTACCAAATTTTTCGTTCTTCCCTCGCTGGGATTCGAACCTATGCTACTGAGATATCGTGACACCAAATCGCCTGCACTGTATCCTTCCGGCTAGACCACACGATCACCTCGGCTTCACAATAATAAAGTTTTCGGTGGCCGTGTGTTACATTTTCTCGTCAGTTTTAATCTAGCGTCGTACTACAGTACATGTTATATAATGCATGGAGATGTTATTGTTACAGATCAGCTAAATTATCTATAGTAAAAGAGGGACGAAAGATACCAAAGGGACAGTCAAACTTATAAATCTAAAACAAACTGACAACGCCATTGCTAAAAATGAAAAAGACAAACAAACAACAGCACACATGACACAACATAGAAAACCAAAGAATAAACAACACGAACCCTACCAAAAAACTAGGGGTGATCTCAGGTGCTCCGGAAGGTAAGCAGATCCTGCCCTACATGTGGCACCCGTCGTGTTGCTTATGTGATAACAAATCCGGTAAATAGTCTAATTCGGTAGGTCTTATTCATGAAAGGGAAGGAGATTATAGTTACGACGTAATGAACATATCCGATATCATTTGTGAACCGGTTATTCCATAACGGTCAACAAACTCGTGATGGCGTCCGTAAAATATACGAAGGGATGATTTCAACTTCACCATTTGGAACTCTTTGTTTAATAGCTTCCTTGTGAGCAGCAACCCTCTATCAAGAAAATTATGATAGGAAATGCAAGCACAGGAATATCGTATCAGTTGGGAGAAATATACCCCGTATGCAGGTGCCGCTGGAATGTTGCTACTTAGAAATGGAAAGTTCATAATAAGAAAGCTGAAATCATCTCTTTTCTCGAAAAGTTTTGTTTTCAACCGACCCTCATTGTCAATTTCTAGATGTAAGTCAAGATATGAGTCCGACTTAACTGTATCTGTAGTCTCCTTTATCGCTAGCTCGATGGGATAGATGCGTTCCACATAGTCACCAAATTTCGAAAAGGATCCTACAAATAATGCAAGATACAATCACAGAAAATAATTATATTTTACAAGTACGTCTGAGTCAGTAACAACTCTACAACAAATTTATCCATCGAATCGCCAACAATGATGGTGATACATGGCTGTGTATATTATGTATATACAACTCGTCTAAACTGGTGCAAAACATTTATCCTCCTGCGAGCTACATTGTATTAGTATCTATTTCAATAGTACTAACAATGCATGTTAATTTTTATTATAAGTATCATGACTCTGAAATATATATGTATATATTCATGAAAAAAGGCTACTTAATGTGATTTCAATTAATAATAATATCATTTCACAAATATTTTTACAGCATACATTATTTGCTGGGCTCCAATTACAATCGCAGCAGTCATAACACACCATGGAATAGCAGAATATGGGCTTTGGTTTCATATACTCTATTTACTTGCTCCGGTAAACAGCCTGGCTAATCCTTTACTGTTTCTTATTTTCAACCAGAAAATGTTTCGTTCCAAGAAGAATAAGACAAAGAAAAAAGTGTTTAGTGGAACAACTTTTAAAACCGAAACAGAAACAATATCTTTGGGTAGCTAGATTGTTGTAAGCATTATTTCTCTATATACATAAGATCTTATGGTGCATTTTATTAACTGAGTAGAAAGTTATAAAAAATGATATGGCATATAGTTGTTTGAGCATTGTTAGGTAGAAAAACTTTGACAACACAAGACTCCTCAGTTTAGCTAAAGAAAAAAAGCGAAGAAAGAAGTTCAGGCCCAGGAACGACGGAACATTAATTAAAAAAAAACAGCTACAATACATTTTAAAGAAAATTGTGGTGAAGTGGTTAACGCATCGGACTACCAACACAAAGGTTCCTAATTCGATCCCAGTTTCAGGGAGAACATTTTTGGGATTTAATTTTCGGCTTTCCATTGACACCATTTGCGAATATGGTCTTGATAAACGAGGATAGTTGGTCGGAAGTGATTGCTAAATGACTGGCTCATGTTAGGAGAGAGCAATATCTCTTGCACGGAAAAGACAACCTTGAAGATTTCACAAAAGAGCATACAAATGCTGCTACACGGCAGCACTTGCATCCGCAACGGTGAGAGGGTTTATTAGAAGTTGTTATATCTTTTTTCCCAATACTCTATAAATAAATATGTTTAAACTTAAAGAATGCATATGTTTGCTTATTTCCATACAAATAATACAAAATAGACAATATGTGCTTTTAAATACTTACACTTGTGAATATGTTTTTCACTTTAGCATACTGACTGTGAATATGCCTGTCTCAAGTCAGGGGCATGAAAGTCAGTGGTTGTTACATGATGCTATGTTACACATTTCTGTTTCGTTCATTTTTATTTTTTTTGTAGATGGATAAGTGCGTTAGTTTACTCGTTTGAATTATTTTATATTTTATATTTTTATTTCTGTTGCCCTTTACATGAGACTATGTGGTATGGGCTTTTTTTTAGGCGGTACGGTGACCTATAGCTGTTAATCTCTGTTTCATTTGGTCTATTGTGAGTTGTATGTATAATTGGCAATAATACCACATCTTCTTTTATATGAATTAACAATGTTCAACTTTTGTCTTGGTTCGTGTTGCTCTACTCTTTTTATTGACATGTATGCAATTAATCGATAGTTTCTAACAAATCCAACATTTTGTATGTTTTCCCAATTTACAGGTTCCATTAATTTGTATTGATGTTATTCCTTTCCTGTTTCTTTTCAACGGTTAGCATTATTGCAGTGTCAATGACTAAATATTATGTCAAGGTATATGCAAATACTAATGTGATGTAAACAAGAGTACTATGTAACTAGTAACTGAACCTTCAGTTCAAACTGTGTAAACACATAGTCCCAGATAATGCAATTACCATTCAGGTCGCTCCATACTTAAAGGATACAGAGAGGTTGCGAAGTTCAAAGGGGCATTCCAACTAAATTTGTTATAACACCTATTCAAAAACCAATAATATTAATCAAATGTAAGAGTCATGAATTTTCTTTTTCTTTTTTTTTTTTTTAACTTTTATGAGGTTCCTCTGATACATAGATAATAACAAGAAAAGTAAATTAACAAACAATTCTGAACTCCGCGCAAAATTCTAAAAATTGCCAAAATCCAAAGTTTAAACACATCAAATGAAAAAAATTACAACTGTCTTATTCCTGACTTGGTACAGACATTTTCTTCGAAAATTATATCAATTTTTGGTAAATTTATTGAATTATCAATATTACAATAAAAAATCAAAACATGGAATGTTTCAAAGAGATATTCAGTTAACCAAGAAAAGAAAAACAAATCTCAAAACTACCAATAGATCTTCAACGGAGGTAGAAAATCCCGCAATGAGAGTCGTATTTCAGCTGGTCCTTTAACAATGTGTTTTAGAATAAATCAGCATTTTTGATTGAAATCACATTTGAGTGAATTAATAATACTTCAAAACAAATGACACCTTAAATGACTTGGCAACAGTACTGTTAATAGCCGTTGTGAATATTACTCAATTTATTTCACTTGACTGGGCGGAGTTTAACCGATTCGCTCACAATAAACCAGTCCATCTATAGATAGGTGTTTTAGGATAAACTCATTAATGAAGTGTCCAGTCATTGTTTTTTAAATTCCTTTGATGACACTGATAGGTGATTAGAAATCAGTAATAATTATAACGGCTATCATCCTTATAACAGACATCTTCAAATAGGCTGTCCTTATGCAAATTAAAATGTAAGCTCCGCCCGATCAGTTGAAATGACATTGGTAATAAGTCTGTGTGAAATTTTGAATGAATGTAAAGTTGAAAGACGAAATTTCTGTGCTTTGTATTTAATTCTACTCTATGACCTTTATATGCATAGGTACTTTTTAATAAACGTCGAGTGAAAACGTTTACATGAATTAAGAAATTAGATTCAATTGTAAGCTTTTGTTAGAATCAAGTGAATCCAGCATCCCATTTCAACAGTTGAAATAGCCATTATTTCATTTGTTTGCGAATTCAAGTTTGTTAAGTGTAAGACTTGTGTCGATTTATTTCAAAGAAAAATTACAAGTACACCAACTTCAACTAAAGTAACACATGCATTGCCTTATATTACATCACCTTTGACAACACCATCTAAATATTCAAATAGTATCATATTTATCTGACTTGCAAACAAACACATGTTATATGTTTTATATTAAAAAGTACATACTAAATCAAATGAGTAATGCATTATTAATTTTGCAACTGTGATGATAATCAGCGTATCTTAAAACAGAAAGTTCTTTATTACATAATCATTTGCTGAATGCATACAATATTATCATTGAGCTGTGATATCGTTTTGTTGCTAGAGAGATTGCTTGAATAAGTTACACCCTTGCAGGCGATATTCCCAGCAATCATGGGAAAATGCTCAATGCTCAAGACTTAAAAACAAATTAGGAGTTTTTTCTTATTAACATTTCATGATAATAACAGTATACATAAAGGATATTCAAAAGATTAAAAGGACATCATCAAAAAAAAGTAAAAATAATTTCATCGATATAGGTTGCACTTTGTAAATACAGCTGTTTCTCAAACCACGCCTCTTTTGGGAGATCTAGAATATTCATAGAAAATTAATTTTGTTTACATATTGGTTCCCAAGTATGCTCTCTGTGTTCCATCTCATAGAGACATAACTTGGGAATGTTACCAGTAAATACACATGTGCATATTGTTTACATTGAAATCTGTGGTAACCCTTCATTCGAGGTAGGGGTAGTTAAGAAAATTAGTTTTAGTTTAAGCTCGGAAAAGTTCAGGGCATATAAACGTTGAAAATATGCCGCATAGCCCTATATTTTGACCTGTGGTAACAATAATAGTGCATATGAACTTTCAATTCAAGGACTTTCAATTCAAGGATAAGATTTTATTCGAAACTTCATAGTAAAAGTGGTACAGTTTTAGCCGTAAAAGGAGTTCCTTTGGGAAATTGCATTGCCAATATTTACAGAAATGCAATCTAAAGGCAATTTTCATTTCCGCATCAACTTATTACTCTGAACCTAAAACAGTAAAAAATGAGATATTTCCTCAATTCAATTTCAATATGTTTAGATATTATGCCTATTTTAAAAAAAACATGCTCTTCTGTAGTCATTCTGACTATTCATGACGATTTAGAAGTGTACATGTAAACAAAAGCTTTCTTAAGTGTCTTTCGTTTCTCTTTAGTATAACGATTACAATGCTGCTTTTCCTGTTTGAATTGTTTTACACTAAAATTGAGAATGTGCCAAAGAGACAACAACCTAACCATAGAAAAAACAACAGCAGAAGGTTGCCAACAGGTCTTCAATGTAGCGAGAAATTCCTGCACCCAGAGGCGTCCTTCAGCTGGCCCCTAAACAAATATATACTAGTTCAGTGAAAATGAGTCATTTAATGATATGAAACATGTAATAATTAAACTATTATTTTAAACTGCGTCATGCAACAGCGGATTTGGAAAGAATGTTATGCCTTTCTCTAAAACATTGCCAAAAATCAAAATAACGATTAAAATCGATCGTTTGATGCGAAAACAACAAATCATTAATAACCTACATGGAAACTTGAAAACTTTACGATAAGTAATCAAAAGTTACAAGATCCTTTACAAAAATAATTCGTAATAATATAAAAAAAACTGTTGCGTTGTATTCATGAAACCTACCACATTGTGATAACCATGCATATTCTATCAAACACAATAATTTGCTATAATTATGAAATATTGCAATATAATACCATGCATGCTATTGATTGTATTTGAACGAGATTTTGTTTTATCTTGAACTGGAACTGCTTGATTTATTTCCTTTTTTCATGTATTGGCTTCGTTGACCTGGTAGAAAATGAATTACTTAAAAGTTGACCCATTTTCCAATGTGCTCTATCAATAACTAGTTCAGAATGTTTCCTATGAATAAGGTTTTCGGAGACATCTGTTTTATTCAGCCTGTTATAGCGAATACTTCGGAAATGTCTTTAAACAATGTAGAAAAAAACAGATATTAAAGGACTTTTTTTCCGTATGATTAAGACGTTTGAACTTACAAAAATATATATCCGCGTGTCGAATATCATTATTAAGAGAACATTCAAATAATTATTTTGTTTTCTCTCTTGGGTATTATAGTGATCTAAACGAAAAACAGAAGAAATTGGCGTTTTACTATTCTTAAAAGTACATTGACAAAAAAATACAAGGAAAATTTAAAACGGAAAGTCCGTACTGAAATGGCAAAATTAAATAAAACGAATCAATAACCACTGTTCCCTACTTGGTACATGCATTTTCTTATGTAGAATAAACCTGGTGGTATAACTAGCTAAATCTCTCACTTGTATTCCTTTATGGTGACAACGATATGTGAACATAAACAAACAAACATACTAGGTAAAGCATCACACTGAACCAAACAAGTCAATGTATGTCCTATTTCAAGTCACCGCAACTAATATGGAACAATGCACCATTCCTAGTTCCAATATACACCTTACCCCGTTATACATGCATCTTTATATTTTCCCCAAATATCATAAAAAAAAGAAATATTTAAACTACAAAGATGTAAATATACTGAATACGACATTACTAATGTGTGAATTTCACGTAAATGTATTGCCAAAACATAATAGCTGATTTTCTTTTTTATTTAAGAACGTGTAATTTACACTTTAAATTGATACAGTATATTTCAAATTTTAATTTTAAATCAAATATAAAGTTGTAAGTGTCCTATGTCGTGTCATGAAATTCAAATAGAAACACCACGTCTGTTTTTTGTGTTGTATCATGATTTAATAACCTTGTTTTTTCTTTAACAAATTAACGTAACAAAGTATGTAATATGGTCCGAGAACACAATTATTTTGTAGTGCATTTCTTTTAGAACATAAATGAAAATAAAAAAATTCCCACCTGCGCTTTCTCAAAGAAACTTTTACAGTGTGTTGTACTACTTTTGGGACAAATTATATCAAAATTATAGAAAACTGCATCGGCTCTAACTCAAAATATGGACAATTTTATGTTTAGGGCGTCTTGAAATCTTTTGACAGCTTCCGAAGTGCTAATTTTCAACCTTTTTCAGCTGGACCAAATCACTACTTTCCTTTAAAATTCTCGACCCAAATTTTTTTTACAGTGTAATTTAACCCCCATACTTGCAATTTGAGGCAATAAACATGGAGAAATAAATTTGAAAGGGGTATACAAATTAATGGCAAGTAACCCACTGTCAACACTAGGGACTATATTCGTGAACAACGAAAAACAAGGGACGACAATTATGGTCTCGGACCACATATGATGCGACTTACTTCATTACCTTATTGATCCGATAAAAATATAAGCAATTTAATAAACACTTTGATTAATTTCATAATCGACACATAAAGATAAGATTATAATTTGCGTTTTCTAAACAAAAATAATATTAAAAAGTCAGACTAGTTGTTTAACACAACTACAAAAACATAACCCTTTAAATACAAACTAGTTGTTCAACACGATTACAAAATAATTACCCTTAAATTCAAACTAGTTGTTCAACACGATTACTAAAACAACTAACTCTTTAAAGTCTATTGAACACAAAATGTTAAACATTTTATCCAAGCAACGTACAGGAAAATAACACTTAATGACAAACTATTTGATATGTGATGGTCACTTACACCTATGTTTTGCGGATGTAACCTCTGACTTTTGGTATGAAAACAACAGTTAAATAAATAGTTGAAGTTGAAAATCCCATCTAAGACTTGCATTATTACTCATAACACTTACTCATATATTATTGGATACATTTTGTATTAAGAAAGAATATGTGAAACCTACTACTTTTAAAACAACAACTAGGCAGAAAACAAACCAACATTTTTGTCAGCAACTTTATAAATCTCAGTATTTAAGTTTACAATACACCATTAGATTGTATGGGCGCATCCATTTTATGAGCTTCATGGTATTCAGCATTAAACGTATGGCTAATCCTGATTGGTTGATATGTGCGCCCGCTATTTTTTATTATTCGAGACCTCTGCATAATATCATAGGCCAAACAAGTTATTTTCCTTAGCCCTAACGGAAATCAGATGTCTTTTCAACAATAGGACGTGACACGGATTTTTAAGTGCAAAATTGAAAGGCATGGGAGATAAGTACAAACTACGCGTTAAGAAAAGCAACGTGAACCTATATTTTTTGGACCAAAAAAAAACTGTCCGAATAACTTTTATGTAATTCTAGCAAGGTTACGTTCAAACGTTCAACTGTCTAAATTCTGTATCTCAAAAAAGGCTATCATTGTCGCCTATGGGGAAATTAATTGTTTATTTCAATCTATAGGAAGACCTGACCAAACTATTGTATTAAACACTTTACAACATTTGCCTATCTCTGACTTCTCTTCAACACGTCTTGCTATATACACATTGTGAGTCTTTTATTATGAATACAATTCTATTTCAATAGAAATTAAGTATAAAATATGTTTGGTAAAATATTAACAATTTCCGTTTTAAATGAATAAAGAACTGATAAATAAGACTCATTTATACCATCTTAAAAGACAGTGATTCTACTGAATTTCCTTAAATAATTGTTATCATGTTGCATCTACACAAACCTTAAAGTTTGTATGGTAATAGTATGTACAAATTTATACTGATTTATACCATCATCATCTTGCATCAGTGGAAATACCACCTTGTAAGATAAATAGAAATTCATTGGTTTACTAAATAGCTGATGCATGTGTGGCTGTTGTTCAACTGCATCAAGAATAACTACTGTCATCAGATACGTTTCAAATACTTGTGATATATTGAAGCAAGTAATAATAGTATTCTAATGATACATATCTTATTTGCATTATTAACCCTCTTCATATATAATTGATGATCACATAGTGACCTTTTTTAGAGGCTCATTTCTTCCATTCATTACATAGTAAGTTGCCCCCTGAGATTTTTTCAAATGGTGAACGGTAATGTAAATCAGTAACGTATAACAACAGTATAACACGCCTGTTAAGAATACCTATAAATGTCTGATTGTGTGAGTATTAACCCGTCCACTGATTTAATTTATTGCAAGCAATTTGCATGCGTTGCTGACATCTCGTATATCTTCATACTGTGCATGCTAATTTATTACAATCGTTTACACAATGAGTTAATCAGTGTTACGTATGTAATGCCTACTGTTTAAAAGTTCTTTACCCTGCAATTAGCCATCTATTAATCAAATAACAGGTATACAAATGAATACTTGCTTTATTTATCCTTGTGAACCTCATGTTACCCCACTTCCATGTTGAGCAAGCAGGATTATCAATATTTCTGTTTCGTAACCAGTTCATTTTGTGGTCCTCTTCGCTGTTCTCCTTTCAACTATGTCGATTTCTTTAAGAAATTAGAGACAATGATTTAGATTTTAATAACTACTGTTTCAAGTGTTGAGACAAATTTCAGGATAAACACAATATATGTACGTGAAATAGATAGTCACATAGTTTTGATTATTTTTCTAGACAAACAGTTAAAACAGCAGTTACTTCACACTCAACGATAGAATAAACACGTTATTGTATTATTGAAATGGCAAAATATATAAATATAATTGAATTGTATTGTATGTTCAACATATATTGCGTCTGTATATAACTTTCAAAATCAATTCGAACATCTTTCAAACTTGTGCGCTCCTCCGTGTTTGTGGCGATCATATCACTGGATTCAACTCAAGGAGCTTTCAATATGTCTCAAGTTTCGGAAAATTTATTGATCTATTCCGTGGCACATTACCAATCAGTGTTAAAACTGAAATAATCAACAATAAAATTATATCTCGATGGAGTTCCTTTTCATGGAGTTAATTTAGAAAATGTGAATCCCCTTTGTGATAAATTTGATATACATACCAACGTTTGCAAAATGTGTTAAATGGAGTTAAAAATCTGAGAGTAAGCCATTACGACAAAAGTTACCAATAACGTTTAATATTTTACAGGAAATAGTAACTTGTTTGCAATGTGAATTTTTCAATCATGATTTTATGGATTTAACATTTCAAACAGCGTGTGTTCTGGCATTTTATGGTTTCCTGAGATGCAATAAGTTTACAGGTAGAACTGTGTTTGATCCAGATTCAAATTTATGCGTTTCTGACATAAATTTCGTTTCAGAATGCGAAGTAACTGTAAATCTAAAAGCTACAAAGACAGATATATTCCGACAAAGTATTATAATTTTCTTGTTCAAGATAGAGGGCGTCGTTTGTCCGTATAAATTGCTATCCCAGCTAAAGAGTATAAGACTAAACCTAAACGCAAAGCACAATGATTCGTTTTTCGTTGAAGAAACCGGTCAACCACTTTCCAGGAACTATTTTATAAGCAAGCTGAAAACAATACTCATAGCATTAGAATATAGTTACAAGGAATATCGCGGACATTCTTTTCGATCAGGTGCGGCCACAAGTGATAGTTCTCAAGGTATTGAGGACAGCATGATACAAACACTGGGACGTTGGAAATCAGATTTTTTTAAACGTTACATTAGAACTTCTAAATTGGATATTAAATCCATGCTGGAAAAGATTAAATAACCAGATACAATGCAGAAAAAACGTTTTTTTTTTCAATCGGTTATAACTTTGTAACTTGTCCTCCATCCTAGCCTTGTGTCTTTTCTTCTCACGTTGAGCTCAATATTGTGGTTAAGGAATTTTATATAGACAATGAATTTTTATCTAGATCAACTTTAATTTTAATAAGCACAAGGCTTCATCAGGCACAACATCTTCAATTTTTGGGTTTACTCAATATGCAACTTGGGCAGGCAACATAATGTTACATATTTCGTTTTGGGCTACGGTATTTTATTTTGACCAAATATAATATCGTTTCTCCACAAACTTTCCGAATAGTTAGGGTGCCTACGTACCTTAACGAGGAATAGTCTCATCATGATTGCTCAACAGCTCGATTTCACGTCGGTCTATGCCCACAAAGATTTACTCTTATGCGGTACCACATGGGAAATCAGGTAAGGCTATACCGCTCGGGAACGGCTTGCTAAAGTACTCTGAGACAAGTAGACTGGTAGTCGTACACACACGTGTATGCAAATACCCCTATGGTGACGACTTTCTGTCAAAGATGTGTGGCTAGCTTAGGCCCAGTATTTTAGCGGCAAATTATCCTTAATTATCTGAGAACACACTATCATTTTATATACATATATATATACTGTGTGTTTTGTGTCAACTGCAGGTAGCATGTAATTTGTTTTGTTCTTGATTTACAATATGACAGAACTGAGTGAATTACATGATACTAGAGAAAAATATCCTCAAGCATTCACACAGTTTGCCGCGCACACTGCTCGGATAGTTAAGTATAATGTTGGCGTCATTTAGTTTACATTCATCGCTTTTTATTCACTGACGCCAAGGAAGTTTTCTGTAACATAACGTGTTGCCCTTAAGCCCAAATATTTGTATAATAAAAATATTATTTTATCATGTTTTATATTTTTTCAGTACTTCAACAATATCAGACTGGATATCTTGAAATACTTCCTGCTGGACGTCGTAATTATGGTATATTGTCTTTGATCGTTCTTATAAGAGCGGTCATTAAAAGCTATCAATTATCTGCGGTCAAGGTTAATTTATATTTATTTGTATATCTCAAATCATTGTTCACGCCTGTAATTCTCGTATCAAGTGGCCTATTAAGGTCAACGCATTGAGGTTTTTATTAGTTAATTGGCTTTTGGTCTGCTGTGTCGGTATTAACTTTGGATCATACGCTTGATGTGTATTTATTATGTTTGAAGCATGTTGTATAAACACGCCTGTTAAGAATACCTATAAATGTCTGATTGTTTGAGTATTAACACATCCACTGATTGGATTTATTGCAAGCAATTTGCATGCGTCGCTGACATCTCGTATATCTTCATACTGTGCATGCCAATTTATTACAATCGTTTACACAATGAGTTAATCAGTGTTACGTATGTAATGCCTACTGTTTAAAAGTTCTTTATTGTACGGCAAGGTACCATACTACAAAGGGAAATTTTGGGGTAATTACTCCAAGAGGGAAAAGGAGGGGAGACGGCAAAACAATTTTTATTTTTTTCCGTAGAATTTTTAATTTTTCCATTGATTATTTCTGATTTATATATTAAAAGCAAAATATACTGATATGGCAGGAGATACACAAAACAGGATGTGTAAATTAGTATGTAAAGTATTGTGCAATAGTATAGTATTGCGCAATTCATTGTTCATTTGAAGAAACTAAGGTGCATTCCGAATAAATCATTGAAACATATTAGATGCAATCTTTCATTCTATCTCAGAAATTCAAAAATAGAATTAAAAAAACAAAGTTATTCAAATTATTCATGTTATTTGTTAAAAGTAACACGGTAGTCTTTTTCGATCAGACCAAACAAATAACGTTATTTTAGAATAAGATAATCTTTACAGATAAACTTAAAATAATGTTCAGTGACATTCTCTTTATTGAAGACGAATATTG
The DNA here is from genome assembly GCF_963676685.1 of Mytilus edulis. Classification (NCBI taxonomy): domain Eukaryota; kingdom Metazoa; phylum Mollusca; class Bivalvia; order Mytilida; family Mytilidae; genus Mytilus; species Mytilus edulis. The sequence continues at coordinate 26,207,155 of NC_092357.1, read as the reverse complement.
CAAAGATGTGATTAGATTGAAAAGCAACTGTGTGAACATTTTCGAGTCATATGAAACAGATGTAAATTGTTCTTTGTACATGGTGTCAAAAGTAACCATGCCATGATTTATTGAGTAGTGATTAATTTGTCATGTTAAGTTGGACTGCTAACAAGCATTCTCACAGCAAACAACATTGGTTGTCAGCACTTGTTAATCACAAATTTACATGTCAATTACTTATTAGTGACCCTTCTAGAGCATTCAAGTACAACACATATCTTTTTGCATGCGTATGTGTTTGCTTATTTTGTTTTGTTTATTGTTGTGTTCTGTTTTGTTTAAGATTTTTTTCGGGGAGGGGGTGTCTGTGTAACACTTACCTCTTAACAATTTTATCACAGTTTTAAAATATCAACATTGAAATTTAAAGTTTTTTTTTTACATTTGGAAAATTTCACCATACTTAACGTTATGTTTTAATCCATTCAATTTTAAGATAGTTTTGTTTTTAAGAAACTAACTTAAGAAATAGAAAACGGCGAAAACAGAACAGTCTTCTTGTTGCGTTTGAGGTGCCTGAAAAGTGCTAAAAGGAATAGAAACTGAAAGAAACAAAACAAAACAAAACAAAACAAACAAAACAAACAAACAAAAAAAAATTAACCGAAACGAAATGAAAGTAAAATATATATCAAAATGAGCGTAAAAGAGAAAACTAGAGGCAGACGAATATAAGCAGAGGAAAGTTAATTTCAATAATTTAATATTTTTTGGCAGTAAATATTCGTCTGGCTAGCCAGACGAATAGAACAAAAAATGTCCATTTGTCCGGCCATCCAACACAGTTGCCAACATTATATCAAGAGGTCTCGTCGAGAAGGTCACTGCATACTGGTAAGATAGTTGCGAATTAAGAGTACGGGAAAACAAAAATTCAATAGCTGCACAATTCTGAAGATTTTGAAAGGATAAATACGTTCCTGCTAGCGTTCAGTTTACCACGAGTAATACGCGATAACGTGTCTATTCTGTCAGGACTTTACTTGGATTTTATATATCCCGCAAGGGCAAACTGACGTCACACTCTGTCAATGGTTTTACTGCAGGTCGGAAGAATTAAAGAGATGACCTTATGTCTATTTGTATTACCTGATAGAAATGAAATGCATTCTGATATAAAACAAAATATAAAAACACGAAGAGTTCTCGTACGTTACGTAGTGGACATTTTGATGCGTTTCGTAGTGGTATACCGATGAATTGCATTCAGCAAAAAGAGAACGCCAAAAAGCTGAGAGACAAATGCGTAAAACAAACTTAGAGGTGCACAAACAGATTTATAGGTACAAAAGTGTACAATCAAACATACTGCTCTTGAAATGTAAAAATGAGTACTTTTCTAGCAAAATCCTAGAAATTAGAAACGATCAAAAACAGCTGCACAAACTTACGGACAATCTCATGGGAAATAAAGCAGAAACTGTACTACCATCACACCAGGACGAATATGCAATATCCAATAGATTTGGTGAATTCTTTGTTGGAAAAATAGACACAATTCGCAACAACCTGAGTAATTCGAACTAAACATCAACAGCAGTTGATAATGCTCTTGAAGCCGATGTGAAGTTCGACGGAAATCCGCTTACCTCGCTTTCACCAGCGTCAACTGAAGAAGTTCGAAAGATTATCAAGAGAGCTCCAGTAAAGTCATGCGAACTCGACCCAATTCCTACTTACCTCTTAAAATCATGTCTCGACAGCTTACTTCCTATCATAACCAAGATAGTAAACACTTCAATGGCAGAATCGCAAGTTCCTGCATTTTACAAGGAAGCGGTTTTAAGACCTTTGTTGAAAAAGCCCGGTCTTGACGCTGATGAGTTAAAAAAAACTATTGTCCCGTTTCGAACTTGACTTTTACCTCAAAGATCTTGGAAAAGGTGAGTGAAACTCGATTCGAACAGCATCTTGAAGCAACCTCACTTTTCGACAACATGCAGTCAGCATATCGTGCTTGTCATTCAACAGAAACGGCTCTACTACGGGTTCACCATGATATAGTATTGGCACTTGATAATAACTGTTGTGCGGTACTTGTTATGCTCGATCTATCCGCTGCATTCGACACTATCGACCATCCAATCCTGATCAATCGGTTAGAATACTCTTACGGCATAACTGGCTCAGCGCTGTCATGGATGAGATCCTATCTTGTGAAAGTCGAACTCAACGTGTAGCAATTGGCTCCGTATTGTCAGATGTAATAAACATCAAATATGGCGTTCCACAAGGTTCGGTATTGGGACCCCGATTGTATTGTATTTTTGCAAAACCGATCAGTGAAATATGTCGGCGACACAACTTTAGCTATCATGGGTATGCTGATGACACGCAAGTCTACCTAGTTATCAAACCACTTGATAATTGGGATAATATATCTTCCCGTCTAGAGACTTGTTTAGCTGACATTAGTAAATGGATGTGCTTAAACATGCTGAAACTGAACCAAGACAAAACGGAACTGATCTTATTTTCACCAAAAAATCGTGTAAAGGAATTTTCGAATTGTCATCTGTTATTTGATGGATCAATTGTAAGCAATGCATCTGTGGTAAAAAATCTTGGTGTTTATTTGGATAGAACATTAAGCATAGAAAAGCAGGTCAATGGCATCACGAAGTCGTGCTTTACCAAATAGGAACATTGGTAGAATTCGGCAATATATCACTGAGGATGCCTGTAAAACTTTAGTCTGCTCGCCCGTCACGTCACGTCTAGACTACGGAAACGCTCTGCTTTATGGAGTAAATACCAGCTTAGTCAATAAGTTACAGCGAGTACAGAATACGGCAGCCAGGCTCGTTACACGTACCAAGAAACATGATCATATAACACCAATTCTTGTGTCTCTTCATTGGATTCCGGTGCAGTACCGAATACAATATAAACTTCTTTTGTATACTTTCAAAATCCTGCATGGCCTAGCGCCCGTCTATCTTGAGGAACTCATTAGTGCCTATCAACCATCAAGATCTCTAAGATCGGAAAATGCCATGCAGCTTATACAACCTCGTGTACGCACCAAAATCTATGGAGAAAGACGTTTCGACAAAGCTACTGCGAGTCTCTGGAACAATCTTCCTAGCCATCTAAGACATGAACACTCAATCGAACTTTTTAAGAAAAATTTGAAAACCCATTATTTTAGACTCGCTTTCAGTGATTACGTGTAATTTTTTTAACTGACTGGCTTTTTAACTTTGTTCTTATCGTTGTAGTATAATATGCCTTTTAATTATGATTATTTATTTTTTAACTTTTCTGTTCCTTTTGGGTTTTTTTTTTTTTTTAATATGTGTTTCAAAATTTTATTTTATTCTTATTGCATTGATTGTTTTAATGTTTAACACCTTTTTTTTGACTGCATTGATTGTTTTATGTTAAGCGCTTAGGGTAATTTTAATTAGATAATGCGCTATATAAATATTGTAAATAAAAGGTTCAACTCACGTTACGTAGTGGACATTTTGATGCGTTTCGTAGTGGACAAAACCGTTTCGTAGTGGACAAAAAGTTTCGTAGTAGACATCAACCCTATTATATGTTAATAAAAACATAATAAAAATTACATGAAACTAACCCTTGTTATTTGTTTTGCACAAATATAATTGAAAAAAGATTAAAAAAAAACTCCATGGTAGTGGTAGTGTCCACTACGAAACGTTTTTCTCCCATACTATTATGAGATAAGATAAGAAATTTTATTTCAAGTCGGGTTACATTAAATACAAACATAAGCTCTGTAGAGCTTTTTGCCGACATTAATAACAATAACAACACACATATTAAGATACATAAAACACACATATGAGACATACAAATTATGATAGCTATATTGCAAGTAAAAAGTTCATAAATAAAAAGCATAGCACATGCAAGCAAAGCACTAAAACTGAAACATAAGCACATGCATAGCAGAATGAAATAAATAAAGCAAACTAATTTCTATAAGCTACATGGAACAAACATTTCACAAAATAAAACAAAGGTATGAAGATCTGCAGGAGCCACACCTGCATGAGTTACCATTCCAGTTGTTGATCATACTTTTAAACTGGTTTAGGTTTGTCTGTGCACGGATCGTGTCAGGCAACTCATTCCATAGTGTAGCTCCAGCATATCTTAATAAATGAAGGCCAAAATGTGTGGTTCTCACCTGAGGAATTTCAACAGTTTGTTGTTTTCTAAAAGTATAAGATACATTTTTAAAATTAATGATATCATGGAGATACACCGGTGATTCTTTATGTAATATTTTAAAAGGTTCTATTGCCATCATTCTTAGGCGTCTTATTTTTAAAGAAGGTAAACCAGATTTTAACAACAAAGTTTCATAATCACTATCAAAATCTTCATATATGAACCTCAAGGCACGTTCTTGTATTTTTTCCATCTTTTTAGTATTACCCTCCCCACAAAAATGCCAAACCACAGGACAATAATTGAAATTAGACATAATATATGAATGATAAATAGTTAACCGTCCCAATTTAGATAGATGTTTTCCAATTCTTTTAAGAACATTTAACTGCCTTGATGCTTTTTTACAAATATCAGAGATATGAGTTTTAAACTTGGGTTGATAATCTATTGTCACCCCCAGGAGCTTTACCTCAGTGTCACATAAAATGTCATTCCCATCCAAATTGAATTTAATATTCCCACTTTTTGATTTATTCCCAACAGCAATAGCCTGAAATTTATCTGGATTAGCTTTCATTTTGTTATTAGCAAACCAATCAATTAAAACAGCACTTTCCTTTTCCAAAGATTTAACTAATCCATTTAGGTCTGGTCCTGAGTGTGACAATGTATTATCGTCTGCATAATTATACATTTCATTTTCTTTCACAAAATTGAAAATGTCGTTTAGAAAAATATTAAAAAGCACAGGACCCAAAATCGAGCCCTGCGGTACACCTTTATAGATATTTTGCCAGGTACTAAAATATGAATCGACTTTTACACACTGTTTCCTATTTGATAAATAATTATCAATTAAATTAAGTGCCTCATTTGACAGGCCATATGCCTTCAATTTTAAAAGAAGTAAATTATGGGGTAAGCAGTCAAAGGCCTTAGAAAGGTCCATTAGCACAGCAGCCACATATAAATTTTGATCGACTGCTTTTTTCCAGTCCTCAATGACTTTTAGTAAGGCGGTGTTACAGCCATAGCCAGGTCTAAAAGCTGACAAGGAAGGATGAAATATTTTACTAAAATATTCTATTAGCTGCTGATATATGGCCCTTTCAAAGAACTTTGACACCACCGGAAGAATGCTAACAGGTCTGTAGTTTCCTGCCTCTAACTGACTATTCTTTTTATGCAGTGGAACTACCTGTGTTTCCTTAAGATGGTCAGGAAACTCTGAACTCTTAATAGACATATTTATAAGTTGAGTAATAGGTTTAACAATTACTGGTTTGGCTATTTTCAAGATTTTTACTGATACCCCATCAAAGCCAGTAGCTTTGTTTACATTGATATTATTAATTTGTTTTTCAACAAAGTCATCTTTAATTTCTATAAAAGATAAACTACCATCAACATTACAATTTTCCCTTATTGATTTTATGCTTGGATGATTATCATCTACCTCACAATTATCATTGCCGATATCTTTGGCTACGTTTACAAAGTAGTTATTAAAAATTTCTGCAACATTTGATTGGTCATTAATTATTTCATTGTTGTTACATAAAACAATATTGTTATCAAAATGTTTACCCTTGATTGTTAAAAAAGGTTTGATTGTTGGCCAGAAATATTTTTGTTTTGGACCACCAGTGCAACGCTCTATAAAATAATTTCTTATAGATTGTCTTCTAAGTTTGGTAGCAAGATTTCTTTGTTGGCGATATAACTCCCAGTTCTTCTTCGATTTTGCATGTAAATATTTATTGTGAAGCATTTGCTTTTTGTAGATTGCACTTTTTAATTGTTTGTTCATGTATGGTGCTGGTTTGTGTACAGTTTTTCTTGTTTTCTCTGGTATGTGGTTGTTGACTATACTCATTAATTTGGTGTTAAAAATATCATAAGCCTCATTAACATTTTCTACATTGTCTACAATTGTTGTAAGATTTGCCTGTTCTAAATCATGTAGAAATTTTTCCTCATCTAGCTGTTTATAACTTCTGTATTTTTTTAAAGGTTTTTTTATTGATGGAACATCAGATTTATTAAAGTTGTACAGCAATGATGTTATGGACGTCATTTAATCCACAGTTAAAATTTGTGGTATTTTGGAGCATGTTCTTTTTGTTTGTTAAGATGACATCATTTAGTGTTGGTTTTGCATCTTTTGTGAAACAAGTTGCACCTTTTACAATGTTCTCAATACCACAGATATCACATACTGTGCTTAAAGGTGTACATTTATCTATTGATAATAAGTTATAATTTAAATCGCCCAGAAAAATCATATTATCATATTTTACAGATATCTTAACATGGGTCTTAGTAAAGTCATTAATAAAGTCATTATCAGATATTGTTTGTGGTCTATACATTCCAGATATTAGCCATTTTTTACCATTTACTACCAGTTCAGCTGCTATGGATTCAATGATCTCACACTCCATGTTCTGCTTCCTGTCGCACGGTAAATCGGATCTTATGTACATGACTATTCCACCCCCATGTGCATTTCTGTCTTTTCTCCAGAAATGGTAGTTATCAACCCTAAATTGGGCATCTGGGAAAGACTGGTCTATTTTAGTCTCTGCAATAATGAGGAGATCTACTATGTTTTTACATAACATACTTGTTTCGTAGGGGACCGTTTCGTAAGGGACGTATTCGCATGTTTTATTTTTTCCCCACAATCCCTATATTGCAATAATAACAAGACTGATTGTATTCATCAAAGCATTTATCAAGCTGTACACTGATATTTTTTTTCATAATTTTAAAACCAGATGCTGAAGGAGATTTGACCCGTTTCGTAGGGGACATTATCAAAAATACGGTATCACTCTGGTCCATTTGATGTGCTCAATTTTTCTTACCAACAATTTAATTGCCGTTATAAAAGCATCACTTCTTTTGTCCGACCCTAATGTATTTAACTGTGCACCACTTATTGCGGACCTGTTTTTGTATTGTTATGAGTTACAATTTATGACAAAAATAAGCAAAGACCCATCGAAACAACATCTGATAAACAAATTTAATAATACTTTTAGATATTTGGATGATATTTTGGCTCTCAATAATGACGACTTCAGTATGTATATTAATGAAATTTATCCTGTTGAACTTACTTTAAATAAAGCTAATACTAACAATGACCACTGCCCTTTTCTCGATCTTGATATCTATATCACTAATGGAAAGCTGAATACTAAAATTTATGATAAAAGGGATGATTTTTCATTTCCTATCGTTAATTATCCGTTTTTAGATGGTGACGTTCCCTTGTCACCATCTTACGGTGTTTATATATCTCAACTTGTACGATTCGCTCGTGTATGTAACAATGTTTTAGATTTTAACGAGAGAAATTTATGTATTACTGAAAAATTATTACACCAGGGTTTTCGATATCACAAACTAGTCAAAACATTTACTAAATTTTATCATCGGTATAAAGACATTATTCGTAAATATAGCTCAACATGCAGACTTTTAATACGTTCAGGTATTTCACATCCAATTTTTTATGGTAATATTCTTTATAAAGCACAAAGGTGTCAGTATTCACCTCAGAAACTTACAAAACCTTTGAATAGACTTATTAGGAAGGGATATAATTACGATACTGTTGTCAAGTCATCAAAGATTGCATAGTTTGGCGTTAATATTGAGTCATTGATAAGGTCTTTGCATCGGAACTAAACACATTTATTCTAAAAACAGTTGTTGGCATGACACGGGTTATGTTCTTCTCATATATGTTATGATGGTATGATACTAAACCCCTAACGGGAAGGATTGTGCCTGATGTTCATATGATGAAATCATAATCTTTCAGTCAGTTTAGTTGAAGTCTGGAGCTGGCATGTCAGTTAACTGCTTGTAGTCTGTTGTTATTTATGTATTATTGTCATTTTGTTTATTTTCTTTGGTTACATCTTCTGACATCAGACTCGGATTTCTCTTGAACTGAATTTTAATGTGCGTATTGTTATGCGTTTACTTTACTACATTGGTTAGAGGTATAGGGGGAGGGTTGAGATCTCACAAACATGTTTAACCCCGCCGCATTTTTGCGCCTGTCCCAAGTCAGGAGCCTCTGGCCTTTGTTAGTCTTGTATTATTTTAATTTTAGTTTCTTGTGTACAATTTGGAAATTAGTATGGCGTTCATTATCACTGGACTAGTATATATTTGTTTAGGGGCCAGCTGAAGGACGCCTCCGGGTGCGGGAATTTCTCGCTACATTGAAGACCTGTTGGTGACCCTCTGCTGTTGTTTTTTATTTGGGCGGGTTGTTGTCTCTTTGACACATTCCCCATTTCCATTCTCAATTTTATCTCTTGCAAACAAAAATTACATTGATTTTATAAAACTGTTTATTGGCAAATTTTAATGACTTTCGTTTCGTAGTGGACATTTTGTGAGGGACACACCTTCTGAAATTAAAAAACCTATATAGAAATGTGTTTATTAGAATATGTTGGCTCTGAACATACTTTTGAATTATTAAAGAACTTATGTAAAGTAAAAAAAACATTTATTTCTTCATTTTTTTACGATATTTTAGAGTATGAATGTTGAACAGGCGGTCTAGGGACATGCCATTTTGGTTGTTTTGGACCATTCAGGAGTCAATATCTTATCAATCCCTCTAAAAATAAACTGTTTCTTTGCTTAAAATGTTAAATCTAATTCAATGTACTGACTGCACAAAAAATTACTTGCAAAGATCAAACACATTTTTTTTTAAGGTGGATAGGACAAGAAAATACGTTTTTATTGAAAAACGCCCATATAATAAATCACATGATTAAGTACTATATATACCATGGTTTTTACGAGTTAACATATTTAAACAAACGAATCCGAAGGATGAGTTTGTTTAAATATGTTAATGAGTAAGACACATGGTATATAAAATTTGTAATATAAATAAAATGATTGACAGCTTCAAGACCTTCAACTAATATTAGAAATTGATCACGTTACAGTTTTATCCAATGAAATGGAAGCTCGCGCGTCACTTTTGCGCTTCGTGTATGATCGTCTGTGTATTTTACAAAAATGTATGTAATAGAGCCCCTGAATTTGCAGAAAGTAAAGAAAATGTCGGATTTTCCCGATTTATTTTAGTTTTGCGCCCCGTGTATGATTGTATGAGCAGGTAATTTCATAATGACTGAGGTAAACAAAAATGTCGGATTCCAGCGACAAGGATTAAATGATTATTCTAATGACGGTAAGAATTGTTTTTCTTTGTTTGTTTTCAATGTATCATACAAATTAATCATATTTTACAGAATTTTCATCTGATTGAAAAATGTTTTTCTTCCGTTATTTTATTAGATTATTTATTAAAACACAAATTTAATAATAAAACAATGTATTTAAACAGTGGCGGATCCAGAGGGCGTAGATAGTGTACGTCCCCCTAATTGATTGCAAAAAAAATCATGTTTTTTTCACAGATATTTGTAGCTGATATTTATTCCTTTTTATATCGAAATTTAATTGAATTTTCTCAAAGGAAATAATAGTTTTACATTTTATTTTTTTTCAAAACTGAAAGAAGAAACATTTAGTAATTGTTTCCAAAATTAAGGGAATTCTTAACAATCTTATAGTTTGAAAAAGGTTTCTTAAAATGTGGTACACATAATTCATTGCTTTTTCTTATAAAATGAAAATAAATGAAGATCTTGACCTTTTAGTACGTTTTACGGTTTCCTAAATATTTTAGAGGCGGATACATTAAAAAAATAGGTGGAGCTTCAGCCATGGAATAACATGAAAATGAATATGTTATACCATGGCTGAAGCTCCGCCTTTTTTCCTTTGGATTTTAGTTGAGTTGCATATTTAATTAGCAAAGTATGGTACAACATAAATTTGCATATAATATACCATGGTTTTCCCTCACCACACTTTTTAAGCAAATTATTTCATAAAAACATCAAAGGAAAAAATCCAATTTATGTTACAATATGACCAGGACGACGTCACCAGTATGACACATGTCGTTTTGTTAGTAAATGTACAAATGTATAAGGGCTGTTTTTATTATATTATTATTGTTTTATAATACATATTATTACTATAATTGGAAAAGTACTTAAATAATAAAGTACATGTAGGTATTAACTATTCAGTATCACCTGCGTTCACAATGTAAACTGAATAAGCACATCATTTTAACATGATTTGATAAAAAATAGCTAAAATGTAATATTTGTTTACAATAACACAACTCTTGCTTTCAATATGACGCATATAATCAGTATTACAAAATAGTACAATGATGTCGAATTACTGAAAGAGTACTGTAATTTCAAGGTACGTTCCCAATACTGCAAATGTATAGTACATGTATGTACAATGTAGTCTGAAAATTACTCGTAAACAGTATCATATATGTTTACGATTCAATATTTTGAATAAAGAAAGGACATGCTAGTACTATAAATTGAGTGCAAATAAGACTTTTGAAGTCATTGTTTTCCAATATAGTTGCTGTCGTTTGTACAATACATCCTAAGTCAGCCTGCTGGTACCATTTTTGTAAGCTATCCTTTATGAAAAGATAATTATTACACGTCGAAAGATGGATAAAATTGAGAATGGAAATGGGGAATGTGTCAAAGAGACAACTACCCGACCAAAGTGCAGACAACACCCGTAGGCCACCAATTGGTATGTCTGTAGAATAAATTTCAGGAAAATCATGGAATATATACTGGTAATTATGCGGTAGTTGTAGATGTTGAAAATTATGTTATTATAATAATTATTTTTCTTTTTGACATGTTTAACGTTAACTAGAATTATTTATAAAAAGTAAATTAACAAAACAATTACCTAAGACATCTATGACAATCGTTAACAGACAACATTCATTTGGGAACTTTAATTACATTACTAGTCAGAACAGATCGTTATGATCTTAACATAGTTCCAATGTTAGATGGATGTCTTCGTGTACTCTTATATTATATAATTTGACTTGTACACCTACATGTATAACCGCCGTAGATAATGATAATCGATTGTTGTTTATAGTTAAGTGGTAAATATAACAATCTCTTTACAACTTCTTAAAGGGATTGAACTCAAGTGGTTAATTTCGAATGCTTTCAGAAGAAGAATAAAATAATGAGATGTGAATTTGAACCATGCTTTAAACTCGATCAACGCTATTAACCGCACTTTCAGCATGATTGCGTGCTATTCAAAAGATAACAGACCGCAAGGAGACATATTCTACTTTGTCTGGACACATAATCCTGTCTTTAACACATGGCAAGAGTAAAATATCTTTGTTCTTACTGTGCTATAATCTGAATACTGCACAACAAAGGAGTGCATTAACTACCTCAGATATACTGCACAGTTCAAATCTATTACCTTTAGGGGCGGTTCTTGGATTTTGAAAGGGGCGTTATTCTATCAATTTAAAAAAAATATCACCAAGTGTAACGAGATTAAAGACAATATTAACGATGTTAAGCTAAACCACGATACTTTGTCCAATTCAAGGGTTAACGACCTGTTCGCCCCACTCCTGAATCCACCATCTGATTAGAAAGTACGACAAAGATGAACTTCGTACAAACATCGTAGTTTTAAAATAGGAAAAAGAAAGGTTTCTCATTCCTTTATTTTATTTTTTTTTTATCTTAGCTGGGACATAGACTATTTTAATATATTTTGTGTACAACGTAA